>NW_027062717.1:177138-492853 GCF_032884065.1 Artemia franciscana | reverse complement strand
GTACTGGAATTTATCAATACGCCCATGAATTTGTTTCAGAAGAAACTTGAGTGTAAAGGCCTCAGTTACTTTCGCCAAACAAGGTGTAAGTGAGATCGGGCGGAGATCGTCGCATGCAATAGAGGTGCGCTTTTTTGAAATAATTCTAATATAGGCCCTTTTCCACTGTGACGGGAAATAGCCAGAAGCAAAACACTCGTTAATAATGCTGGACAGTGGTAATGCTATGAAGGCTGCATATTCACGTAGCAGTTTGGCAGGTAATTCACCAGAGTATGAAGATGTATTCGGTTTGATCTTCCGTAATTCCGTGTAAACGTCAAAGTCACTGACTATTATGTTGTTCTCAGGCTCACATTTTTCAAGTATGGTGGACTTTTCATGAGCCGTAATAGTTGGATAGGTAGTGCAGATCTTGGTGAAGATTTCACTCACTTCTTCTGCACTGATTAAGGACTCACCATCATTGCTGATCTTTACACTGCTGTCAAAAGCTTGGCCGACCACTTTTTTCACAGCGTTGTGCCACTTTTTAGGGTCTAAAGTAAGTAATTAGGAGGAAATGGTTTCACGACCATAACGAGCTTTGCCTTTCTTTACCAAAGAGACTATTTGATTTCGCAATTTCTTGCCGTTGATAATATCACCACGGGAGTAGAGGCGAGACCTCTCTTTTATTAGTGATTTAATAGCTGGAGATATCCATGGTTTGTCGTATTCACTAACAACAAATGATTTTGTTGTAAAGATCTTTAGGTATTGACTGTATAACGTGGCATTGAAATCGGATACCTTAGTTTCCAAGAGCCCGGTATTGTACACTTCGGGGAAGTCATATGTGCCAGTCCATCGACCGTATTCACAGATGGCCGACTCCGTACAAGGACGAACAGTGACACGGGATAGTTTGGGCTTTGGTAAAGACTCTCTTGCTTTCCAAAGAATTGCGTTGTGGTCTGACATGCCAACGGGACCAAGAGAAAAGGGAGGGGAGTAAAAATCATCACAATTTGTGAGTATAAGGTCCAATATGCCCCCCAAAAAGTGGGTGGGTATGTGTACTACTTGTTTTAAAGACAAACAAGATGATAACCAACTCTTCTTGGTTTGGTTAAAGTCTCCTCCTATAATTAGACATTATAATTTAGACATTCTAGAGCTAAAGCTTGGCTATAGCTGAATCTTATTGTGAGCGACTGTGGTTAGACTTTATGTCAACTCTTTTTTGGTTTATTACAGCTCTTTACTTGTCTTTGAAAAACTTCTTGTGTTGAATTTTTTTTTTTTTTTTTAATCAAAATCTATACATTATTTTTATTCGCAAGTTTGATTCGTTTTGTATGATTCCATGGAACATTATCCAATAATATAGTCAAATAGTCCCTTATTCAGTGAAATAGTTTGTTTTTCAACACCCCCAATATTATCTAGTTATTGTTAAAACTTTTTAAGGCAGAATTTGACAACTTTAGGATCAAAATGTACTTCTCGGGATCTTTTCCATGCTAAAATTAGAAATACTAAATTTTTCCTTTTGTTCAAAGTTCTGATGTAAAATTTTCTGTATGGAATTATAAAAATATTTTAAATTTTACACATTTTTTGTTTTTATATTCATTATGTTTTTTATATTCATATATTTTTTATAATTATCATAATTTTATTTTTAGACATTTTCATTATTTAAGTCTTTATGGATAGACATTCAAGTATTTACAAAGGTAAAAACCCTATGTCTCAGGCCAAGTGTTGGCTCTACTACTTATAAAATAACAGTAATAATGCTAAATGAAAGATCTCTGTATATAGTTTTATAAGGGAGGTTATTATGTTGGTAGACTTCAAGATGAGAATTTGAGAGAAACTTTCCAGGAACAGTTGAATGCTAAACTTGGGAGTTTAAAATTTGACAGTGTGGAAAACGTTGAAGAATTTTAGATCAACAATTTGTGAAGCTGTTGATGGTGTCTTAGGGGAGAAAGTTAAGACTGCAGCTAGGAATATTAGTGAAAAAGCTTTATGTTTAATAGAGAAGAGAAGAGGCTTGTACAAGCAAGTACCATGAAAAAAAGAAGAGGAACCTTGACAGAGAAGGTGAAATGAAAATACCCTGAAGATGTGCTTTGATAATTGGTCTTTTACAAGAGATTGCCTTGTCCCTTGGGTTACGCCCTGTCAATGTCCAAATATAGCTTTTTGTCCATTGGATTTGACTTTTCCAAAAGAAAATTCACCTCAAAAGTCCATAATTTACTTTTTAAGTATTCAAAAGTTCCTATGGTGATGGGTGCTTCCAGAAAAGTAAAAGTTCAAGCGCGGATTTACAGGCAACGCTATAGTTTTAACTGTAGTAAAGAGCCGTTAGGCTTCAATGTATTATCAATATTATCCAATGTATTTATCAATATCATTGTATTTCCTGGGCCTCCCCCAAGCCTAAGAAAAATAATTTTTTTTCTAAAAAATTTTAAACACAGCCCTAGCATCCTTACTTCAACGAAGTTCAACAAGGACTCAACAAAACAAATCAAACAGAAAAAAAAAACACAAAGTAGAAACAATAGGAAAATTTGTTTTAAGATAGTGGAAATCAATTCATTGGATTGATTAGGACTGTGGAGTCCTAGTGGAAGTTCGTTGAAATAAGGATGCTAGGGCTGTTTTCAAAAAGTTTATTAGAGGTTTGTTTTAAGATTAAAAAGTTTGTTTAGAAAAACATTATTAGTTTTACTTCTGACATTTTAATGTAAGTTTATATATATATATATATATATATATATATATATATATATATATATATATATATATTTTCTTTCTCGCCTTGTGCTGAAGACGGTCCTTGGACATAGGGCCGAAATATCCACTGAATTGATTTCTACTGTCTTAAAAAGAATTCCCCTATTGTTTCTGCTTTGTTTTTGTATGTCTGAAAATATGCGTGGATCTCCTCTCAATTATATTTCCTACCCAACTGTATCTTTGGAATAGCAATGACTCTTTTTAGCTAAACAAAATGGCCTGAGCTTTAAAGAGACCCCTTCATGAGACATACATCTAACTGACATTTTAAGCAATGAAAGAAAACGTGCTCTACTTCTTTCCGCGGTAATCTGATACTTCCCAGGATGATATCCTTAAATGTACCAATGGTCCTGAAACTTACTGCAGGAACTCTGCCTTTGAGGAAATCCCAAATAAAGAAAATCCCTGAGACTAAAATATGGGATATTGGGTAATTTTAGTATTTATTTTATTTCTAGTTTTTGAAAGCTCGTATTTTTGTTTTATTCATATAATTAAATTTTTAAAAAACTAGTTTTTTTAACTGAAAGTAAGGATGACATTAAAACTTAAAACGAACAAAAATTACTCCGCATATGAAAAGGGCTTTTCCTCCTCAACGCCGCACTCTTACGCTAAAGTTTGACTATTTCTCGTAATTAAATAAAAAAAACAAGATTTTTTTAACTGAAAATAAGGAGCGAAATTAAAACTTAAAACGAACAGAAATTACTTCATATAAAGGGACTGCTTCCTCATCAACGCCCCGCACTTTACGCTAAAGTTTGACTCTTTCTCTTAACTCTTCTTTTTAAAACAGTAAAAAACTTTAGTGTAAAGAGTGTAAAGTGTAAAGTTTTTTATTTAATTTCTGAACGTTTTTGAATTAATGCATGTTTTAATTTTGACTCTTCGCACATGAATAATTAAAACGTAATTTGCATATTAATTTATTTTTTTGGCTAAAAGGCTTCCTCATAGTGTTGATCGGACGATTTTGAGAAATGGAGCGGAGTAGGCCTAGTTATCCTCCAATTTTTGGTTATTTAAAAAAGGCAACTAGAACTTTTAATTGTTTATAGACGTTTTTATTAGTAAAAATATACGTAACTTACGTAACGAACTTCTATATTCTTATGCTTTTATTACGTATATGAGGGGGTTCATCCCCTTGCCAATACCTCGCTCTTTACACTAAAGCTTCAATTTTGTCCCAATTCCTTAAGAATAACCGCTGAATCACAAAGGCCGTAGAATAAATAGTTGAAATTAAGAAAATTACTTTAGCGTAAAGAGTGAGGTATTAGGAGGAGGTGAACTCCTCATATGCATAATAATTTCTGTTAATTTTAAGTTTTAACGCTGCTCCTTACTTTCAGTTGAAAAAAAAACTTAGTCATATTCTATTTTTCATTGTTCTTTTGAAAAAGATGCTAGAAAATCCTGTGCCCCCTTCATGGAAATTTTTTCCCCCTTGACAAATTCCTCCATGGAAAGTTCTCCCCGCGTAACCTTACTTTCATTTGAAAAACTTGTTTTTTTATATTTAATTTCTGGACGTTTTTGAATTAATGCATGTTTTGATTTAGGCTCTCTGCACATAGATAATTAAAACGAAATTTGCAAATTGATTTTTTTGGCTAAATGGCTTTCTCATAGTTTTAATCGGAAGATTTTGAGAAAGAAATGAGTGGAGGAGGAAGCCTAGTTGCCCTCCAATTTTTTGATTACTTAAAATGCAACTAGAACTTTTAATTATTTTACGTACGTTTTTAGTAAAAAAAAATACGTAAATTACGAATTAACTTAAGTAACGAACTTCTATATTCGAATGTTTTATAACGAATATTAGGGGGCTCATCCCTTCGTAAATACCTCGCTCTTTACACTGAAGCTTAAAATTTTTTCCCAATTCCTTAAGAATGACCCGTGAATCACAAAGGCAGTAGAATAAATAGTTGAAATTGCTAAAAATTCTTTAGCGTAAAGGGTGAGGTATTACGAGAAGGTGAACCCTTCATATGCGCAACAATTTCTGTTCGTTTTAAGTTTTAATGCTGCTCCTTACTTTCAGTTGAAAAAACTTCATATTTATTTTTTCATTGTTTTTTTTTTTAAATAATGCTTTAAAATCCAGCGCCCTTTCATTGAAATTATCTGCCCCCGTGACAAATTCCTCCATGGAAAGATCCTCCCATATTCCCCCCTCAACTTCTCCCCTCCCCCAAACCGAAAAATTCCCCTGAAAACGTCTGTACACTTCCCTATAACCATTACTATATGTAAACACTGGTCAAAGTTTGTAACTTTAAGCCCCTCCCATCAAAGTTTTAATTTCAAGCCCCTCCCACGGGGACTGTGGGGGGATTTTTTGACTATGGTGAATAAAATGGCTATCTCAGAATTTTGATCTGGCGACTTTGGTGAGAAAATGAACGTGGGAGGGGGCCTAGGCGCCCTCTAAATTTTTAGTCACTTAAAAAGGGCACTAGAACTTTAAAATCCCTTAGAATGGGCCCTCTTGCGACATTTTAGGGTCACTGAGTCAATAGGATCACCCCTGAAAAAAGGAGCTTAAAAAAAATTAAATAAAGACCCACCTGTGATCGGTCTCTTGGCAAAAAATATGAATATCCACATTTTTGCAGACAGAAGCTTAAAACTATTACAGTGGGGTTCTCTGTTGCGCTAAATGCGATGGTGTGATTTTTGTTAAGATCCTATGGATTTAGGGGGTGTTTCCTCCTATTTTCGAAAATAAGGCAAATGTTGTTAGGCTCGTAACTTTTGATGGGTAAGACTAAACTTGATGAAACTAAGATATTTAAAATCAGCATTAAAATTTAATTCTTTTGATGTAACTATTGTTATAAAAATTTCGTTTTTTAGAATTAAATTCCGTTTTTCATGTGATTATTTTGATGTAACTATTGGTATCAAAATTCCATTTTTTAGAGTTTTGGTTATTATAGAGCCAGGTCGCCCCTTACTACAGTTCGTTACCACGAACGGTTTGATTCAGGAGGTAAGACTCTAAAAGTTTGATATATTTTCGTTCTTTTTTTTTACATTTTAGAATATAATTCCATAAACCTAGTTTAAATTTAGTCAAAATTCAAGTCAATTGTAAGTTAATTATACCAATCTTTATTAAATCAAGTTCCCCTTATAACTGTTTCTTGGATGCACAGTTCGTTTTGATTTAGTTTGACATCCCAATCGACATTTCCTGAAACTTTCAACTTAATAATCTTAACCGTTCTTGAGATATTGCAGATAAACTCTTTCAGGGGTTTTACGTACCTGAGCGGTGGGGACGCCTCCCTCCCAAGGTTTTCAGCCAGTCTATAAAACGATTTGGGTCGTCAAATTGTGGCAAGAAGCATCGCTATTTTACTGGCTCAGTTTTTGTATTTATCAAATAAATGGCTGATCAAATTCATGACGTAACCAAAAAACGAAGTGATTTCATTAACAATATCACCTAAAAGGGTCTGTGTAATAACCAGTCAGTTAGTAAAATCCATTGCCCCCTCCCTAAACATTTTGGCTAATATTGCCTCTGCACCTTTTGAGATGCATAGTATCTTTAAATTCAACTTTCCCTACAACATTTTCTGAAATTTCAACGTAGCGCTCTTAACAGTTCTTGACCCATCGCAAATATTCTGTTTTGACAAGTTGGATGCAAATACCGTCTTTTGATTCAGTGCAACATGTCCATCAACGTTCTCTGGAAGTTCCAACTTTATATTCTTAGCAGTTCCTGAAATATTGCAGTTTCGCCCTTTTGGGCATCTGCATGCGGACAAATTCTTTTTATTTAGTCTAACATCCTCCTCGGTATTCCCTAAATTCTTTCCATAGTAACCTGTTTTACTCTCCCTGTTGATAAGATTGGTACCTACGAACTTGATTACACGTATCAACCAATTCGAAAAAAGGAAAAAAGATTGCTTTTCTATAGATAGAAGAATATTTTCATTTCGTCAGTTTACATCGGTGACTTACTTCTCTCAGCTAATTACATTATTCCACGTTTATAGTAGCTCCAATTATTCAAAATCAGATTGGTTTCAAATTTTCCTGCATGAAATACTAAGCCAGTGAGAACGATCATTTGTGAAAATTCGTCTGGTTGGCTCTCCTCTGTTCAAAATTTTAATCAAATTTTAATCAATTATAGGGAAATGGGGCAAACAGCTTATGAGTCACAAAATTTTTGTTTTAGTAGTTTCTCTTTCTCTATGCGGCCTAACTATAAAGCGGTTGGTCTATATCTACTATCAGTATAGATTTCCTGTGAATGCTGTAAGCCTAGTTTGAATAAGAATTTTTCAATAACACAAAATATGCCCAAAAAGTAACAATTTCGGCTTAAAAAAAAAGGTAATAAACCTGATGTTTAAAACAAGCTATCAAAGAGTGAAATTTTGAAGACCTAGCAGAGATGATTTTAGCAGGGAAAAACTAAGCAAATTTAAAGGATATCTGTTAAACTCGAAGTGTCATAACTTGTCTCTGCTTTTATAATCATTTACAGAATAGTGACATTTGTGACATAAAATAAATTTTCCACATTTTAAAAACAAATGGCAGCTAAATATATAGTATTAGTCCAGTATGAGAAACCTAATCACTGTCGCATCGCATCCAACTTTAACAAAGTTTTAGTTCTTTACAAAGGTTTTTCTAACCCGAACATCATAATATTGAATTAATTTTATCAGTCAATACCAGATATGGAAAAAGTTCCAAAGCTGCTAGTATCAGAATTCGACAGAATCCCAAAGGCTGCCAAATCTGCCAACAAATTCTACTAGGCCATGAGAACTACCAATAGTATTGCTGCTATGCTACCCCACTTTTTCCACGGTGGGTCAGGATCAGGTTCATCCAAAAACTGTCGATGTTTCCCCAGTTTTAAGAGAATCACAAAAAGGTGTACACTGCCCAAATTCTATAGAACGAAGAAATTAGCAATACATTTTGTTGTCAATTTCATAATCAACACTGTAAAATGTATTCAATGTAATATAATTATATAATAGTTATATCTTATTTATACCTTATTATTATAATAATTTATAATACAACTAGCTGTTGGGGTGGGGCTTTGCAACCCCCCAAGCCCCCCCCCCCCCCGCGCGTAAGTCGTTACGTGCCATATTAGTTACGCGCCATTGTAGTTGTTTCCCTGTGTCCCACCTGTGAATAGAAATAGATATATATATATATATATATATATATATATATATATATATATATATATATATATATATATATATATATATATATATATATATATATATATATATATATATATATATATATATATATATATATATATATATATATATATATGTTTTTAACTACGTAAAACATGAGAATATACAACATTCTTCGCTGTCCCATTGTCTATGCATATAAATAGATTGTCAGGTTTACTGACTCTTGAACATGCAACATATAATTGTCCATGGGAAAAACAATCCGTATTCAGATCTATACCTCATCATTCTAATGATGTGTCCCTGTGTCCCGGTCGTCATTTGTGTCCCGGTGTCCCAGTTTGTAATTTCTCCTTGAGTGTTCCGGTCGTCATTTATATTCCCTGTGTCCCGGTGTCCCGGTCGTCATTTATATATCCCGCCTGTGCCCCCGGCGTCCCCGTTGTAGTTGTATCCCTGTGTCCCGGTCGTCATTTATATTCCCTGTGTCCCGGTCGTGATTTGTGTCCGGGTGTCCCAGTCTGTAATTTCTCTTTGAGGTTCCCGGTCGTCATCTATATTCCATGTGTCCCGGTCGTCATTTGTGTCCCGGTGTCCCGGTATGTAATTTCATCAGTTGACAAACATGACGTCAGTCGACAAACAACTTCATGACGCATACAGCTCAATCCTTAAAATAACGTCAGTCGACAAACATGACGTCACTCGACACACACACACACACACAGACAACTTATTTTTATATATATAGATAATTGCTTATATACAATAATTATACTTATTATACTTATATACAATATATACTCATATTTTTCTTTACTTATATACTTATTTATATACTTATAATATACTTATGGTTATTAAATGCTTATGTTATATCATATACTTATACTATTATATACTTATTATACTTATATACAATAATTAAATATAGTGAATTATAATACAATGATTACCTTATTGATTACAATGAGGCAATTTCTCATTCTGGAAACACGACATATTTAGTCTATACTTGAACAGTCTTAAATTACTAGTTCGTAATTACAGGTAGAAAGTTTATTATTTGGGTTAACCCTTGACAAGGGGGTCCAAATTTTCATAAGGTCTTTTAAATGCTAGGAAAATATTTTTTTACGTCATGTGTTGGGTTTTATCACTCACTCTCGTTTTTTGCTTTATTAGTGGCTTCAACTGGTGTATCAGAAAAGGGATTAGTGGCTTCAATTCATGGTGTATTAGACAAAGGATGTGGCGTGCTGAAATGTTTTGTTTTTGCTAGTCCCCGCAAGAGGATATTTTTTCCGTAGATGAATCTTTCTTTTCTCGACAAGCAGTTGAAGTTGAAACCCACCTAAAAACAAAAATTGCTTCTTTGTTAAAACAAATGGGGGGGGGGGTCATTTGACAAGGAAGTACTTATGTAAGATTAAGGAGGGAGCCAAAAAAAATATAGGCAATATCGAAGACCACACTGCCTTTCTATGACGATAAATAACGTTTCGAATAGGTATAAATATTTTTATTAGACAGTGAATAAATCAATCAAAGAAATATACTGGATATTTTGATCACAATATTCACTTTTATTCACTTGTCTAATAAAAGATCGTTTACTTCATCTCTAATAAAAGGATTTATCCCTATTCAAACCGTTATTTATCGAAAAAAAATGTTTAGCATGCATTATTTACCACACTAAAATTTGCAAAGAATTCGCTGACATTTTCAAAAGTTCCAAAAAATTTAGAATTGAAGGATTTTGAGGAGCCTGAGTCCTATGTCCTTATTCTCAGCCTGTACTTATGTACCTGTTGACCAGTATAAAATATGCTATGGGATTACAAGAAACACAAGCAGACCATATTTATTCTTAGTCACGACATCTAACCAGGCATATGTAAGTATCGCTCATAGAGATTAAAACGAATAGCTCTCGACTTTTTATTCAGTTCTTGCATTACATAATGTTATTTCAAAATTCGGCCTAAATTTCGCAGATTTTGGCCCTTTTTTTTAATCTCTGTGGTATCGCCACATCGACTTACCTTTGTCCAATCAAGATTTGGCTGTGCAGACAATGCTGGACACTGTCCTGGTTTTAATATATTCACAGAAGATTTTATATAATGTAAATTCCACAGAACAAAGAAGATAGTACTGTGTTTCATATTTCCAATAGTAATCATGCAATTTCTAATGCTGTAACATGACTGATTTTAGTCCACGGTTGAAAGATCTTAAATTCGCCTCGCCCGATAGCCCGTATTGTTTGAGTCTAATACTCTGCAATGTTTTTCACAATCGGTGCTGGGATCAATAGTGGAGGAGTATTTGTTTCATTTTCAGGAATGGTATTACAGCCTCTTTTGTTTTAGTTTTCTATTTTCAATTCTCTTTAATTACTAAAGTTTGTGAAAGTTTTTGTCGTTAATTAGTCACTAAAGTGGGGCCTATGACATATTTATATTTTCTTTTCTGCCAATTTTGCAAATAATATTGCTTACTGAGCTTGATATTGATTTTTTTTTGTGGGGGTGTGGGGGGGTATTTATTCGGCTATACGTCAGAATCGTGTATACTTACGATTATATGTCTCGAGGGAGTTGGTGATGATTGTAAAAATCCAAACTCCATTTTATATATATTGCATATGGTTGTGTTTGAGTATTGTCGGATTGGGGAAAGTTAAGACATGTTCCAGGTTCATAAAAACTAGGATTATAGGTTATGGTAACCACAATGAACGATCAATATTCTGTATTACTTTTTCAGTTAACAATGGAACATTGTTCCATCGTTCTATCGTTCCTTATTCTCGTTCTATCGTTCCGTTCTATGCTCACTGTAAGGTTCGTAACTACCCAAACATTTTATATCCCAAAGTAGTTTTTTTTTTCTTCCGTAAAATTAAGATCCTTGGACTTAACCCTTATCCCAGTAAAGGGTTGCGCATTCCTAAAATTCTGGCATATTTTTTTTTTTCAATATAAGGAATACAGAATTTTGTCTTGTAGTATTCAGTAAAACGATAAAATCCTTTTCGCAATCTATTTTGCGATATTTTAATATTATTTAAAAACAAAGCTTTTCAGATAAATGTTATGTAGGCTTACAAAAATGTATACACTTTTCCAGTGGTGGCTTCATAGTGTGCTCGGTTACATGGTAAACTCTACTTTTTTTATTATTTTATTTTGTGAGTCTCCTAATTATTTTGAAACTTTTGGTGTATTCTGGATGATAAAAATTCCACTTTTTAACAGGGCTGTTTATTTTTTTAATATAACTCTGACATGGTCATAGGGACATCATGTTGGTACATTACCGCTGCTTTCCCCAGGAACGACTTACAATGACGAGTGTGGGACTCACACTCGTCATTTGTATCTAAGATACAAGTCATGTGATATCTAAGAAATTTCATAACGTCATGATACGCGAGATGATGGCTCGAAATGGCGCAAATAGAAGTAATAAAAATGATTATATTCCGGAAAAAGATTAATTGTGATGTTTTCTAGTGTCTTGTTAGGGCTAAATTGGATGGTTCTCTCAGCTAAACATTGTCTTTTGATCCACCAAAAGGCTTACGAATTGCTGGCGCATTCATAGAGGAGCGGGACAGCACCGATTTCCGGAGCCGGTGATTGAAAACAGATAAACTGTAAATTTTTGGAACAAGTGAATACTCTAAACAGACAGTACTCATTATTAGTGTTCACTCAGATATGACAAATATAAAATTCGACAATTCTTTTAACCACACTGCCATTCATTTACAACTAAAGCAAAATGAAAATAGAGAAAAAAATGAGTAATATTTCAAAGATATTTGAAAAATTACAAACAGCCTTTTTTATTATAATAATAATAATAAAAGTCAGGATTTTTTTTGAATTGTACAAAAACAAACGAATATTGTGAATCTAACTATCATATTCTTCATCTAATTATGCATGTATTGTCTAGGATCTGCTCATGAGATGAGATCTGGATGAGATCGTAGGTCGTAGTGAATATCATAGTCGACGAGATCTAGGCTGCTGACTGTATGCTTATTGCAGCTTCCAGACTTATTTATTGGCTTAAGGATTAAATAAAAAAAAAACTTTTCTCAGCTGAAAGTAAGGAACAACATTAAAACTTAAAACGCATAGGCCGCCCCCTCCTCAATATGCCGCTCTTTACGCTAAAGTTTGACTCTTTGTTACAGCTCAGCTTTATAAAGTAATTAAATAAAAAACAAGTTTTTTTAACTGCAAGTAAGGAGCCACATTAAAACTTAGAACGAGCAGAAATTGTTCCATATATGAAAGGTGTTGTCCCCTCCTCAACGGCTTGCTCTGTACGCTAAAGTTTTTTTTTATTGTTTTAAGAAGTAGAGTTGTGACTGAGTTCAGTTTGATCCGGTGACTTTGGGGAAAAATGTGCGTGGGAGGGGGACTAGGTGCTCTCCAATTTTGTGTGCCAAAGGGCAAAAGGTGCCAAAGGGCACTAGAACTGAGTCCTCTTGCGACATTCTAGGACCACTGGGTCGATACGATTACCCCCGGGAAGAAAAAAACAAATAAACACGCATCCGTGATCTGTCTTCTGGCAAAAAATACAAAATTCCGCATTTTTGTAGATAGGAGCTTGAAACTTCTGAAATAGGGTTCTCTGATACGCTGAATCTGATGGAATCTGAATCTGATCGTTAAGATTCTATGACTGCTAGGGGGGTTTCCCCCTATTTTCTAAAATAAGGCAAATTTTTTCAGGCTTGTAACTTTTGATGGGTAAGACTAAACTGGATGAAACTTATATATTTGAAATCAGTATTAAAATGCGATTTTTTTTTAGTAACTATTTGTTTCAAAATTCCGTTTTTTAGAGTTTCGGTTACTATTGAGCCGGGTTGCTCCTTACTACAGTTCGTTACCACGAACTTTTGGTGGTTAATCGTGTTTTCGTGTCATAGTAGGAAAAATAGCATTATTTCAGAATTGCCATAATCAGCCTTGACAAATGCAGTTTCTTCCCATAATCATACTGAAGGAATAAAAACCATGATTGACAAAATGTCGATACGCCATTACCGATACGCCCGACACCAATGAACTTATACTACTTAAAGCCCTTTCCTCAGGGACCAAGGGGGGCCGCAGTATCACCAAAAGTATAATTATTGGACCTTTGAACTATGCTGAACAAAATGGCTATATCAAAATATTGATCGGCCGACTTTGGGGGAAAGGGGGCTAGCTGCCCTCCAATCGTTTTGGTAACTTAAAAAGGGCACTAAAGGTTTTAATTTACGTTAAAATGAGCTCTCTGCTGATCTTCTAGGACCATTATTTCTATACGATTATCCCTGGGAAGAGAAAAAACTGGTATCCGTGGTCTTTCTTCTGACAAAAAAAATGCGGAATTCCACATTTTTGTTAGATGGGAGCCTGAAACCTCTACACTAAGGTTTTCTAATATGATGAATCTGATGTTGTGGTTTTTATTAAGATTCCTTGACTTTTAAGGGGAATTTCTTGAAAATCAGAAACCCTTTTCTGATTTTCTTATGTTGATTGAAACCATTTTTTGAAACTCTTTTTTAAAATCAGGTAAATTTTTTTTAAGACTCGTGTCGTTTTATGAGTAACACTAAATTAGAATTTTATGTATTCGAATCTGCATAATAAGTGGATTCTTTTGGTGTATCTATGGATATCAAAATTTCCTTTTTTAGAGTTTTTGTTACTATTGATTCACGTCGCTCCTTACTCACAGTTCGTTACCACGAACTGTTTGATAAAAAAAAAGCATGCAATTATTGTGATACCTCAAATCTTTGACTGGCATTTTTTTCATGAATATATTTGTCAATTTTGATTTGATAGAGGTAGCTCGATTTATTCGGTACTGGCTTCTTCTGCTTTTCTCTATATTTTTCCATTGTGACTGTAAGGCACAAATGGGTGCAGCGGCTTACTCAGTGTTCTACCGATCAATTACAAAGTAAAGTCAAAGCTCTTACCCATATTGGGTAGATTCTGTACTTCTAATAAGAAACTCACTAAATTTTGAAGGATAGACTGCTGGTTCAGTGTGACTCTCACTGGTAAAGTGCTTTCTACATGTTTCTCATTCCTAAGTATTGATCATCGGTATTGACCAAATTGATCAGTAAGTATTGACCAAATGTCAGTTCTACTCGTCTCGCCGTTCTACTGAGGGTTGTTTGAATATTTCTCGATTAATCCTAACTAAACTTCATTTTCCTTTTTCACACAGCAGACACTTTGAACAGTTCACGATGCGGTGACAGATGCCTGGTCTCCGCAGATGTGGGCAGTAATTGGTTTGAACGCCATGCTTTCACCGCGAAAGACCAAAAATTTAGTTAACATCAATAGTTAAGAAAAAAATTATTTAAAAAAAAAGAAAAAATAAAAAATAGTGAAGAAAATGAATTCTTTTGAAGGTTAGTTAGCATTATTTGGTATAAAAATAGCGCATACTTCTAAAGCCGGCAGTTAACTTGGGGAAGTTAAAATACTTAGGAAAGTAGATCCCCAGAAAGTTGTGGTAGTTACATTTGGGAGACACCCTCATAGTTTATGGATTGGTGTGAGGCTTGAGGGTCACTGGCTAAGTTGACGTAGTTACCACAAGGCCATATATTTACTTTTCCGAGAATCTACCTACACTCTGTCCAAGTCCAGTCTGTCCAGGGTGCTCTTATCGATTTTAGCATCTATAACCCAAAATTATAAAATTACAAACATCTCCAAAGAGATTAAGAAAAAGGCATAGAAAAATATATAGCAAAAACCACATTAAATTACAAAGAAAAATCTCACTTTAAACTAAAGAACACAACGATAATTATTCTGTTGCGTAATTTTGATAATTCAGGAATTACAATGGAATAAGGAACGTGTTATTTTAGCGTCTATGTAGGATGAATCAGAAGAAGAAATTTAATTCACGCCAGAATTTCATAATTCAACTGAAATCAATCTCTTGAAACTAAAAAATAAAACAATGGTTATGCCGATGCATAATTTAAACATTTCAGAGGGCATAGCAATTATAAAAGGCAAAGGGAGAACACGGAATCAAATTGAGAAGAAAAACTTTCCTGGACTTTGATTAAGCTGATGATACAAGCATCCTTGATGAAAGTGTGAATACAATAAATGACTTCTTACGAGTTCAAGGAGCAAGAATAGGTTTGAAAATTAATGTTAAGAAGACTAAGTCGCTAAGGCTAGGAGTAAGCGAAGGCGAAAAAGGTGACGCTGGGTAACAAAACGATCGATCAGATGGACAGTTTCACTTACCTTGGTAGCATTATTAGTGGATAGACGGTGGGAGCAGAGGAGAAGTCAAAAGTAGTAAAGCCAAGAATCGGGGATTTTTTTTCACACTTGAAAAAAGTTTCGAAGAATACGAGATAAGTCTGCGTACCGAGAATAGGATATTGGAAGCTACACTGATACCAGCGATCAAATTTGGTTCTGAAGAATGGACGCTCCGAAAAGCGGGGAAACATTTGCTAGATGTTGTCTATAGAAATTGCCTACGGATTATTTTGGGTACCCGGCTGACTGACCGTATTTCAAACAGAAGGTTGTACAAAAAATTTTTGTTCAATCCCGCTTTCTAAGGCTATAGTGAGAGAATGGTTGAGATGGTTACGGCACGTTCTGTGGATGAAGTATGATTGTCAAAGACTGTCCATCTCAGCCAACCGTCTAGGGCTAAGCGAAAAATAGACTGTCCGCGGTTCGGGTGCGAGGATGTTGTTAATAAAGATTTAAGGAAAATGAGAACTTCCTGGGAGGGTTTAAATCCCAGTGTACCCAATTGTTCAGTTTGGGACGGGAGTCAGTGACGTGACTCTGTAAGCCTAGCCAGAGTCGACCCAGCGTTAAATGGGTACCTGGAGAAATCTGGGGAAGGTAAACAGGAAGCGTGTGCGAAAGCACAGGATGGTTGGCCCCCAACTCCCCATTGCACTTCCTGGCTGAAGGGCCAAGAAACGGAGATCAGCAACGCCGGTAGGGAATGTAAAGTCTAATGCCGTATCCTTTACCTTTTTTTTACCTTTACTTTGATTAGATTAGGATGGAGAAGGAGTGTGCTTAGCTGTGTTGGCCTCAGTTGACTTGGTGCTGGGGTGAGTTGTTAATAGTGATTGTAGTAGTAATGATGGACAAAAATGAAATGGACGAGATCTGTGGCTAGTAGACATGCAATAACAAGCATCACAACGATCACAACGAATCCCAAATGAAAATAATGGAAACGAAATCTGCGTTTGGAATGTAACCAATCGAATGATTACTTTGAGTCGTAAATGAAATCTGCGGTTAGAAGAGAAGCGACATTGTTAATCGTAACAAGTCCCAGAAGAAAACAAATCCTGTAAAATGGATGATTCTTTGATGCATTAAGAGGAAGAAGGAATTGGTTTCACGCCAGAATTTCTTACTTCAATTGAAATTGTTGATTTGACTCCTCACGAATTAAAATTAAAGAATAACGTAATGCTTTTGTTAATGCGTAATTAGATAATCAAATATATACAAGCTTGTCGCATGCCGAGTGCAGCGGCACTCTTCACTCTATGTTTTGAAAGCATAGCTCTAATTATTTGATTAAGTGTACTAAAGAGAGGGAACAGATGAAGAGGTAGAGGCTTAAAAGAAATTACTGGGTAAACTGCAGCCTCGGGATGTATTCGTAAGGGTTTCGTTTGACTTTACTATCCAAAAAGATCTATCTTTGGATTGTATTGCTATTTTTTTCACGGCCGTCTTGAATTTTACCTTAATCGTTCTCCCAAAAAATCTATGTATAATTATGAATTGTGTGTTTTCTTTACTTCCCGCAATCTGTAAGCCTAGATACATGTCAACTTATCGGTAGTTGAGTGAGTCCTCTACCATTTTCGTAAACTTTTTTGATTTTTATTGTTAATATCGTTATTATTTTCTAGGAGCTGCAGTCGTTTAGTACTCGTCTAGGTGAAACTCTGTCTAGAGTCTCTGTTTCTCCTGAAGTTCATACACTGATATGGGAGCATGTTGCTCTCTACGCAAATCAAACATTATTAGAAGGGTAAGTGAACCTCGAAACTTGTTGGTGGTGACTTGGTTATTGGGTTCTTCTTCAGTGTCTTATTGAGGGAGAGGGTGAAGCTTTAAGCCCTTCAACCTACATTACATACAAAGGGATTTATTTAAGTTTATTTAGTGCGTAAAGACATTTTTTTTCGTAGTTGAACCTGTTCCATGAAATAATACAGACCTCATTGTCTCCATCTTATCTAAACTGAGGGGACACCTACCCACATAGTACATTCGCTGCTCACTTGTCAAATGACTTCACTCCTCAAAGGAAACGAAAAGGCTAAAGTAGTAGAGCAACAGGAACAGGCAAAATATATACATTGCAGTAAACAGTAGCAGGAATATGACAATAATTTATTGACATAGATCACGTGCAAAAGATATTGGTGATTGTTAAGTCCACTGTTTTCATATCACTATTAAAAAAAAGCTATTTGATGTTAGCTTGGGTCGTATAGCATAGACGAAGTTAGTATATACTATGCCCATTGAGAAAATTTTCCATATTGTAACCTAAGTTTAAGAAAAAACCTCCTGTGTCCTAAATCAGTAATGTGAAAAGCACGAAAAAACCTTTTTTAATAATCAAAAAGTGTGCGTATGTTTCGAGCACTGTTTTCCAAACTGGGAGGCGCGCCTCCCTAGGGAGGCACGGGTTATTCTAAGGGGAGGCACGAATATTAACCAGGATTGAAAATAGATTAAACTAAATTAGAAGTCCGTAGTCATGCAAAATGCCTTAATCCTTTCGTAATTGACGTGATTTGGAGGCCAAGGCTGAATAACAGCTGGGTTCCCCATCTCAAATTAAAACTAGCAAGATTTTATTATGCTGCTCGATACTCCATTCATTGACGATCGATTATACGATCGTTAGAAATGCTATGTGTGCACAAAATTTGCCTTACTAGTAAAAGAAGTAACTGATGTAGCTAAAACCGCATATTTAATTGGATATCTTCGATGTGTTGAAGAGAATAATATAACTAAAAATATTTTATTTCGCAAACTCATTCTTAAAAAGCCACATTCAGTTTGATTTTTAATATAATTGGCAGTTTCTTCGCTTTTTAGTGAGAAAGGCAAATTGTGGAAAAATTGCATTTGGCTTTTTACAGGAGGTACAAAGTCAATGTCGGGACACAAAACTGGGCTTCTAGCACTAACTAAAATGAAAATACCCGATGTTCTCTTGAAGCACTGCACGCTCCAAAGAGCAGCTCTCGTATCAAAAACTGTCAGTGATGAGCTTAAAGATAATTTACAGAAGCAACGAAAGCTATAAACTACATAAAAAAACAGTTCATTAGAAGTTAGATTATTTACAAAACTTAGAGGCGATATAGGCGCTGCTTAAACCACACTTTTTTTTACTAGAATACTACCTATCTCTTGCCAAAGTGATTTAGAGGATACATAAACTCAAAGTGAAATTGCCATTTTTATACAGGAAAATTAAAATGAGAAGGCAAGTAAATTCAGAGATGGTAATTTAATTATTAAACTGATCTGTTCGGTGGATATTTTAGGAAAAATAAGTATTAAGTATGATATGTTCCCACTTTTAAATTTATGAGCTCAAAATAAAATAGGAGCAAGAAAAATTCATTTCTTGAACACTTAGATGCTTTGTTAATTTATTTCTTGATATATTTTGGTTAGCTCGATTTTTATAAAATATACATGAATACAGAATCTATTTATCGACGAAGGAAAATCTTCAGATTGCATGTTAAATTCAATTTGGGCTAAATATTAAGAGTGAACGTAAAATAAAAATTGTTAAATAAATTGTTAAAATATTAAAATATAAATGTTAATAATATTAAATGTTAAAACATTTATGTTTTAAAATGTTAAATGTTAAAATATTAATATAAATATAAATGTTAAAATATTAATATAAATATAAATGTTAAAATATTAAAATAAAAATTGTTAAATAAAAATTTAAAAGTGTTGATGCAGTTTGCAAAATCTTCTTTATACGAAACAGGATCACCTCCATTAGCTGAAATGAACCGAAAGAGTCGTGTTCGTTTGGTTGCAGAAAAGGGGCTTCGCGCTGACACAGAGTGTGGACAAACTTTGGGCTAATTATGGCAAGCACATTCATCTCATTAAATTATGATAATATAATTGTTATTTGTTTTCTTTATTTGTAAGATTTTGTCTTAATAAATTTTATAGCTCTGAAAATTTTTGTGTCTGTATTAATTTATAAAATGGAAGGAAGGCACCATATCACCAAATATTTTCAAGATTGCCCTAGGAAAATAAAGTTTGGAAACCACTAGTTTAGAGGGTAAATACTGTTGAGCACGAGGATAAATAATATACCGAGAGGGTGTGATTTGAAGCTGAACAGACATCTGTTGTGTGCGTTTCGAGTGGTAAAAATAATTTAAATTGAAACAACAAAATGTGGTATTCCTCCTATTTACCGAAATTTTAGTATCGGATTTTTTTTAGTTTCGTATATTTTCCATATTGTTTGCCCCTTTTTAATTTCTATTTAATATGGACCGCCCCCCAACATTAGTGTAGCGTTCTCTCTAAAACGAATTTGGTGAATGTGCCTGCCTGTGGTCTAAGTATTAAGAAATATTTTTTCTTTCTGTATTGATAAAACTATCCCGTAGAATAAAAACCAAGACTAACTTGTTGCCGCCTTTGTTAGCCAAATCCTTTGGCTAATTATTTTAGGCAAAACAGCCTAACGTAACCTTCATTTTCTTTTTTTTTCTTTTTTTCATAAAGATATTTCCTAATATTTAACAAAACTGACCTTCCTTTTCCGTAAAACCAATAATATAATAAAAAGCAAGACTAACTTGTTGCCACCTTTGTTAGCCAAATCCTTTGGCTAATTATTTTAAGCAAAACAGCCTAACCTAACCTTCATTTTCATTTTTTTTTTCTTTTGTTCTTAAAGGTATTTCCTGATATGTAACAAAACCGATCTTCCTAAAGTAAAACAGTTCAAAATAGGGATGATACCTTTTTATTGACAGTGAATAGACATAAAATTATTTAACTGGCTATTTCGAACACATATACAGTGTTCATCATCAGCAGTAAAACACATCAGCAGCAGTTTTACTGCTGATGATGAACACTGTATATGTGTTCGAAATATCCAGTTAAATAATTTTATATCTATTCACTGTCAATAAAAAGGTATCATCCCTATTTTGAACTGTTTTACTTTCGTCATGGAAAGGCAGTGTGGTCTTCGAAGTTATCTACACCGATCTTCCTTTTCTGTAAAACCAAGAATATAATAAAAACCAAGACTAACATGTTGCCACCTTTGTTAGACAAATCTTTCTTCAACTTGGTATTTATGTCTTACCCTACCTGGGGATCCCTCCATATGACAGTTTTTTGAAAATCTTGTTTCTTTAAAATGAAAATAGTTTTATTTTTTTCAGCTACTCAAACGTCAAAAAATGTACGAATGAAGGACGTGCCCTTATGCAATTGGACTTCAGACATTTCACAATGAAAATGGAAACACTGACGAGTGTTCGACCACTTCCTGGATCAACACTAGTTGAGACTTACATTAAGGCTTTTTACATTCCGGAATCAACAATTGAAGAATGGACCAAAGAGCACACGGTAAGGTTACTAATTTACTAATTTTAGGTGCAATTTAGATTCTTACGGTAACATGGTAAACTTTTTACGGTAATATGGTAAAACGGTAAATTTTAACACAGCAGGAGCACATGGTAAGACCAAGGCACACTAATTTTAGGTACAAAGAAAACTAGATTGATCACTAGTCAAAAAATTTAATTATTCTCAAAGCCTTTCAATCCTTTGATTGAATATTTTAATAGGCTCGGGGTTTTATGTATAATTTAAATAATCTAATAGTATAATATAATTTATAATATAATATGTTGTAATATAGTATAATATAGTTATAACATAGTATAATATAATATAATTTAATAAAATAATTTATATAATCTATTATATGATACTTTTTATATATAATTCAATAGGCTCGAGTTTTAGAAGACGAGACTTTAGAGCACTAAAAAGCTTTTCAGTAATAGAATAAAATCATTTTATTTATACAAGCAATCATAGTTTAGAATACAAATCCCAATTAAATGGCGCTAGTACTTACAACGAAAACAAGAAAAACACGGGACTATAACTTACTAAACATTGACATATAAATAGGAACCAATGAATTGACGAAACGGTTTGTTCTTGGAGAAGGCAATTCCAGTCTCACTTTGTTGGCTGATTTTGTGTTTATTTTATTCCTCATAACTAGTGGTAGAATTTCTCTATGGTTTTCACTGCTGAGAAGAAATGGGCCAAGTTTGCAGATAAACCCAGACGACGTTCGTGAAGAGACGGTAGTCGTATGACAGATAATGCCGATTCATAACTTATATACGTCTGAAAGAATCACTTTAAGGGTTTTTAGTAGCTACTCAATTTGATCGCTTAGGTAACTTGTGTTGTTGACTTCAGGGCCTTATACAGGGAACATACTCGAGAACTGGTCGGATGTATGCAAGATAAGCTGTCTTAAGTTGGGACATAGAAAAACCAAAATGAAGTTGTAAGATAAGAGAATGCACCACACAATTTGCTTTTATAGTGATTGCATCAACATGAATACTAAACAAGCAGTCAACGCTAAATGTAACACCGAAAATTACGGCTGAAGATACACTAGGATACGGTGGAAGAGGACTGACAAAGTCCCTTATAATAGAATTAAAGTGAAGGATTTTTGTTTTTCCTTCGTTGATTTGAAAGCTGTTGATAGTAAATTGGTCTTAAAGTTGTGTATTATTGCATCACTGAATTGGGGAATTGCCTTGGAGTTTTCAATGAGAAATCTCAGAAGAAATGACAAATCGTGTACGTACTTACACCTGTCCTCAAACTCAGAAAGGACAAAGTTTATAACTGCTGAAAACAACAGCACTGCAAGTTTTGTACCTTGTTGGGCACCACACGTGAGCTCAGCTTATTCGGAGCTGTTGTCTTCAGAGAAAAGGCTGTAGACGCACTTGAAAAGGTCTTGCAAAAAATCGATCACTAAAACTTCTCTGGCTACTCAATCACTCCCTACGATACCTTGACATTCACTCAAAGATCTCAGCATACACAAGCTACGTCAGGCCACAGCTTGAATACGCCACTGTCATCTGGTCGTCGTATCTAAAAAATGATATTGACAGAATAGAACGAGTCCTGAAACGCTTTGTAAAAGGACTTCAAGGATACCGAAACCTTCAGTATGACGAAGATCTAAGAAGGCTAACTCTCCATAAACTTGAGACAAGAGGAACGACCTTAGACTTAAAAACCCTCTTCAAGATAGTTCACGAAAATTTTGGGAACGTAAAAGACAAGCTTGTTCAAATAACTCCCCAAAGCAACCCAAGACCGTGCAGTATGCAATTGGAGCCTGTAAAGATGAAGATTGCAAGATCTAATTTTTACCATCATTCGTCCTTACTCCGGGTCATCAGGATCTGGAACAAACTACCATTCCCAGTCGAAAAGATGAAATCACTGGAAGCCCTCTCAAATAGCCTAAATATAAAACGTACCGTATCTCGAGACTTTCAACGTAGGACGACTTTAAATGGCAATCGTGCCGCAGTCAATCTGCTCTTTGCCACTCGACAATTAGATGATACATTCTCACCAAGTAAACAGCTGTGCAGCTTCTTTTCAAGCATCTGTACTAATATGGATCAAGAGAAGGAGAAACCTGTGACATCAACTCGTGGTATATAGACTTTCTGCCATCTTAGACAGGTTCGGGGTTATTGAGATAGGTCGGAGTCGGTTGCAAGAATTGGGACCCTTCACTTTGGGGTTACGCGGACGTACGCTCTCTTTCAAGCACCTGGGAACATTTACTCTTGGAATCACTGGTTAATAATGGAGGAGAGTGGCTCGGCAAGGAAAATAGCGAATTCATGTAACAACCTCAAAGGGAGCTCGCCAGGGTAAAACGGTCAGTTCTTATTTAGCTTCTGAAGTTCCTTGTAAACGGCAAACTCGGAAATTTCGCCTACATCATCGATCTCTGCTTCAATAATGAGAGACTCGATTTTGGAACTGGTGATTGACGGAAATGTGGTGCAGATGCCAATAAAAAGAGGCTCACTTCCATAGCCGATAACAAGGTACCATCCTCTTTCAATACCCTTAAGTCACTGGGTGTCGTTTTACCAGCAAG
This sequence comes from Artemia franciscana, assembly GCF_032884065.1. Classification (NCBI taxonomy): domain Eukaryota; kingdom Metazoa; phylum Arthropoda; class Branchiopoda; order Anostraca; family Artemiidae; genus Artemia; species Artemia franciscana. The sequence continues at coordinate 469,493 of NW_027062717.1, read as the reverse complement.
TCTTTTTACTGACGAACGCCATTTCTGTGTATCTGTCGTAAGTAAGGGCATAATTTTGTCCTTCACATATTGTCTCTTCACTCGCCTTTTCAGTTTGACAATGTGGTTCCGCAACTTGGCTTGAACAACTGAATCACCAATGCTGTGAAGGTGGAAGGGAGTCTTAAATAGGTTTTTGAGGTTGCTATTGATCCAGGGTTTATCAGTATCTGAAACGGTAATGACTTTAGTCGGGAAACAAGCATGGAGCTTTTCCTGAAGTAGGCTATTTAGTTTACTGACTTTGACGCTAATGTCCGGCTCGGAACAAATGTCATCAAATTCGTATTGTAGTTTTGATTTGTTTGGTTTTGGAGATTGCTGAATTTGCTTCCCGGAAAATTATGAAATGACCCGATTTTGGAGGGGTCCTAGGACTGCAGTGCATCATAGAAGTCTGTAATATTCGTTAATGTCAAGTCAAGTATCCTGCCACTCTAATGGGTCGGTATTTTGACAACTTTGCCGCAAATCCAAGACACTGGAAACCCACTGTTTCTTTGTTTGGTTAAAGTCACCAGTAATCACAAAGGGAGGAAAGGCATACTTTTGCACATTTTGTCTACGCAAAACTGTATGTGCTCAATAAGTTCTTTCTTGTTTCTGGCACTCTCAGGGTAATAGACCGAAGCGACTATCGAATATGAGAATTTTCGTCATAATTTTTTTTGTTTGCATTCTGTCCATACTATCTCATTGTCGGAGTCAATTGGATCGCTTAACAGCTTTGACAGTGGATCCGACATTAGAGTCCTGCTCCGCGTCCACGAAGATTCAGGCCGTGGTCCCGACGAGTATTTGTGTAGCCTATAATGCGCACTGATTCAGAAGTAACATCCCAGCATTCACTTATTACTGCGACTGAGGCGTTGTTCTGCTTCATTATAACTTCGAGTTCGTCGATTTTATTGTCTAGGAACGTGAGTCTCACACTATTATATTAGGCAGTTTTTGTATAGCTGAAAACAATGAGGACGTAGACCCGGTTGTGCTTTGTCACACTCGCTAATCACAATCTTTTCGCTATACAAAGGGATGAGCACAGGCAGCGTCTTATGAGCAGGAATACAATTTACTGGTACTAGGCAACTTGGTATTCGCGATAGGGCTCTAGTCTTGGTCCTAGTTGAAAACAACACTGGTATCTTCATTGCCTTTTTGACTCTACCTCCACTTTTCCCGCGATGAGAGCGTTTGATTGATGTTGTGGCTATGGTAGAGCCATCTGGTGGTGCTTTTAGAAGTCCAAATTGCAGTAAGCTACAAAATCAAGATGGCGCTGTCGCCAAGTAAGGTGAATTAACTTCTAATAGGGATGGCTAAAAAATAAATATATTGTTGATCTTATATGTTTTTATCAAAAATAAATGATCTTCTCATATTTAATTTGCATGTACAATAGCACTAATTAAGATCAGGAACAGTAAGTATGTGGTTACTTTCACCATCGCTGCAGCAAACTTGGAAAAAAAAAAGAACAAAACAAGCTAAACTGAGATGACGAGGGTTAGCTATTTCATAGCGCTATCTCTTTCGAATATTAAGGGTGAATTAAGGATTAAGGACGAGCTAGGGATTAAGAATGGGGCAGTCCGTTTCATTTACGTAATAATCTCCCTTTTGAAAATCTCCTCTCACAGCAAATCCAGCCCATCCCCTCCCAGAAAAATTCCCTTGAATTTCTCAATAAAAAATATATTATACATGTAAACCATGAGCAGATTTCATAACTTACAGCCCTTTTGAAGGGGGTCATTTCATCCTCTGGGGTGTCCCAAAATTTTCATTAGATTTCTTTTGGAAAAAATAAGCCTGGGAGAGGGGCTAGTTGCTCTTCTAGCTTTTTGGTCACTTAAAGTGGATACTTCTAATTTCCGTTTCAATAAGCCCTCTCCTTATCTCACTGGTTCAATTCAATCAGCCCTGAAAAAAAACATACATTTGTGACCTATCTTCTTTAAAAAAATATAAAATTCCATATTTTTGTAGATAGGAAAAGGTTATTAGTGACTACTATTTTAAAGCTTCATAATTTTATGCATCTTAGTGTATAGTTGTGCAACAACTATCAGAGGGAAGCAAAATTAGAGCCGAGCAAAATTATTGACTTATTGCTATTAAGTCAGTTTTTTTTTAAATAACTGTTTCATTTGGGGAAAAAATACACTGTTGTATTTGTGCCGATATTTTGCCATTTTTATATTGTGTAAATGTTTAATTACCAGCAGCATAGCAAGTCCTTATAACTTCGGTCAATACTAAATTGAATTGAATTTATTTATAACCCGTTATAATTAACATGAAAAACAGAGTGAATAAAATGTGAATAAAAGAAAAGAGGAAAAATAAAATGACCAAAAAAATTAAACGACACTTCATCTTACTTAAAAACAATTAAAATATACAAAAGCAAAACATTCATTGTATCAAAATAGCGCTCCATGGGTGCCAACCAATTCCGCTATTATAAGTTTCTATGCTTTTTCTGATAGAAGCATTCTGGTCTATAATGCCGTATCTTTTAATGACCCTGGAGTTGCTTGACCATGATAGAAGGGCAAGCAGGTATTTGGCATACCGGAAATAGATTTGCCGAAGCTCCATCGTCTCACTTATCGTAAACGTACGCCAAAAGGGTGCAACGTATAGGAAATTCAGGAGTCCAGAAGCATTGTAAAGTTTATCAGTTTGCGGCTGAGTCGAAGTTTGTTTGCTACCAAGCTTCCGTATGCAATGGAAGCTTGTTCGACCCTGTTCGACTCTGGAAATGAAGAATCAAGAGCCTTCTAGTTGCTTTAAGAGTGTCACCGATAGGAAGCCCTAGATATTTCATTTGTGATTTTGGTGAAACTGGCGCGCCGTCGAGATTAATAGTAAATCCTGCTCGAGTTTCAACCCAGTTGAAGAGAACCACGTCCGATTTTTCTCTATTGAATGTAAGGTTAATCTTAGCATATTCTTTACTTAAAATAGCAAAATTTATTTCGAATGACTGTACTGTTCGACTGGGGTTAAAAATATCATTTGCATAAGCAATAAGCGACAAATCGATCCCTTTTAAAATTCACAAAGGAACTGCAACGGACTGGGCCTTCAGGATCCAGTTATTGAAGGCAATTGGAGAAGTAAGGGCACCCTGTCTGACACCTCGACAGACTGGAATAGTAAAACGCGTTGTGATCCCATCAGGTAGCTTGATTACAACAGAAGGATGGTTATACATATTACACAAAGCACAAATAGCAAACGTGTCAACTCCACGTTTATATAGCTCAAGGAGAATTTGCGCGTGAATTAGATGGTATTAAATAAAAAAAAACAAGTTTTTTCAACTGAAAGTAAGGAGTGACATCAAAACTTAAAACGCACAGAAATTACTTCGTATATGAAAGAGGCTGCTTCCTCATCAACGCCCCGCTCTTTGCGCTAAAGTTTGACTCTTTCTCTCAATTCTTCTTTCTAAAACAGTAAAAAACTTTAGCGTAAAGAGCGGGGCGTTGATGAGGAAGCAGCCTCTTTCATATACGAAGTAATTTCTGTGCGTTTTAAGTTTTGATGTCACTCCTTACTTTCAGTTGAAAAAACTTGTTTTTTTTTATTTAATTTCTGAACGTTTTTGAATCAATGCATGTTTTGATTTTGGCTCTCCGCAGAGGAATGATCAAAACGAAATTTGCATATTTTTTTTTTGGCTCAATGTTTTTCTCATAATTTTGATCGAATGATTTTGAGAAAAAAAGAGCGGGGGACGAAGCCTAGTTGCCCCCCGATTTTTTGGTTAATTAAAAAGGCAACTAGAACTTTTAATTTTTTACGAATCTTTTTATTGGTAAAAGATTTACGTAACTTATAAATTAGCTTACGTAAAGAACTTTTGTATTCTCATGTTTTTATTACATATATGAGGGGATTCGCCCCATCGTCAGTACCTCGCTCTTTACACTAAAGCTTAAATTTTATCCCAATTCATTAAGAATGACCCCCTGAATCACAAAAGCCGTAGAATAAGTAGTTGAAATTACCGAAAATACTTTAGCGTAAAGAGCGAGGTATTAGAAGGAGGTGAGCCCCTCATATGGGTAATAATTTCTGTTTGTTTTAAGTTTTATTGCTGTTCCTTACTTCCAGCTGAAAAAGCTTTTTCACTTTTATTTTTTAATTGTTTTTTTTTTAATAATGCTAGTAAATCCTGCTCTCCCTTCATGGAAATTTTCTTCTCCCATTACAAATTCTCGAAGGAAAGTTCCCCCAGCATATCCCCCTCTTCTCAACCCCTCCCCAAAACCAAAAAAATCCTCCTGAAAACGCCTGTATACTTCCCAATAACCATTACTATATGTAAGCACAGGTCAAAGTTTGTAACTTGTTGCCCCTCCCACGGGGACTGTGGGGGAGTAAGTCGTCCCCAAAGACATAGTTATAAGGTTTTTCGACTACGCTGAATAAAATGGCTATCTCAGAATTTTGATCCGTAGACTTTGGGAAAATAATTAGCGTGGGAGGGGGCCTAGGTGCCCTCCAATTTTTTTGGTCACATAAAAAGGGCACTAGAACTTTTCATTTCCGTTAGAATGAGCCCTCTTGCAACATTCTAGGACAACTGGGTCGATACGATCACCCCTGGGGAAAAAAAAAAAAAAACAAAAAAACAAATAAACACGCATCCGTGATCTGCCTTCTGGCAAAAAATGCAAAATTCCACATTTTTGTAGATAGGAGCTCGAAACTTCTACAGTAGGGTTCTCTGATACGCTGAATCTGATGGTGTGATTTTCGTTAAGATTCTATGACTTTTAGGGGGCGTTTCCCCCTATTTTCTAAAATAACGCAAATTTTCTCAGGCTCGTAACTTTTGATGGGTAAGACTAAACTTGATGAAACTTATATATTTAAAACCAGCATTAAAATGCGATTCTTTTGATGTAGCTATTGGTATCAAAATTCCATTTTTTAGAGTTTTGGTTACTATTGAGCCGGGTCGCTCCTTACTACAGTTCGTTACCACGAACTGTTTGATTAAGCTTTTACAGATGTATTTGAACATAACCATCGTCACAAAATTGCTGTATTGCGTTGCGGGATCGTTATATTGTTTGGTGTTCTTTTTTTTTTGTGCCACGGATATCATATTATGTTCGGTAAAGTGGTGAATAGTTCTTGCTTGGGACCCAAAGAGGTGATTTTACTCTTAAGTAAGAGGCCTACTGTGTTTGATCTGAAGTGGAGTTCTAGAACTTATAATAGAGGACTACTTGAAGCTGGTTCACGAAGCTTTTGGATATGTGAACCTTGTTTCCGTATTTGATCGGAAAACTTCGTTCAAGTAGAACAGCAAAGTAGGCAGTAATTTCAAATTGAAGACCAAAATCCAAAATGTTTAAGACACGAAAGGCTATCAGGTTCCATTGCCAAAATGTTTTCCCAGAATAACAAATAAAAATAAGTTACAACATTAAAAAAATTTTGTGTTTTTCCACATGTTAATAAACACTGCCATCTACCTCTACAAAGCAATTTTTTCTGATTGCAGTTGAGTTTTTTTTCTGCATTTGGGACCTTGACAAAGAAGTGATATCTCGTTTTCTTCATAGACTTTTATTCCTCCCAGTGTTAAAGAAGTTAGAGCCTACCCTTTGATGCTTTCTTGAAAGTGATACTAGAAATTTGGCCCACATTGATAAGGTTAATTTTAATCTAAAAAATGTCATTTATTTTAATAATCCTTAAATAGATGAAGAATGTGCATTAAATTGTATATGGTGCATTCGCTAATTAACCATAACGGTTTAAAAGTTTCGCGAGTCATAAAACTTCAATGTTGTCCTGTGCCTCGGGTAGAAAGAGCAGATAATGCCTGTGCAGAAAAACGAGCTGTTTCAGTTTTAAATTTACTGGAAGTATAAATTGGGACTGGCATATTTTTTTTTCTTTCAAGGGAACCGCGTTGCACCTAATTTACAGGGGATTGCTATACGATTTTCCTTACGTAATATTAGAGACATAAAATGTACCCATTATTTCCCCCAAAACTACTTCTGCCTAAGTTTTTGAATAAAGGCAGGCTTGGTTCACCTAGTTTGAACCAAAGTCATGAAAGCAGCTTCACCTTGCGTGATTCAAGGACCATTTTAAGTGCCATCTATCAGCAACTTTTTAGTAAAAAATTCAGAATGTGCTACCTTGTTTTAACCATAATCATTTATTGGTTTCTAATCAATATGGATGGTCGCTAATTTAGCCTGAGTTTCCTGAAGCTACTCCTCTCTGTTCACACCAGGTTTGCTGGAGAAAAGTAGGTAGCGTATTTGCCTTGCTAGACTCCCCCATACTATCATCCCACCCCCCCCCCCCCCGGAGGCGTAGAAGGTTTTTATGTAAGAGTTGGTCGTATAAACTTTGAGGGTGGCTCATTTGAGTAGAAACTGAAAGTTCTAGCTCTCTTTTTATCAGAGGTAACGCTAAAGCGTTGCCTATAATAAAGGCCTGCGGCTTCAATATTTTATTATTTATTTATTTATTTTTCCCAGAGGCAATTCATATGGAAGAGATTGTCGCATAAATTTCGGAGGGCGCTCATTCGATTGGAAATCGGAAATTACAGTGCTCTTTTTAGGAGTAAAAAATAATCGGAGGGCAACTAGCCCCCCCCCCCCCATATGCTTATTTTCCCAAATGCATCCGATAGAAATTTTGAGATAGCCATTTTGTTAAAAATAGTTGAAAGATCATATAACAAAATTCCTGTCTAGAAACAACCCCCGAGGGCGTGGGGGTAGGTGTTGTAAGTTATACCCTGGGGTCTATGTGCTTCTTATGGAAGGGATGCTTGCATAAACTTCAGAGAGGGCACATTTAATTGGAAATTGGAAGTTCTAGTTCACTTTTAAGGGTCAAAAAGATATCAGAGGGCAACTATCCCCCCCTCCATGCCCTTTTTCCTCAAACCTAACCGATAAGAACATTGGAACCGTTTTTAATGACAATTCTAAGATCATATTACGAAAATTCCGGGGTTGACGCAACCCCCTAGGGGTCGGGAGTAGGCATTTTAAGTTATGCAGTGGGAGCATATATGGTTCTTAAAGAAGGGATGCTCGTATAAACTTCAGAGAGGGCTCGTTTGATTGGAAATTGAAAATTAAAGTTCAGTTTTTGAGAGTCAAAAGAGATGGGAGTGTAATTAGCCCCCCTCCAAACGCCTCTTCTTCTCCAAATACATCCAATAAAAATACAACCCCCGAGGGCCCGGGGGTAGGCGTTGCAAGTTATGTCCATGGGGCATATATGGGTTTTATAAAAGGGATTCTTGTATAAACCTCAGAGAGGGTTCAGTTGATTGGAAACTGAAAATTCTAGTTTACTTATTAAGGGTCAAAAGAGATCCAAGGGCAACTAGCCTCTCCACGCCCTTTTGTCCTCAAACTGATCTGATAAGACTTTTGAGATAGCTGTTTTGTTAAAAATAGTTCGAAGGTCAGATATGAAGCACTCCGGTGCTGATGCACCGGCCAGGGTTTGGGATCAGGCGTTGTAAGCTATGATCCAGGGTCATATATGGTTCTTATGGAAGGGATGTTCGTATAAACTTAAGAGAGGGTTCATTTGATTGGAAATTGAAACATCTAGTTCAGTTTTTGTGAGTCAAAAGACATCCGAAGGCAACTAGCCCCCCTAGCCCTTTTTTCCCCAATCCCATCCTATACGAATTTTAAGATAGCCATTTTTAAAGATGGTTCAAACATCAGATAACAGAAATTCCGGGTCGACACAACCCTCAAAACCCGGGGCAAGTGTTTTAAGTTATATCCCGGAGGCGTATAAGGTTTTAATGTAAGGGGTGGTCGTATAAACTTCGAAGGTGACTCATTTGATTAGAAATTGAAAGTTCTAGTTCACTTTTTATAGAGTCAAAAGTTAACGGAGGGCATTTACCCCCCCCCCCCCCCAAACACACACACAAATACCCTCTTTTCCCCAAATGTATTAAATGAAAATTTTTAGATAGCAAGTATGTTTGAAATAGTCCAACGGTAAGATAACAAAAATTTCTTTGTCAATATACCCCCCCTCCAGAGCCAGGGGAAGGGTAATAACTTATGTTGCGGGGCATATAAGGTTCATATGAAAAACATGGTCATATAAACTTTGGAAGGGACCCAAATGATTAGAAATTGAATGTTCTAATTTACCTTTGTCACCTTTAAGTCAAAAGTGACCCGATGGAGACTAGACCCCCTCCCTCCCAACCTGCTTTTCCCTATATCCAGCACATCGAATTTTTCATGCAGCCATTTTGTTCAGAATAGACCAAAGATGGTAAAACAAACTCAAGGGATAAAAACCCCCCCTGAGTCTGGGGACAAGTGTTTTAAAATGTGTCCTGAGGGCACATAAGGTATTTATGGAAGGGTTGTATAAACTTCGGAGGGGGGCGTACTCGACTGTAAATCAGAATTTCTAGTGTCATTCTCAAGAGTCAAAAATGATCGAAGCGCAACCAGTCCCCATCCCCTCAAGGCTCTTTTTCCCAAAATGTATCCAATCAAAATTTTGAGATAGCTATTTTTTTTCAAAATAATTTAAATATCAAATAACAAAGAACACAGAGTTGACATATCCCCCAGATCCCGGGGGCAAGGGTTTTAAGCTATGCCCCGAGAGTATATAAGGTATTATGTAAGGGGTGGTCGTATAAACTCCAGAGATGACCCTTTTGATTGGAAATTGAAAGTTCTAGTTACCTTTTTAAGAGTCATCAAAAGCAATTGGAGGGTATCAACCCCCCCCCCGACACACACACACACCTTTTCCCCCAAATACATCTGATAAAAGTTTAAAATAGCTATTTTGCTCAAAATTGCCCAAAATACAAATTATTATAAATTAGGGGTTGAGAAATCCTCCATAGTACCCGGGACAAGAATTGTAACCTACGTAAGCTGTAAGTTCTTAAGGATGGAAAGTGATCAATAAGTAGCAACCCCCCCCCCCTGTGCCTTTTTTCTCCAAATGCAGCTTATCAAAATTTTAAAATATCTATTTTGTTCAAAATAGTCCAAAATTTCAGTTATTATAACTTAGGGGTTGATAAATCTCTTTTAGCCTCTGAAGCAAGGATTGTAAAGCTGTCCATTATTAGAGGATAAGGTTATGTGGAAGGGGTGGTCGTATTGACTTTGCAGGGGACTCATTCGATTGGAAATTGAAACTTTTAGCTCTTTTTTAATAGTCAAAAGTGATCAATGGCCAACTAGCCCGAGTCCCCCTTTCTCAAAGGGCATCTGGTCAAAATCTGAAGATAGCCATTGCTTTGAGTTACGGAACTTAGTTATTGTTACTTTGATAATTTGTTTACTGCGATGCTTGGATTTAGTGATTTATGTGGTAGCTTTCATTTACGGTGCAAGGGATGTAAGTTGTGCTGTTATTGTTAGGTTGTAATTGTGCTGTTATTGTTATTGTTATTGTTATTGTAATTGTGCTGTATGTGCTGTCATTGTTAGGTTGTATTGTTAGGTGAAGTAATGTAGCCATTTTGTTCAAAATAGTCAAAAATTGTGCTGTATTGTTACTTTAATCCTCTGTTTACTTTGATACCTTGTTAACTTTGATATTGTTACTTTGATGCTAGTTTTGATACTGTGATGAAAGTTTGATGTCATTCTCTTACTTAAGTGACTAAATTATTTTACCTTTTTTTTATCATAATACATGGGAAAACAGAATTCAAAGACAAGTTAGAATTGGAGTAAGGATTGGCTGGTAGACCGCGGTTGTCCTCTGGGAGTAGGGGTTATGTACTTTTTACGAATTGCGTGTTCATTACAAATTCAGAGTATCGGCTACTGCCCGTTTCCCTGACGGTAGAAGTAGTATTCTCTTGCTTAAATAGCCAATTCACTTACTTAGAATTATCATTTTCTTACTTAAGTGGCTACACAGTTCTGCAAAATTAGTTAATCGTTTTTATTGCAATAATTGGGAGAACAGAATTCACACAAGTGAAAATTGGATTAATTATTTTTTGTTAGACCGTGGTTGTTTTCAAGGAGTAGGGGTTATGCACTTCTACTGAGTGGTGTCTTCACTACAAACAAGAGTATGATAACTGTCCGTTTCTCTAATGGTGAAAGTATAAGACCTACTGCGTATTTGGCGCTTTACTAAAAGGAATTATATTACAAACATTTTCTTTTGTTTTTATTACAGCGTTGAAAATAAAATGGAAATCGCAGTAAAACCACACAATGATTTACCAATAAGCTCCCTAGACCCTAAGGCTTTCACTATTCTCGAAGTTTGGGGATTTCCCCGAAAATCTTGCAAAAACAGAGCGGCAAAAAGGCTTGGGCCTAGATGCGCCAAAGCTTTAAATCCAGCCTGGGTGAAATTGTTGTTAATTATTTAATAAAAAAAATTAAATAGGGAATTTTGAAAAACCTGAAACTTCGGCAATCAAAACCGAATAGAAATTAATTTAAAAAAAAACTTTCCGAAAAAGAAATTTTCTAAAGAAAAGTGAAGGCCTTATTAAACTTAAGATCAGAAGAAATACAAACCTACAATAACTCAAACTCAAAACAACCAGAAATTACTATTAAAGAATCAATGAAACCCAAAACGAACAGAAATTAAATAAACAATCATAGCAAAAAAACGTTCACCAGGTACTAATATAAATGAATAAATAAATCTCGAAAAGAATAAAGCTGTATTTTAACACGCAAATCAAGCTTAAAACGAACGAAAATATTTTGCTATTGAGGTATAAATGAAACCCAAAACGTACAGAAATTACTAATAAATATGAGTAGATGAATCTTAAGACGAGTGAAACTTATTCTTGTGAAATATACTTGTGTCGTTAGCGCTTTACTGAAAACAAATTATATTACAAATATTTTTTTGTACTTGTTACAACATTGAAAATAATCATAAATATTACAATAAATTAAATTTTGAACTGATGAGCTTTAAGCACTTTATATCATTATATATCAAATATTTAGTTTAATTTTATTAGTCTTCCCCAACTGTAAAAGTCTAAAGCCTTTTGCATCATTTGTGCTTCACTGAAAGCGAATTATATTACAAATAATTTTTTTCCTATTATTGCAGCATTGAAAATGAAAATAAAATTAGTTAAATAAGATTTTGAACTGATGATCTTTCAAAAATTAATAGCATTATATATCAAACATTCAGTTTTATTTTATTTTTACTTTTCAAGACTGTTGAAGACACATATGGTTTTCTGTAAAGCGCCAGTGACGAAGTAGGCTTAGACTTTTACAGAGAAAGAAGGAGGCAAACCCCAAGCTCTTTTTGTAGAAATATTGATTCGTTTCATGCTGGATTCGCATATTCAATTGAAGTTCCACTCGTTTTTAAGATTTATTTACTCATTTATATTAGTAACTATTGTTTGTTTGTTTGCTATGATTGTTTATTTAATTTCAGTTCAATTTTGGTTACATTCATGCCTCAATAGCAAAATAGTCTTGCTCGTTCTAACTTCTAAGCATGATTTGCATGTTCAACTTAAGCTTTAATCGTTTTGAAACGTTTTATCTATTTATATAAGTACCTGTTGTATAGTTCTTGCTATGATTGTTTATTTGATTTCTGTTCGTTTTGGGTTTCATTTATTATTTAATTGTAATTTCTGGTTGTTTTGGGTTTAAGTTATTGTAGATTTCTATTTATTCTAACCTTAAATTTGATATGGCCTTTACTTTTCTTTAGAAAACTTCTTTTTCGGAAAGTTCTTTTTTTTAATGAATATTATTTTAAAAAAATGAAACAGCAAAGTTGGTCTTTCTCTCCCGAAATTATTAGAAACAAATCCCCCCACACTAAGACACTTTGTGAATTAAAGCATGTATCAGGGCCCACCTGATTGGGTGGTGATAGACAGGGGAAACCCCTTATTTGGAGCTTGTGTACTTTGAAACGTCCTTGTTTCCTTTGAAAACGTCCAGTGATTTTCAATTTTTGTCATTTGAGACACAAAATGCTTGTTTGCGAATATGAACCTGTACCGATTAGGGAATTAAGGTAGGCCAATGACCCCTTCAAAACTTCTTTCAATATCCCTCTTTTTAGAAGAAAGTTTCTTAGAAGAAAGAAGCAAGGTCTTTTCACCAACTTGCTTGGAATTCATGGAAAAGTTCCTCAGCCTAACTAGAGATAATAATAATGACTTTCAGAGATGTACTCCTCATCTCTGTTCTTTGTAAGACAATTTACTCGAACCATTATACAGTGGTACTAAATATCGATCATGACCAAAATTTTACAACTTAGTTATTTATTTCAGGAATATAGTGAGAAACAACTTCAGTCTTTGGTTCAAGTTGTAAGTCAGAGCAACAAAAGAAGAATCTTGAAGTTCCCTATGCTCGAAGAAAGGAAGCTGTAGCTTAATTGCCTAAATTCCTTATCTTTTTATAATGTGACGAATATTTCTTTGATTACACGACTCAATAATTCTAACCCGGATTCAAAGCTCTGCTCGTTTCCTTGATCTTTTATTGTATTCAACTGGAATAGCTCATTTACTAAATAAAGTAATTAATGGATACTATTTCATTTAGTATTAATATTAAACGCTGTTAATGGTCATTGCATGCATTTGTTTCAACTTGGCAAATTTGCTAGTACAAGGTTGGCAAGGGTTGTAAGCTATGCCCCGAGGGTATATAAGGTTTTTTTGTAAGGTGTGGTTGTATAAACTTCAGAGATGACCTTTTTCTTTTTAAGAGTCATCAAAAGTGATCGGAGGGTATCAACTCCACCCCCTCCCCCACACACACACATTTTCCCCTAAATACATCCGATAAAAATTCGAAATAGGCATTTTGCTCTATTTGAAATATTTCATTTAGTATTAATATTCAACGCTGTTAATGGTCATTGCATGCTTTTATTTCAACTTGACAAATTTCCTAGTACACAGCACACTATACTACTAACAACTCATAGCAGCGCGAGGCTATCTAAGCTTAAGACAACTGTGCACGCTCCTTTTTTCCCCGAATCTGTCCAAAGCTTCACCCTTTGCCCCCTCCCAAGAAGTCATAGTTTTCCTTAAATCCTTTTTTATGGCCTCTTTCCACTCTATTTGGAGACGACCTGTTTTGCTTTTGCCACAATGTCAACTTGAATATTATTGACCGTAGTAGGATAAAACACTTAAGGGTTATTTCATTAAGAAAATATCGTTGAATTCCCTCCTCACTTTCTTCGTTTTATTAAATATTGGTGTTAACGATACTTAGCTTTAAAGTAATTGGCAAATGTTTCTTGTGCGTGGTTATCCTCTTCGGGGCAACTTAGTAATGAACGTACCCTGGCTCATAATAACTAAACATTTAAAAGCACATTTTGAAAATAAGTCTCAAGTGAGGAAGAATCTCCATTTGGAGCTTATTCAGGGGTCGTAACTATTATTTCGATGAGTCTTAATGATAGGAAATTAAAGGGAAATAGCCAGAAACCTGGACAAAAATAGTGTTTGATTAAAAATAAAAACTACAGCATTGGAGCCGTCACAGATTAAAAATGGATTTGGGAGAATTGCAGTCCCAAACTGGAGTGAAAAATGAAAATCACTTTTTTACGTGGGATGAAGTGACTTTTTTTTGTTTTTATTTGCCGCTAGTGGGATGCTGAAGCATCATAGAAATGTGTTTAAGGGCTCATTTGATAGTTAACTCCCATACTCAGTGCTTTTTGTAAGTAGGATACACGACAAAATTATACAATAAAGTGCAATTTTAACAAGCTGCATCTTTATATACAAGATAATGCCACACGTAACTTTTGACGAAAAAATATAACAGATGCAACTTTTGAAAACGTGCTTTTCTAGGGTATGGTGTTATTTTTCATTAACTCCGATATTTTGTAAATAAAAGACAAGTTAAATAAAACAATAGTTTTATTACCAAAAGATACGGTTTTCTTAATCAGTTTAATCAGGTTTTAATCAGGCCTTTACTTTTCTTTAGAAAACTTCTTTTTCGGACTTTTTTTTATTAATTTCTCTTCGGTTTTGATTGCCGAAGTTTCAGGTTTTTCAAAATTCCCTATTTAAATTTTTTTTATTATTATTAAATAATTAATAATAATTTTACCAAGGCTGGATTTTAAGCTTTGGGGCATCTAGGCTCCATTGTTTATACTTTTACAGCCTGACAAAATATTTTCCTTAAATCTTGGAAAATTCTAAGAACAGTAAACTTTTTTTTATGTCTGAAAGTTGAGCAACTTATGGAATAGCTACATGTCAAGCCCATGCTGTAGTTACCAATATCATGAAGTCAAGCTAAGAATCAGCCTGGTTAATGCGTCTTTCAGGAAACTCTCTCAAATTTAGTGCAGCTAAAAGTACTCTCTCCGACTCAAGCTGAGAATGTTTAACCTCCGCGTCCTCTCAACGTTTTGCTGTGGTTTTTAAAATTAGCATATAGATTAACAACATGAAACAAAAAAAACTTCTTGTCTTTAAAAACATGTGATTACAAGGCATTCTAAATATCCATTGGTCCAAAAAAGTAACGAACGCTACTGTACGACTCAAGACATCTCAGCCACTGATAAACAAAGTGAACAAATATAGGAAGTGGAGATACCTCGGTCATGTGATCCGCATACCCGAAACTCGACTACCGATGGTTGTCCTTCGTTGACTGTGACGTGACACCCAAAATCATCTTACAAAGCAGCTACCTGGCAGACCTCACAAATCTCAATGTCCCAATCCAACCTGAATGAGGGGATGGGCGGCAGAAGCGATGAGAGATGACTGATGACTCTTTTTGGGTGCCCTAAGTGCCTATGGAAGCACAGAAGGCTCTAAGGTACCAGCACTTTTGAAACTGAAATAACCGTATATCTTTGAGCAAATAATAAAAATGTCGTTAGTTGATATCACGAGGCTGAAAGGTTAGGCTAAATCCTGAGGCTAGCCTGTACTCTTGAACAATGGTGATCAAGTCAGTAATATTTTTTTACCTGATCTAGCATTTAAAATTTTTATTTACTCTTCAAACAGCCGATCCTTTCAAAATCCACAAACAACTAGAGCTTTTCTCTAAAAGAAAAACGACCCATTGCTTCTAAAAAAGATTTTTTTATCGCCCAACCGTCGATTTTTGACGAATAATTTGTTTGTCTAAACTCAATATAGGGCCTAAAAATTGTTTAAAAAGAATATTATTTTTTTATGTTTTTTCTTTATTCAATAAAGACGGCTCTCCAACCTAAGGGGGTATAGGATCAAGTTTTAAATTAATCTAATACGACCTAAGTATTGTACGGTCTCACGTACTTCCGAAACATTTAAATTGCTCTCTTTGGACTAAAATCATGAAAAAAGATTGAGCAGGTTTGATTTTTCGCTTTGTACCCCTTGAAAAGTTCTTTTTAATCAGTAAACTTTTCTATGATATCCATATTTTACGAAATAACGGTTATAAAAATGGCCTTTTCTCTCTTTGGGACCTTGGAATTTGACTTGTAAATCCCCAATTAAACGCCTTATACACAAGTCAAGTCATTCTAAAGACCAGAAGAAAAAATCTTCTGACAGAAATGGGTAGAAACACTCCTTTTTGGCCCCAGGCAGGAGTTCTACGAAGCTTTCCAAAATAAAAAGTCATATTCATCAATCCAGCCTAAGGTCCACACTTTCCGTAAAAACTGAAGAGGTTAGACCCTTACAACTTTCTAGGAATAAGCTGAAATCGGGGTGCTAGGAAAAAAAAAAACACGACAAAACCAAAGTGTTGCTCTCGCAACACAACTCTTCGTTTCTAAACAATGTTTTATTCTATGCAATTGCATCTGAAGGTTAGCTTATTTCTGACAGAATTTCAATTAACAACCTCCTATTTACCGAGTCAAACGCACTTTTTGGGTCTAAAAAGGCTACGAATAGCCGACCATTTTTCCTTCTAGCATATTTTCTTCTCAGTATATCCAAAGTAAAAATATGGTCAATAGTGCTGAATGTCAATCTGAATCTTGCTTGCATCGGGCTAAATATTTCCTCCTTATCCCGTCCATCTCGTAGCACAAATTCCAGAACCATGCAAAACAATTTACTTACAATATTTCCCATAAAGATAGACCTAAAGTTTTCATGTAACTTCCTATTACCTTTCTTAAAAAGAGGCACTGCTACCGAAGTGTCCCACGAGCGAGGTTGACATGCTTTCTCCACTACAAACGAGAAAATTGCGGCCAACATGGGTATCAAAGCTGTTCTTCCTAACCTCAAGGCCTTTGTAGACAATACTACCTGTTTCTGGACACGAATTACCATTCATCTTTATAAATGATCCCAAATTTCTTGTTGAGATACAGGTCTAACTAAATCGTAATCATTCTGTGGATATGTTGCCGTTCCTAGACCTAATTCTGTATCCTCTGAACCATTCGACTCATTCACCCTGACATATTCCGACTCCCTATTTTCAAAAATTATCTGGCCACGTCTCAACTGGTGGGACATCCACTCTTATTCCTGGGCCCTGGATTGAATATTTAACTACTGAGCAAAATTCTCTAGGATTGTTCACACCATAAGCTCTCTTAATTTCCTCATTAATATTCACCTGCCTCTTTCTCTCTTTTTAATTCATTTAGCCCTTTTATAACCTGACCTTACTTTTCTATATTATGCTAGCCAGCGCAAATTCATTTTTTATCCAATTGGTCTGTTGCTTTGAGTAGGTGGAAAACCCTAGGCCCCTCTTCCTTTTTATGCCTACATTCGTCATAGAAAAAACCTCATTTTTCTGGTCAGATGTTTCCAATCCAGAAATAAAGACTTGATTCTCTCATGAAT
The DNA here is from genome assembly GCF_032884065.1 of Artemia franciscana. NCBI lineage: Eukaryota > Metazoa > Arthropoda > Branchiopoda > Anostraca > Artemiidae > Artemia > Artemia franciscana. Next base: position 452,599 of record NW_027062717.1, on the reverse strand, counting down.
TCTATCTGTAATTACAGACACAGCTTGATCCACTTCAGCTGGCTCTGAAAAATTCAAAATCGAATGGCAATCATTCTGAAATTCCTCACTTTCTAATTCCATTTTAAACAATTCTTCTTTCTCCTTTACTATCCAAACTGAGTAACGGATCCTTTCCTCAGACGTAGACATTTCCTTTACCCTTTCAGACCGTCGAGTACCTGCTCTCAGCTTGATACTTACTGACAAATGGTCAGATCCGACCAACTCTAGGACCCTTAGGTCCACCATCCGGGGCCAGAGAAATAAACTACATAAAATATAATAAATTAAACTCGGACTAAACCAGTGGCGGATTCAGAGAGGGGAAGGACACGCGCCCCCTGACGTAGTGATGGATTTGCGGTTGGGTGCACTTGCTCTGGTTTGGGTTGGGACGAAGTTTTTTTTTAAATTGGTTTTTAATAGTTAAGTTTTTAATAAGTTTTTAGTTATTAAGACTGTTTCTTTTTGCCAACAAGTTTGAAACAAGGTTTTAGTTACTTTGAGCGGTCTCTGTTAGATTTTACTAATGACGCATACTGTCAAATAGTATTCAATTAAATTTAGGTTTATCAAGGGAATCCGTCTGTTTTACCACAAAAGCCAACTGGAAGGCGATAATCTTCATTTCGTAATAGCGAGGAGTGGAAATTTAAAATTATCTTCTTTAGGCTGTCGAAATGAAATTTCAGGATTGTGTTATCACAACGGGGCTGAAAAGCTAAGTATTTAATTCTTTTTACTGTTAAAAATTGTTTTCGAATCTTGCTATGGCACTGAGGCAAAGAAATTAATATCATTACTTTTTTTGGCTGTCTGTTTTGTTTTGGGGTTTGATTTTTTTTGCGAAGCAGGGTAGTTTTTACAACATTCTTGTTTTTTAGGGGATTTGTATAATAGAAAGTAAACTTGTGAGAAGTGCAAAAATTATTAATTTAAGTTTTGGATTTTGGTAAGCAAATGATTGCAACTTTACTGCCTATTTTGATCTAATTAAAGCTCTACATTACATGAAATATCACCTCTGTTCATCCTAAAACATTAAATAAAGGCCATGCTCTTTAGAACTTTAATAGAGGTTCGTATAAGTACATACTTAAAACTAAGTATATGAGGCAAAAACACCTTAAAAGGTCGGAGTAATCACTTAAGAAGAATAGATTTTCGAAAAATTCTTAATAAAAATAGGCAAATAATTATGTGTTTATTGTTTTATCTAGCTGGAATAGATGGGTCTCTAAATCCTCAGTTTAAATAAGTGGAATGACATTGATTATTTTCAAACATTCAAAAATAAAAAAAAAATAATAAAAAGGGAGAATTTACACAACTTGAGTTAACCACGGAAAGAGAATGCAACTGCAATATTTCTTCAGAATTTGTCTCCTTTTCAATACCAACCAATCACAAAATATAGTTGTTTTTGTATAGGGATTGAATGTATTTGTCTATAAAGTCTAAACTGCTATACATACCGCTGAAGATTTTTATACTTATTTTGACACATGCCATCCAATCATATTTCCACAATTAGTTGTTTATAAATCCAAAGTTTTACAGAATCATTCTCTTACTTAATGCTAAATCTGAGTCAAATTTCAAATTTTAATTTTTGTGCTCAACAGACATATCGAGATTTAAACATTTGAATTGAATTTCTGAAAATCTCAAGATAAAAAAAAATTAGAAATCTCCGCAGCTTCAAACCCTGGGAATTTAAATCACCAATATATACCTATCAAATACAAAGATAACAAACACATAATTATTTGCTTTTTTAAAGGAGTATTTCGACTCATATTCTTAGTTTGAAGCACATACCTGCATACATCTTTATTAATTCCTATTTTTCTGACGATTTTGGTCTTTATTCGAATAATTTAGGATGAATAGAAGAGGAAAAACTAACGAAGATCTCTAAATTGATAGGACTCTAGACTGAGATGGCCATTATAATCCAAACTCTAAAAAATAGAATTTTGATATCAATAGCTACATCAAAAGAATTGCATTTTAATGCTGATTTTAGATATATGAGTTTGATCTAGTTTAGTCTTATCCATTACGAGCCTGAGAAAATTTACCTTATTTTAGAAAATAGGGAGAAACTATTGTAGAAGTTTCAAGCTCCTATCTACAAAAATGTGGAATTTTGTATTTTTTGCTAGAAGGCAGATCACGGATGCGTGTTTATTTCATTTATTTTTTTTTTCCCAGGGGTGATCGTATCGACCCAGTGGTCCTAGAATCTTGCAAGAGGACTCATTCTAACGGAAATGAAAAGTTCTAGTACCCTTTTAAATAACCAAAAAAATTGGGGGGCACCTAGGCCCCCTCCCACGCTAATTATTTTCCAAAAGTCACCAAATCAAAATTCTGAGATAGCCATTTTATTCAGCGTAGTCAAAAAACCTTATAACTATGTCTTTGGGAACAACTTACTCCCCCACAGTCCCCGTGGGAGGGGCCACAAGTTACAAACTTTGACCAGTGCTTACATATAGTAATGGTTATTTGGAAGTGTACAGACGTTTTCAGGGGGATTTTTAGGTTGTGGGGGGGGGGGTGGGTGACAAGAGAGGGATATGTCCGGGAAATTTTCTTCGAGGAATTTGTCATGGGGGAAGAAAATTTTCATGAAGGGAGCGCAGAATTTTCTAGCATTATTTAAAAAAAAACAATGAAACAATAAATATGAAAAAGTTTTTTCAACTGAAAGTAACGAGAAGCACCAAAACTTAAAACAAACAGAAATTATTACGCATGTGATTGGCTCACCTCCTCCTAATACCTCGCTCTTTACGCTAAAGTATTTTTAGTAATTTCAACTATTTATTCTACGGCTTTTGTGATTCAGGGGTCATTCTTAAGAAATTGGGACAAAATTTAAGCTTTAGTGTAAAGAGCAAGGTACTGACGAGGGGTTGAACCCCTTCATATACGTAATAAAAACATGAGAACACAGAAGTTCGTTACGTAAGCTAATTTGTAAGTTATGTACATCTTTTACTAATAAAAATATTCATAAAATATTAAAAGTTCTAGTTGCCTTTTTAAGTAACCAAAAAATCGGAGGGCAACTAGGCCTCCTCCCCCACTTCTTTTTTCTCAAAATAATTCAATCAACATTATGAGAAAGCCATTTAGCCAAAAAAATAAATACGCAAATTTTGTTTTAGTTATTCATCTGCGGAGAGCCAAAATCAAAACATGCATTGATTCAAAAACGTTCAGAAATTAAATAAAAAAACAAGTTTTTTTAATAGAAAGTAAGGAGCGACATTAAAACTTAAAGGGAACAGAAATTACTTCGTATTATGAAAGGGGCTGTTTCCTCATCAACGCCCCGCTCTTTACGCTAAAGTTTTTACTGTTGTAAAAAGTTAAGAGAAAGTTAAGAAGTTAAGAGAAAGTGTCAAAATTTAGCGTAAAGTTCCTGCTTTACAAAATACCAAAATTGATGCAAGCAAAATGCCATTTCTTCGATGTAAGCTTTATGATATTGATTACATTAAAAAACTAGTTTTTTAAACTGAAAGTAAGATGCGACATTAAAACTTAAAACGAACAGAAATTACTCCGTATATGAAATGGGTTGTCCCCTCCGCAATCCCCCGCTCTTTCCGCTAAAGTTTGACTCTTTGCCACAATTCTACTTTTTAAAACAATTAAAAGCTTTAGCGTAAAGAGCGAGGGATCACTGAGGGGACAACCCATTTCATATACGGAGTAATTCCTGTCCGTTTTAAGTCTTAATGTCGCTCCTTACTTTCAGTTTAAAAAACTAGTTTTTTTTACGTATTTCTGAACGTTTTTGAATTAATGCACTTTTGATTTTGGCTCTCCGCACATAAATTGTTAAAATGAAATTTTAATATTAATTCTTTTTTGGCAAAATGGCTTTCTCTTAGTTTTGATCAGACGATTTTGAGAAATAAGGGGTGGGAAGGAGGCCTAGTTGCCCTCCAATTTTTCGGTTACTTAAAAAGGCAACTAGAACTTTTCATTTTTAACGAACGTTTTTATTAGTAAAATATATACGTAACTTAAGAATTAACTTACGTAACAAACTTTTATATTCTTATATTTTTTATTATGTATATGAGGGGGTTTGTCCCATCATTAATACCTCGCTCTTTACACTAAATCTTAAGCTTTGTCCCAATTCTTTAAGAATGACCCCTGAATCAGAAAGGCCGTAGAATAAATAGTTGAAATTACTAAAAATACTTTAGCATAAAGAGCAAGGTATTTATCTCCTCCTAAATACCTCACTCTTTATGCTAAAGTATTTTTAGAACCCCTCATATGCGTAATAATCTCTGTTCGTTTTAAGTTTTAATGATACTCCTTACTTTCAATTGAAAAAACTTTTCATGTTTATTTTTTCATTGTTTTTTTTTCATAGTAATGCTAGAAAATCCTGGGCCCTTTTCATTGAATTTCTCTTCCCCCATGACATATCCTCCAAGATAAGATCCTCCAACATAGCCCCCTCTCCTCAACCCCACCACCAAACCAAAAAAATCCCCCTGAAAACATCCGCACACCTCCCAATAACCATTACTGTATGTAAACACTGGACAAAGTTTGTAACTTGCAGCCCCTCCCCCAGGGACTTTGGGGGAGTGAGTCATTCCAAAGACATAGTTATTATGGTTTTTGACTATGTGGAACAAAATGCCTATCTCAAAATTTTGATTCGTTGACTTTAGGAAAAAAATGAGCGTGGGAGGGGTCTAGGTGCCCTCCAATTTTTTTGGTCACTTAAAAAGGGCACTAGAAATTTTCATTTCCGTTAGAATGAGCCCTCTTGCGAGATTCTAGGACCACTTTGTCGATACGATTACCCCTGGGGAAAAAAAACAAGAGCTAAGAGCTCATATGGCACTTGTGACGAGGCGAGAAGAGCTAAGAGCCAAGAGATCATATGGTATGAGCTCTAACAAAATTCTATGAATCAATAGACTGATTTAAAAAGGAAAATAAGAGGCTTAATGCCGGTCAGGATTTAAAATAAGAGCTCCGAGTCACGATGTCCTTCTAAATATCAAAATTCATTAAGATCCGATCACCCACTCGTAAGTTATAAATACCTAATTTTTTCTGATTTTTCCTCTCCCTTTAGCCCCCCAGATGGTCGAATCTGGGAAAACGACTTTATCAAGTCAAATTGTGCAGCTCCCTGACACGCCTATCAATTTTCATCGTCCTAGCACGTCCAGAAGCACCAAACTCGCAAAATCACTGAACCCCTCCGCCCAACTCCCCCAAAGAGAGAGAATCCAGTACGATTCTGTCAATCACGTATCAAGGACATTTGTTTATTCTATCCACCAGGCTTCATCCCGATTCCTACACTCCAAGTGTTTTTCCAAGATTTCCCCCTCCAACTCCCCCAATGTCAAACGATCTGGTCAGGATTTGAAATAAGAGCTCTGAGACGTGAATTCTTTCTAAAAATCAAATTTCATTAAGATCCGATCATCTATTTGTAAGATAAAAATACCCCAATTTTCACGTTTTCCAAGAATTCCGGTTTCCCCCTCCAACTCCCCCCAACGTCACAGGATCTGATTGGAATTTATATAAGAACTTTAAAGCACAAGATCCTTCTAAATATTAAATTTCATTAAGATCTGGTCACCCTTTCGTAAGTTACAAATACCTCAATTTTCAAAATTATCCCCCGTCCAATTCCACCAAAGAGAGCAGATCCGGTCCGGTTATGTCAGTCACGTATCTTAGACAGGTTTTTATTCTTCCCATCCAGTTTCCATTTCAGCTGATCTCACCGCTTTAAATATTTTCTAAGATTTCTGGTCCCCCCAACTGCCCCCCTCCCAATTACGCTTGATCCGGTTGAGATTTCAAATAAGAGATCTGAGTTACGAGGTCCTTCTAAATTTGAAGTTTCATGAAGATCCGATCACTCCTTCGTAAGTTAAAAATACGTCATTTTTTATTATTTTTCAGAATTAACCCCCCCCCCCCAATAGATCGGATCCGTTCCAATTATGTAAATCACGTATGTAAGACTTTTGCTTATTTTTCCCACCAAGTTTCATCCCGATCCCTCCAATCTAAGCGTTTTCCATGATTTTAGGTTCCCCCACCCCAAACTTCCCCCCAAGTCACCAGATCCAGTCAGGATTTAAAATAAGAGCTTTGAGACACCATATCTTTCTAAATATCAAATTTCATTGAGATCCGATAACCCGTCCGTAAGTTAAAAAAACCTCATTTCTTCTAATCTTTCAGAATTAACCCTCGCCCCCACTCCCCCAAAGAGAGCAAATCCGTCCCGGTTATGTCAATCATGTATCTACGACTTGTGCTTATTTTTCCCACCAAGTTTCATCCCGATCCCTCCACTCTAAGCGTTTTCAAAATTTTAGGTCCACCCCCCCTCAATTCCCCCCAATGTCACCGGATCCAGTCAGGATTAAAAATACGAGCTCTGAGACACGATATACTTCCAAACTTCAAATTTCATTAAGATCCGATCACTCCTTCATAAGTTACAAATACCTCATTTTTTCTATTTTTTCAGAATTAACCCTAGCCCCCCCCCCCCCAACTCCCCAAAACAGAGAAGATCCGTTCCGGTTATGTCAATTATGTATCTAGGACTTGTGCTTATTTTTCCCACCAAGTTTCATCCCGATCCCTCCACTCTAAGTGTTTTCCAAGTTTCAGGTTTCCCCCTCCCAACTACCCACCCCCGTCACCAGATCCGGTCGGGATTTAAAATAAGAGCTCTAAGACACGATATCCTTCTAAATATCAAATTTCATTGAGATCCGATTACCCATTCGTAAGTTGAAAATACCTCATTTTTTTTAATTTTTAAGAATTACTCCCCCCCCCCCACCCAACAACCCCAAAGAGAGCGAATCAGTTCCGGTTATGTCAATCATGTATCTGGGACTTGCGCTTATTTTTCCCATCAAGTTTCATCCCGATCCCTCCACTCTAAGTGTTTTCCAAGATTTTAGGTTTCCCCCCTCCAACTCCCCCCAATGTCATCAGATCCGGTCAGGATTTAAAATAAGAGCTCTGAGACACAATATCATTCCAAATATGAAATTTCATTAAAATCCAATCACCTGCTCATAAGTTAAAAATACTTCATTTTTTCTATTTTTTCCGAATTAACCGGCCCCCCCACTCCCCCCCAGATTGTCAAATCGGGAAAACGACTATTTCTAATTAAATCTGGTCCGGTCTCTGATGCGCTTGCCAAATTTCATCGTCCTAGCTTACCTGGAAGTGCCTAAAGTAGCAAAACCGGAACTTTAGGTTTCCCCCCTCCAACTCCCCCCAATGTCATCAGATCCGATCAAAATTTAAAATAAGAGCTCTGAGACACAATATCATTCCAAAGATCAAATTTCATTAAGATCCAATTACCGGCTCATAAGTTAAAAATACTTCATTTTTTCTATTTTTTGCGAATTAACCGGCCCCCCACTCCCCCCCCCCCCCCAGATGGTCAAGTCGGCAAAACGACTATTTCTAATTTAATCTGGTCCGGTCCCTGATACGCTTGCCAAATTTCATCGTCCTAGCTTACCTGGAAGTGCCTAAAGTAGCAAAACCGGGACCGACAGACCGACAGACAGACAGACCGACAGAATTGGCGATTGCTATATGTCACTTGGTTAATACAAAGTGCCATAAAAAACAAACAAACAAATAAACACGTACCCGTGATCTGTCTTCTGGCAAAAAATACGGAATTTTCGCTATAGGGTTCTCTGATACCCAGAATGCGATGGTGTGATTTTCGTTAAGATCCTACGACTTTTAGGGGGTGTTTCCCCTATTTTCCAAAATAAGGCAAATTTTCTCAGGCTCGTAACTTTTGATGACAAAGATTAAATCTGATGAAACTTATATATTTAGAATCAGCATAAAAATTCGATTCTTTTGATGTATCTTTTAGCATCAAAATTCCGTTTTTTAGAGTTTCGTTTACTATTGAGCCGGGTCGCTCCTTACTACAGTTTGTTACCACGAACTGTTTAATCATAAAGACGTTCAAATGGGGATAAATCCATATATTACTAGCATATTTATACAAAACAATTAACTTTCGGGTCATTCAAAAAATAACGAACTTCCGAGTTATTCACTCGATTTTTGGCGGAGAGGGTTCAATGACAAAGGACATTCGAAGTCTTGATGTCAATTTTCTTGTTTTATCTACCTAAATGTAAAATAAATTTCTAATGAAGGTGGCCAAGTCTTCTGTGTCTTCCAATTGCAAACGAAACGTTGAATGTATAGGTGTATACTTGGTTGATCTCGTTTTAACTGTCTAAGTAAATGGATTTATCCCCATTTGAACCCATATATCAATAAATATATGCCCATTGAACCTCAGAAACTGAGCAAAATCAACACGTATGAATCCATAACATTCGTGCTTACAATGTTATCCGATAGATCGTCTAGTCATTTGTTAATAGACTAATGTTTTAAAGTCCTTAGTTCTTTGCATTATTATTATTGGTAAAAAAAGTTTCAAAGGAAAACTAAAATTAGTTGCTGTGATTCTAGAGAATTAAAATTAATTGCTGTGATTCTAGAGAACTAAAATTAGTTGCTGTGATTCTAGAGAATTGGACTTTTTTCAGAAATTCCTGCTAGTCTGTAAAATAGATTTGTGTATTCAAAGAAAAATGATTATCTACAGTGTATTTTTAATACTCCGATCGTAATTTTTAAGTTTCAATCGGGGAGGAGAACTTCTGTAATCTAATGTTTTATATTGGTTGGTGCTGCAGCAGAAATGTTTTTCTTCGACCATACTAAGTATAGATAATACTTATCTATGTGCCAAGTTTTAGGAAATTAGGGATATAGCTACACTGATAAAACCAATTTAGCATGTGCCTGAACCAAAAGTGAAACCATATTTGAAACCAAGATGATACTAGTCAAGTTCAATGTCATTAATGACTAATATAATGACTTTTTTTATTATTAATGACTTTTTTTTATATTAATGACTTTTTTAAGCATGGTAAATAAATATTTACTTCATGGTCAAAAATTTCACTTGTAAACATCAAATTCCTATCTTGAGCATATAAATATATAAGTATGCATCCATAAGCGCGCAAAGTAGCATGAATATAAGATTCAGCAAGATATTGCGGATTGGAGGGGAATATTCGCCTAACTATTGTCATAGTTGAAGATAAATCTCTTGAATTTTGAAACAAAATGAAATGGGATGTGTTTAGAGAAAGTGTTCTAAAGTTTTTATTTTGAGTAAATAAATTATGTGCTATTAGCACCGTTGATAACTTCAGGTGGTAGGAAAGACTCTCCGCAACTCTAAAATGGATGTGGAATATTGAGCAATCTCGGACACTAGATTGTTCATAACCAAAAGACAATCCTTAGGGAGATTTTTAGAAATGTCTAACCCTTGAACAAATTTATATATAGAATATTCTCCTTCATGACGTCATAAGCTTTTTGCCAGGATTTACAGTTGTAAACGGTACATTTAGGAGGCGATGTCATAATACAATCTGAATTTTTAATAGTTTTTGAAATGAGCTGCGTGTTCCCTGAGCTGGAAAGTCCACAAACTAACATTCTAAAAGGCGTAGTAAGTTCAAACATGTTTATTGTTTTAAGCTAAACATACAACTAAAAAATACTTGAACTAAAAATACATACATACATAAGAAAAAACTAAAAATCTTTATGGAAAAACGTTAAAAACTTAAAATAATATAAAAATGAAAAAAACCTAAATATATAGTAGTAAAATACTAAAACTTAAATTTTTAATACAAAAAAAACTTCGCTAAAGAAAAGAATTCTTATTTCTTTAAAAAAAAATCTCCTTTATTGTTTCGTCGAGGAGACGGGCCCTCCTGGAGAACTCTTGGAGGGAGTACTTTTCACAAGCAATTCTCCGAGTATATGTCTCAGCCCTTCTAGGGTAGCTCCCAGTGTGTCGGCAATACAAACAGAATAAAATTTATACGATTGTAAACATCCTTTAAACCCATCATTTTTAAGACAAAAAGACATAGGTTCAGTCCCTCCACGGCCTATCAGATTAAAAAACAGCAGTAGTAGTATTAGTGATAGTAGTAGTAACGTGCAAATATTGCCTCTTTGGTCAATTTATCATCTTCTGATCATTTCCTGAAAGTTCCAAATCAAAATTCTCTGTCACTCCTGAGTTACGCCCTTTTGAAATCCCATATACATATAACATGTTTTGAATTAGCTCAGCACTCCCCCAAGCATTTCTTGAAGGACTTACCTTAATGCCCTTCGCATTTTGGGAAAGTAGTAGTAAAACATGCATGTCTTCGAAATAACATTTACTATATGTAAACAATGAACTAATTGTCTAACTTATAGCCCTTGCCCTTTAGCCTCTGGGGGGGGGGGGGGGGTTGACTACCACACACATATAATTACGGAGCCTTTCAACAATGTTGAAAAAATAGATGTCTAAAAACTTTGTTTGGATGTTTGTTTTTGGGAAATTATGGGCGTGGAATGAGGGGGTTTTTTGGTTGCTCTCAAATCACTTTTGACTCTAAAACGAGCACTATAACAACCGATTTCAAAACAAGTGAGCCCCATCTGAAGTTTATACTACCCATTCTATAAAAACCCTGTATATGTATATATATATATACCCTAAGGCATAACTTACAACCCTTGGCCCAGGGCTATATGGGGTGGTGTCAACCTTGGAGGCATTGTCTTATGTTCTCTGGACTATTTTGTTTTGGAATGGATATCTCACAATTTTATTCGGATACAATTCACAAAAGAAGGCTAGTTGAGCTCCATTACTTTTGACTCTCAAATGAGAATTAGAATTTCCAATTTTTCAAACAAACGAGCCACCCCTAAAGCATACAAAATCAATTTCATAACAAGAGCTCATATGGCAGTTGTGAGAAGATCTGAATCTAAAATTGGGCTCGGTACTAAAGTTATCGATTTCATCGTCCTATTATAACAAGAAGTACCGAACTCGCCAAACCCCTAGAAATCCTTCCTCAAAGATATCGGATCCAGTCTGCTTATTTAAATAACGGATCTATAATTAGTGCTTAAACTCAAACTTGCCAAAGTACTAGAAATCCCCTGAGCTCCCCCAAAGAGAGCAAATCCAGTCCGGTTATGTCCATCACGTATTAAAAGCTTGTGCTTATTCTTCCCAACAAGTTTCATCCTAATCTCTCCACTTTAAGAGTTTTCCAAGATTTTCGATTTCCGTTTCCCCCTCCATCCTTTATGTCTCAAATTAAAAATAGAGCATCTAGGACATGAGATCTTTCTATATATCAAGTTTCTTTAAGATCCAATCACCCATTCGAAAGAAAAACATAACTCCACTTTTATGATTTCCCCTCCCACCAGCCCCCCCCCCCTATGATGGTTAAATTGGGGAAACGACAGTTATTAAGACAATTTGTGCAGGTACCTGACACGCCTACTATTTTTCATCGTCCTAGCACACCCAGAAGCAACAAACTAGACAAAGCATTGGATATCTCCAATACATGAGGTCCTTCTAAATATCCAAGTTCATTAAGATCTGATCACCCGTTCGTAAGTTAAAAGTACCTCATTTTTTCTAATTTTTCCAAATTTCAACTCCCCCAAAGAGAGTGTATCCGGTCTGCTTATGTAAATCACGTATCTAGGACATTTGTTTATTCTTTCCACCAAGTTCCATCCCAATCTCTCCACTCTAAGCGTTTTCCAGTTCCCCAATCTAACCCTCTTCCCAATATCACCACACCCGGTTGGGATATACAATAGGAGCTCTGAGACGCGAGGTTCATATAAATAACAAGTTTCATTGAGATCCGATCAACCGTCCATAAGTTAAAACTACCTCATTTTTTCCGTATTACCCCCCCCTCAAAGAGAGCAGATCCGATCTGTTTATGTCAATAACGTACCTAGGACATTTGTTTATTCTTCCCTAAGTTTCATCCCGATTTCTACACTCTAACCGTTTTCTAATATTTTCAGTCCCCCCCCCAACTCCCCCCAATATCACCGGACCTGGTCAAGATTTAAAATAAGAGTTCTGAGACACGAGATCCTTCTTAATATCAAATTTCATTAAGATCTGATAACCCTTTCGTAACACCAAAATACCTCATTTTTACAATTTTTCTGAACTCCCCAAGCCCCCTAACGAGATCAAATCCGGTCTGATCATGTCAATCACGTATCTAGGACTTGTGCTTATTCTTGCCACCAAGCATCATTACGATCTTTCCACTCCAAGCGTTTTCCAAAATGTCCGGTTTCCTCCTCCAGCTCCCCCAAGTGTCACCAGATACAGTCAGAATTTACCATAAGAGCTCTGAGACACAAGTTTCTTCTAAATATCAAATTTCATTAAGATCCAATCACTCATTCGTAAGTTAGAAATGCCTCATTTTCTATTTTTCCGAATTATGCCGAATTATGAAAAACTATAAAGACTCGTCAAATAGCGTTTTTATTTTCATTCCAGCTAAATTATAGTCCACTGCAGATTTACCACTATTTTTATTCAGCATAACTGAAAGGTCCAACCCCAGCCGACGAGGCATGGGCTGTAATTTTTGCATTTCACCCATTGCTAACACACAGTATTTGCTATCAGAATGGGGGCGAGATTAAATTTTGGTGTTCGAAAAGGTACAGGGCAGTCAGACGCAGGTTTCAGGTAATGTTAAGGGGAGTATTGAACTAAATCAAAGCACATCACGTTCAATTAGATGGTCAAAAAGGATTATCTCAGAAGGAGCCTATGGTATTAGGTGGTAGCTTCCAGAGAAAGATGAGGGGGGATTATCAATTAAATCAAAGGCAATATGTGCACGCTACCACTACAACTACTACTTCCATTTGGACTGCTACCAAGTTGAAATTTTTTAGGGCATGATGAGGATTTTCAACTGACCAAAATCGAATTTGTACTTTAAAGAAAACAAAACACATATTAGATGATTCTTCTTTGATTTAATAAATCCAAAGTTAATAAGACTTTCTGATTAAAATCAGCACATATATATATATATATATATATATATATATATATATATATATATATATTAAATGGTTAATCCACATTCAATTATATTTTTCAGTAATCTTGGTTATGATGGTGATTTTTCTTATATTACGTGAAACAAAACACTAAGCTCGAAATAAGAATAGTTTTCAGTAAAGCACATATTATATTCTGGTCTTTAGAAGGCATGAGAAGGGAGGTGGCTCCATACCTCTTAGTTTGTGTTTATTTAACAGTTATTTGTTTAATTAAGTTATTTGAATTTGACTGGAGTTATTTATTTAATTCAGTTATTTGAGTTTGACTCTGTTCCTGTTCGATTTGGGTTACATATATTTATTAATTGTGGTTAATCATAATTTGACTATATTACTGCTCGTCTTTGATTTAATATAGCTCTTTACTTTTCTTTCAATAATTTCTTTTGTTGGGTCTCTTTTTTAATCAACCAAAAAGAAGGATCTCCATTCACACGCAACACTGTCTTTGGTGAATATAAGCCATCCCAAGTTCAAAGTAAAAACACGTCGAGTCTTACAAGTTATTCCCAAATAATTACCCTCTACTAGGCTCCTCAGAGGAAAAAAATGAAATTTGGTTTAATTTTTACTTTAAATTATGGTCCTCTTGACTTAGTACTTCCAAACAATAGACAAACAAAAGCAACGCAAAACAAAAGTCAGGTCATTCTTTTCATTCTAATCACATATCAAAAATTAGGCCCATTTTCTTGTGAGTGGGACATGGCAAAAAATTTTGCTATATTCTTACTGAAATAGTTTTCACGCCATTCGAAAATAAAGCTTATAACTTTTTGAACCTAATGTATTGACAAACTAATATTTTTTTGTGCTAAGATAAGACCCGCATCCCACCGTGGCTGATTTTTTTTCTCTCTTATTGCTGTCCTATTATGTGGTATTTTTCAAGCTTTGTAATAGTCTTTCTATCAGGACCACCTGATATAAGACACTTATTACTACACTAATTTACCAATTACACTAAGTCAATTAATCATCCATGTTATTACAATGACAAAAATGGTAAGTGTTACCAAACGCAAGATAGCGTTGACATTGTTTTTATTTGTCGACCTAGTGCCAATAACCTCATTTATAAGTTTTTCTCTTTGAACAGGAACTTGATGTTCTTGTTAAATGTTTGGGAAATTAAAAATCCTGATAATCATGCGTTTTGGATACTAAAAAGTTCTATTTAAGTTCAAATTACCCATTTAAGAAGATATTTTATCAGGCACTTAAAACCAGGAGGCCAAATAAGCCCTAAGAAAGAAGAAAATAGGCACTTGCTTTGCTTCTGTAGTTTTAAAAATGCAAGAATTTTCGGATAAAGATCAAGCCTTACTTGTCAAAGAATCAGAAAAACCAGAGAATTTTAATTAATACATTTAGCAAAGTGTTGGTTCAGATCTGAAAAATTGCTTGCCTGAAACAGCTTTAATTATACAGCGTCATCTTAACATCTGTCAACAAAAATCACGATTCCATCCAAAGTTAATATTGTAAACTCTTAACTATCAGACTTCTTCCTAGAATGGGTTGTTAGGTGATTTTTCAGGGTCGACTTCATTGAAAATGTTATCTTGCATTTATTAAAGTCTCACCTGTATGGACTCTTTGATGCTTTTCAAATTGCATAAAAAAGAAAAGAATTTTTTACATATCTCACACTTAAAAGGCTTCTCACCTGTGTACACAGTTTGATGCCTCTTAAAATCGCTTGATCCAGAAAAGCATTTTTTACATATATCACATTTAAAACGCTTCTCACCAGTGTGCACAACTTGATGCTGTTTCAAATGGCTTGATTTAGAGAAGCATTTCTTACATATATCACACTCAAATGGCCTCTCACCAGTATGCAAGGTTTGGTGCCGTTTCAAATGGCTTGATTTAAAAAAGCATTTTTTACATATATCACACTCAAATGGCCTCTCACCCATATGCCCTCTTTGATGGGCTTTCAAATAGCTTGAAGAAGAAAAGGATTTTTCACAAATCTCACATTTAAAAGGCTTCTCACCTGTGTGCACAATTTGATGCGTATTCAAACCACTCGATGTGGTAAAGCATTTCTTACACAGATCACATTTAAAAGGTTTATCGCCCGTGTGCCCTTTTCGATGTCTATTCAAATTTCCTGATTCACAGAAGCCTTTCTTACATATATCACACTCAAATGGCCTCTCACCTGTATGCCGCATTTGATGCACTTTCAAAGAGCTTGATCTAGAAAAGCATTTTTTACATATCTCACATTTATAAGGCTTCTCGCCCGTGTGCACAATTTGATGCCTACTCAAATGGCTTAGCGTAGAAAAACATTTGTTACATGAACTACATTTATGTATTTTATTTTTTATTTGTATATTTTTACGCCTCTTTAATTTTCTGTGCTTATTACGGTTCAACCGAAAATCTGGATGTTTTTTTTATCTTCTAAATCTTTTACACCCAATTCCGATTTAGAAGAATTTGAGTAGCCACTTGTAGACCGATCCTGTGAAACGACTAGTGATTCATTCTTCTGCAGGTCTAGTTTAGACATGCTTGGCGAAAAATGACCTTCTAAAACTAGATGTTGTCTCATATCAACAATGGATTCTCTTAAACAAATGGCGCATCTCCTTGTCCCTCCCATTTGGTGTTCCATGAAATGAACAACAAAATTGCTGTAATCACGTTCTACTGTAGGGCAGAGAACACACTCTATTGGTGTAAGCCCTTCACAGCCAGTGTCAACGTGAAGATCCAGCATCAAAAAGGATTTCTCTGCTTTTCCACAGGAGCCGCACCGCCAGATTCCCATGGTCAATTCTTCAATAGCCTTTTCTGTCAGTTTTTTCAACATAACGATCGGTTTCGGGCCAAATAGAATTGGCTGACTCACATCATCAGACACAGTAGAATGCATAACCCCTGTAATAAAATAAAATGAATTAAATTTCTTTACTGAAATTAATAAAATAAGAAAAACAAAAAAATTGGCATTATACAAATTAGGGCCCGACCGGTATATCAGTTGGCCGTTATTATCAGACCGACAAGGGGGGGGGGGGGTAAGTGTCACTTTCTGATATAAATATCGGGAAATAAATATCGAATATAGTCAATTTTTTTTCTTGCCTTTATAGGCAACTTACTTACACTTGATGCAGCAATGTTCAAAATGTATGATGAGTACAAAAACGTACAACTTCTACAAAAACAACTATAAAGAATACAATAAACCATACATTAGTGAATAATGAATGTCCACTTGTGTGGGTGAAAGATATACCTATTTACCTTGTATCCCCATTGGCTGGCATACTGGACGATTCTGTCAACACAATCTTAAAATCCCCCCTCTAAACTTTAAACCCTAGTCGCATCCCTGTATCCAAACGAAAGAGAATAAGTGCATGAGTTTTGATTGACTGCCTGTTTGATAACATGCCTCGCATTTACCTTGTATTTCCATTTACCTTGTATTTGCATTGGCTGGCATACTGGACGATTCCGTCGACAAATTCTGAAAATCCCCCCTCTAAACTTAAAACCCTAGCCTCATCCCTGCATTCAAACGAAGGAGAGTATGCGCATGACATTTGATTGACTGCCTGTTTGATAACATGCCTGCAACTTCAACAAGGTAGGAAGAAGAGTCAACAGATAATATTGATCACCAGCTGGGAAGGTACATGAGTAATGCTGTCACTGAGAGGAAAAAAAACTGTCTGTTATAGCG
This sequence comes from Artemia franciscana, assembly GCF_032884065.1. Classification (NCBI taxonomy): domain Eukaryota; kingdom Metazoa; phylum Arthropoda; class Branchiopoda; order Anostraca; family Artemiidae; genus Artemia; species Artemia franciscana. Next base: position 435,756 of record NW_027062717.1, on the reverse strand, counting down.
GTGGCGAAATACCAGTAGTCGCTTCAAGAGACTGGAAAAACTTGCTCCGAAGTATCTCTGCCTTTCCGCTCTCTTCCATCCCAAGCAAAAGAGTTTTCAGTACAGATGGGGTAAGCATTACAGTTTGATCCAGTTGGACTGGACTAATCAAGCACTGTCCAGATTAGAACTTTATTTGGTTTAATTGTTTTTCTAAATATTTTCTAAAGAAATCTTTTTTGCATTATTTGGAATCAGCAGTGAATTATTGAGGTTGTTCCGGGGTTTTTAATAGACCAGGGAGGAAAATGTGAGTATGAATATGGGCAGAAAATGCGAAGTTTAAACTTTTGGTAAGGTTATTTTTAGAAAAATATATCGGCAAATTATATCGGTAAGATACTGAATTATCGGTGAGCTACCGATATAATCAATGTCGGTCGAGCCCTAATAACAAGAGGAATACAAACATTCAAAAAGTAATACAAGATTTGGATCTACATTGTCTTGCACTGACTGTATCCGGTTGCTTTGATGACTAAATGAAGAAGAAAAAAACAACTTTATATTAGTTCAATTTCATAAGATGGTCTGATTTGCAATAATGAAGTTTATCCTTGTCAGATTCAAAACTTAAAATGTTGTAAGTTATATGATGTATAAAAAACAAGCAATATATGCTTCGAAATGTTTCAACGAATAAACTTCTGGTGTATCTCTCTTCATGATGTACCTATATATATATATATATATATATATATATATATATATATATATATATATATATATATATATATATATATATATATATATATATATATATATATATATATATATATATATATAATTTTTCAACATTTAAGTAAAAAGCTAATACTAAACTGAACGATTAAATATAGACTCTCTGAGTATATACAGGCATAAGTGGGGAGAGTAAGGGGGAAGGGTAAGTTATAAAAAAGAGTTACAAATATGATATATAGAAAGGTTTCGGTAAATAATTTGTTCGTCTAGCTTTCTTTATGTTGTACGTCTATCATTTCCCATATCATTTGAGAGTAGTTTTACATTATTTACGCATTAAAGAATAAAATTTAACTTAAAATTTCTTTAAAAAGCATGGCTGTATGAGTTCTAAAGAAAAAGAAAATCCTTGCTTGAAAAAAAAAGTGCCAGACCAGGCAGTCACTATGTTTAATGCAATAATTAATGCACTTGTAAGCTTATTTCTAAAGTTGTTTATTATTAGTCTTTTTTTCTCTTTAGCTGCATCATGTTAGTCAACTTCAGAAGGTGTTTTGCAGAAAAAAATTACAAAGATATCAGCAAACGAAAAATACCTCCGCCTCTGCTTTGCTAGTGTAACTTTATAGTAGCTTGAAAGAAAGTTTTTAGATTAAAGTTAAGAGGCTCAAGACCCATTTTTAGTCCTAAAATATTTCAGTACCTTGCATTTAAATTCCTTTGATGCTCTTATGTACACTATGCCATACTATATACTTTTGGCAACACTATTTAAATCCTAAAGACTTAAACGTTTGTTAGGTAGGAAAAAACTTTCAACAAAATTATCCTTAATCAACCTGAATTTTAAATCACCACTGTTAGTTACAAATACACCTTCGTCATTTCTATCCAATTCCTGTGAGTTTGAGTCAGATGATGCATTCAATGAAATACCCAGAGGTCGATTCTCACATGAATTAGGAAAATTAGGTAAAACTAGAGACAGGTACAAACTCAAGAGTGATAAATGTGGCTGTTACAAGCCTGATTTCACAAATTTAGAGTTTTATTCACAAGTTTAAGAATGACAAATCAATTTGCACTTTGCCAGCAATGTAAAATTTTCACTTTTAAAATCACTTTTAATGCGAGTAAAGACTTTCAGTAACACTATTTGAAACTTTATGTAGTGTTTCATGCTTTATCTTGGCAAAAGAGAGAATTCCTTGGATTTTTTTCTTTTCAATTAAAAATTGATTCAACAACAATGTTCGTTTAATTTTACCTTCGTCATCGCTATCCACTTCCGAGGAATCAAATTCTAGAGGTGATGTGGAAATCCTTGATGAAACACCCTCAGATAGATTTTGACGTTCTGGTGATAGAAAAGAATTTGAAGTTTCCTTTAGGGTTTCGGCAGTACTTGTTGAAGGACCTTCATCACCTAAAGTAATAAACAAAAATAACAAGGAAGAAAAAATGTAAAATGCTATACAAATACAATCTCAACAAATTATTTAGAAAAAATGAAGTTTCCAAAATCAAGGAAGCAAGAAATGCAGATAGCAAAATTTAAAAGGGAAATAAAACGAGCCCTTCGAACAAACTCAACAGTAATAATCCAAACATTATATCAATAAACTTTGTTAATTTTCTCCCTTTTCAGAATTATTAATATCAAAACAATTTACGTGTTCTTCTGTTAAGAAAAAGAAATAATTAAAATTTGAATTTGCAATTAATCAAACTTTTCTTCACATGAACAAGCGTCATTAGACACTATTTGTTCAGAGCAGAGCAACTTCCAAGATTTTATATTTGTTTGCTAATCTTTTCAGGTAGAAAACCACTTATAAATTATAAAAAAGACCCACAAAAGTTTACCTCTTCCTTTATCTGATAGAATGAAACCATAAAAGTACTAACATTGAAATGTTAGTACTGCGTTGAAGCTTGTAGCGTGTCATGATTCAGGTTTAAAATTATTTCGTAATCTAAAGCTTGTCGCTGTCGCTTACCCCAACTGTTTTAGTGAGGAAATGCTCATGATATTTCATAACACCGCTTTCTGTCTTATATATGTATATAATAAGTTATAATTTATTTGAACCCTCTTTACATACATAAATTGCACTAAATAAATAATTGCAGTAATGTCCCGTCATTCAGCTCACAATTGATGGGACATCACAATCGATGTCCCATCATTCAGCAACAGCTGTAGCTACAATCGAATAGCTTTCCTGTTTGATAATAACTTCAAGTTCTTCTACCTTGTTGTTTAGAGATCTCGTGTTACATAGAAAGATATTAGGACATCACGTCTCTGCTGTAAACACTCCAGGTTTCAGGTAAGGTGGGTGAGAAGCAGTTATTATGACTGGTTCTTCACACCATGGTAAAAGCAGAGGTGGAATCTCGTACGGAGGTGTATATTCAACTGCCATTAGTATCCTAGGTATCTTGCCTCCATGAGGCTTCAACCTGTTCTTCTTCTTTTTTTCTCTCGCCGTCTACGTTCAGACTTTGTCGTCAAGCAGGCAATGCCATTTGGTAGGCAACGATGACAATAGAAAATTCGAAATCTGTAAACGTTGAATTCTCAGGGGGGTTAAATTGATATACTAATACGACTGATAAGAAAACCAAAAACAGAGTAAGAAACACCAAGGCAAATAACTATAGTATAACACTTTCTGGTCTAAACCCTTTTTTTAATATATAAATTGCACTTCAAGGAGAGTAGTATAGTAAATCGGGTTTCTGGATCACCTAAATCATCCATTCAATTTACATCAGTTTCAGTCCATTTTACATCATTTTAATATCAATTATTGCACATTTTGAACACTTTCTACTCCTAAATTCAACATGAAAACAGGTCCTTGGGAATCAAATTTGGTCTCATTTTTATACTTTTTCACAATGTAAACATGGGTTCTAGATCACCCCAGCAATTGAATTCACACCATTTCAATTAAAATTTCTGACCTTTTTATAATTTTCTATCCTGAGCTTTAAGATCGATACAGGTCTTGTGAAATAACAGTTTGAATATATTCCAATTTTTCGTATTCTACCAATAAAATGTTAATATTTGGTGGAAAGTTTGATATCAAAATCTAAATAATTATATTATCTCTATTTTTTCTTTCCATAACCTTTAAAATATACATTTATCTAACTTTTGAATTTCTTTTCAAGATCAGCTGCTTTAGAATCGAAGTGTAATAACGAGTTAAATCCCATATTTAGTTGTAACACATTTCGTTCTGTAATCGTGTATTCCATTCCAATGTCTAAATCTTCTTTCCTAATAGTTCGATTATATTTATTTTCCATTTTCATTTCGCTTAAAAGGTTCTCCATTTATTAATTACTAATTCTATTAAACAAAATTTCAAATCAAAATTAATCTTTCTTTTAATTCTCTCTGGCTTTATTCCCAGGAGATTCCGTAATTCGGAGTTCTGGAAATCCAAACAAAAATCAACTGAAACGTCACCAGAAGCCAGTCAAATGAAACACAAAAAGAATAAATACAGTTTCTCTGCAAGTCATAGATGGCCAAGTTGGTTAAGTGGTCGACTGACCATCGGTTGCGACCCAATAATTCCACTCTTACTGTTACCTTGTGTAGCAACTGACAATGTCACAACAATCAGACCAGGGGGCCCAAATCGAGTTGTAAGACGCTGCCAGCTTCCCTCCAAACAAAAAACCCAGCGGGACTTACCCCAGAGCCCAAGCTGATAGTGAGATCACCAACACAAAAAAATGGATAACGGCCTGGGGTAAGGGTTTAGCCAGAAATTGAAAAAAATTAATTTTTCTTGAATTTTTAGTTTATGTATATTCTATCAATTTATCTATCGAAAAAACGCAAAGAATTTATTTTAAAAAAATGGATAACAGCATGGGAGAGGGATTTCGCATTTTTTTTTTTTTTTTGCAGAGAAGCATTCTACATACACCATCTTTGTTCGAACAGTGAAAAGATACTAGTCTTTATTAATTTTCCCATTATATTTTTTTTTTGGGGTCAGGATGATTTAATTTATTCAATATACATATCAAACGAACCTTCTTTAATGATGATTGTGAATATGTATAATTTCTTAATTTTGACTTAACCCATCAAAAGTTACGAGACAATTATTAATTATTGCAACAGAAGCCGTAATGAGTACCCGTGACAAGTTTCTACCTGGTTCTGGAGACGGTATATTAACTTGTCGGCTATTTTAAATACAAAGGTTTTTTATGATTTTTTTTTTTTTTTTTTACTAAGGAAATATATATTACGAAGAGCGGATGGAAAGTAGGAAACTTATTTACGTCTTGAACTTAACAGACTCCACGCAATATTTATAACCATTTAATTTTACTTATTACATATATTTTTCACGAGGAAAAAACTGTAATGTTTTGCATAAATCATTTTTTCGTTTAATTATTTCTTCATGAACCAATTCACTTAATTTAAACATAGCAAGTCATTCTAAATAGAACGAATAAACAGTTTTATATTCAGCCTTTCTTTCTGCTATTCTTAGATATTAAAAAAAAACATTTATTATCCTTATTTCTTATGTTATTGCAAATTTTTTTTTTTTACAAATTTCAGTAGTTGTTTATAAGTACCTCCCACATAATTTGGTAATCTTGTCATTCGATAATCAATTCCGTCGACTCTTTCAAATTGTAAGCCTAATCTGAGTGTATTTTCTATGACAAACGTGTGTATATTCCTGTCGTTACTATTTAGCGTGCTTTGTTTGATGTAAATATTTTTTTATTAAAAATCCAGGAATAGCTAGGATAATGAATAGGTTCGATTTCTTCGTTATCCTTCTGAGAATAAAATATTAGACGTATTGTAAATTTGAACTCTATAGCTATATCATTCATTTTATTCTTTCAATCTCTAACAACAGAGTCAACAAGAGCTAATAGTTCATATGGCACTTGCGACGAGGTCGGAAGAGCCAAGAGCTCATATGGCATGAGATCCAGCAAAATTCTAAGAATGAATAGACAGATATGAAAGGAAAATCAGAGGCTTAATGCCGGTCGGGAATTAAAATAAGAGCTCTGAGTTATGAAGTCCTTCTAAATATCAAAATTTATCAAGATCCCATCACCCACTCGTAAGTTAATAGTACCTCATTTTTTCAAATTTCTCCTCTTCTTTCAGCCCCACCCCCGATGGTTGAATTGGGGAAAAAACTTTATCAAGTCAATTTGTGCAGGTCCCTGACATGCCTACTAATTTTCATCGTCCTAGCACGTCCAGAAGTACCAAACTCGCCGAAGCACTGGACCCCTCTAACTCCCCCAAAGAAAGCGGATCCAGTCCGGTTATATCAATCACGTATCTTCGACGGTTGCTTATTTTACCCACCAAGTTTCATCCCAGTCCCTCCACTCTGAGCGTTTTCCAAGATTTCTGGTTTCCCCCTCGAGCTCCCCCCAATATGACCAGATCTGGTCATGATTTAAAATAAGAGCTCTGAGATGTAATTTTCTTCCAGAAATCAAATTTCAGCAAGATCCGGTCACCCGTTCTTAAGTTAAAAATACCTCAATTTTTCCGAATTAACACCCCCCCCCCCAAAAAAAAAATCCTCCAAAAAGAGCGAATGCATCCGTTTCAATTATGTCAATCACTTATATAGAACTTATGCTTATTCTTCCCATCAGGATTCATCCCAATCTATCCTCTCTAAGCGTTTTCCAAGATTATCGGTTTTCAAGATTTCTGTTTCCCCCCTCCAACCCTCTATGTCCCCAGATCCGATTTGAACTGAAAATGGAGCATCTGAGACATAAGATCTTTCTGAATATCAAGTTTCATTAAGATCCGATCACCCATTCGTAAGATAAAGATACCTAAATTTTCACATTTTCCAAGATTTTCGGTTTCCCCCTCCAACTGTCCAAATGTCACCGGATCTGGTCGGGATCTAAATTAAGAGCTTTGAAGCACAAGATCAATCTAAATATCAAATATCATTAAGATCTCATCCCCCATTCATAAGTTAAAAATACCTCATTTTTCCCAATTTTTCCGAATTACAAACCCCCCACCCCCAGCTCCCCCAAAGAGAGCGGATCCTGTCCGGTTATGTCAGTCACATATTTTGAACTTGTGCTTATTCTTCCCGCCAAGTTTAATCCTGGTCTCTCCACTCTAAGCCTTTTCCAAGATTTCCGGTCCCCCCCCCCCCCAATGACACTGGATCCGTTCGGGATTTAAAATAAGGGATCTAAGTTACAAGGTCCTTCTGAATATGAAATTTCATTAAGATCCGATCACCCCTTCGCGAGTTAAAAATACCTCATTTTTTTCTAATTTTTCAAAATTAACCTTCCCCTGACTTCCCCACAGAGAGCGAATCCGATTCGGTTATGTCAATCACGTACCTAGGATATATACTACTGTGGGAACTAGTAAATATCCCGTTAAAAGATAAGCAGCAGTGGGATTTAAAAGCAATCACGAGAAAGCAGGTCTAGGAACGTGTCAAAAATGGAGTGAAAACAAATTATTGTACTGTTAGAAGACAAGCAACAGCAAAAACTAAGAGAAAGTCAAAAATGAAAGCAAAGAAAAGAAATATTATGTTGATATAACAAGGCAGTCACAATCTTACACGCCAAAAAAAAGTGGCTCAAAACCCAGTAAAAAACTAAAAAGATGCTATAAACTACGTAACTATAGATTAAAAGTCATTGTGACCCTTCAACGTTGAATGGATTCACTAGGGAGCCCTCCATTTTTCCGAGGAAAGAGTAGTAAACGAAGCTGATTTATTAGGAGACTGTTACTTACAACGAGAATCAATATGTAAAAGCTAGAAACGAAGTGCCTAGGTCTGGCTTTGAAATTGGCAACATAGTTTTTTTTCTAACTGGATTTTTATCTTTTTACATCTTTCAAACAACACTTTCTAAGTTGTTATTAAACTTAAAACCAGTTTAGAAAATGGCTGTATACTGGAATAAGATTTAAGAAAATTTTCATAGGATGATTATTTTAAAATAGTAAAATTTAGTCTATGTAACCTAGTTTTTTTTTATGAAATGTTCATGATATCGATGATTCTTCAAATCAAATGTTTGCAACATACCTTCATTATCAAAACAGGTAGGTTCAAATTCTCAGGCGTCGGCTTCCAATTTAAATGGTCCCGTGCTGCTGGGAAAAGTAGTCAAAGAAACAGCTTCAAACTTAGGAGTCAAACAAATGTTAGGTAAAGCGCCTTCAGCTTCTAAAAAAAAACATTAATAAAGGGACATAATAAACAACAGCAAAGCTTTCTGAAAAAACCCAACAGTTTTTAATTTAATAATTAATTTTAAAAACACTTTTAAAGAAATATAAAAGGGCTAAATTAATCTAAATATGAGTCAAAATAAAGTAAAATAATTTTTTAAGCATAGAAATACCGTAAATCACTGACTATAAATAAATGAAATCCAAAACGAACTGATTGCAAAGAATAACCAAGTAAAACTCAAAACGAGGAGAAACAACTACAAAGAGAAGTGAGACACCTCTGATTAAAACCCATACAATTTAAACACGGACGCAATTCAGAAGAAAATCCACGATACGTTCTCTATGCTTTTGGAATCCTTAACAAAGTTCCTCTATTTTCCCAGTCATATAAAAATCTGTATTTCTGAGTGATACAAGTATTCTTGACTCAAAGAGGGAGGTCAAAAAACCTGAAGAAACGTCTCCGGATTAAAGGAGGTTCAGCCTTACTAAGAAACTTCTAAACCGACACAATAAAAATATGTGGGGCGAAAGCACAGCATTGTAGAGCCTTTCTGGGCAATTCTTATCAAACTGGCCTTTCATTTTGGTGAGCATGCCATAAGTCTTATGAATGTTTTGATAGCTTGTGAATAACTTAACATATTTGTACTTGCAACTGAGAACGGACCAACTAGAAGACACTCACTCACTCCAGACTTTGGATTAAATACAGTAAATTTAGATTTAGGAGCCTCTAAGGAAAGATTTAAATCTGACAGACTAGAATGGACAACATTAACGACAGTTTGAAGTGAATCAAGATTTTTAGCTAGCAGAACTATTAACAAAAATAAGAGAGATCACTAATATAAATGAACCAGATAATATGGAAGGGGGGAATATTTCTAGTAGTTGTTCAGATAAAGTTGGACTATTAACCAAACCTGGTTTAACCTCTCTTTTTACTAGAATATAATTGGTAAGATGAGTACCAGAACGCATCTTAACATAAGAACTTTGATACCAATACCATAAGCAAGAACAAATCAAAAAGTGTATACAATTACAAAGGAAAGCAAGAATAAAGGAAAAAGCTATAGGATATGGCACTAGCAACGTTGCTCTTAAAGCCCAAACCAGCAACGCTGATCTTCATCTCAAGGCCCTTCAGCCCGAAACCAAATAAATTTTTTAAACTCTTTCCTTCATTATTGTTTTAATTAAGTTTCCCTCAAGTAACATCTAATTTCAGTCCCCAATATTCTTAGGATCTATTTCTTTTTTCCTAGGAATTTCCTCGAAAGGATCACAACTTTCTTATTTGGTGAATTGATTTTGAAGGGCATTAGATATTATCTTGAGCTTTTTTTTAGGAAGGGTTAAGGCTATTAATTCTTAGATATTTTTTTTGAATTTGTAAATTTATTTGAATAAAATTAATAGATTTTATAATTTATTGGGAAACAAAGCCAAAAAATCTTATAAAATAATGTTTGTGATCAGATCTGTTGCAACCATGAATTTACTTTGGTAGCAAAGAGGAACTGAAGCCAGTGGAGGTTTTAGCCTTTCTTGGTACCATACAAAATCTTGATCAACCCCAGTCTTAAAAAATTTAAGTCTTAATATTAACAAAATTTTCATTTAACAGCAAAACATTACATATCTTTAAATCTGAACCTTTCTAACTTTTAAGGGGAAAATTACAAAATTTAATTTAGTTTGCTCATGCTTACTGTAAACTGTTCTCTACTTTAATTTGATCAAAAAAAATTCCGCAGTTATACAAAGATTATGAATGCTAGATTTTTTATTTGAATTTCATGCCACTAAAATTTAATAATACAGGGGAAAAGGCTCTTCCCCTCCCTTAAAACCATTTCTTATTGAAGCAAAAAGTCTAAAGAAAATGAAAAAAACCACATTTCCTTGAAAACATAAAAACAAAAATCATTCCATGTAAATTGAACAGAAAGCACATACACAAACTTAAAAAAAGACTTAGGAAACAGGAGGGAAAAGCTAAGAGCCAACTCCAAGGGAAAGTACGCTTGAAATTTTGCAATAAAATTACAATTATTTGATAACGTTGCAATAACATATTGTTGTTCACTTCTAACAAAGCATCCTTTAACATATTTTAGCAAGTTTTAGTATTTTTATTAGTAGCTACTGTATAGTTTTATTCTTTTGACTTTTAAGCAAAACAAATTTGAAAAACATCAAAAATTTGATTCAATGCATATTTTATGGTTTTAAGAGTCAGATATTTGAGAGGAGGGTGGCTAAAAACCCCTTACCCTTTAGATATGGTTTTACACAAAAATTTTATAAACAGAATAATATAGCCAAATACAAAGCAAATTAAGCTGAAAAAATTTGTACATAGATAGACTTTTTGATAAAATTACATTAAAATACTGCTATCAAGGAGGCACACTCGTGCCTCTATAAAGAGGCGACACACGACAATGTTAAGCGATCTTCGGTTCCAGTGGTCGCAGACGGATGGGGAGGGATGCATTTCGTAGCCCGAGCTCCAACTAAGAAACCTGCAAAATTTCATCCCCCTCCAACTTTTTCTTCATGGGGAAAATCTGGCCGAAAGTTTCGACCTGTCAACCCAAGCCCCCCTTTAACGTTGTCCGATCGGGCTGAAATTCACAAGTTAAGGTCCCCTAGGGCCCAGGAGCTTATCCGCGAAATTTCAGCTTGATCCGATAACTCCTTCCCTGTTTTCCAGAAACCACGCATAGCCACTTAAAATTCATTTACTTTTTTTTCCTAGACGCCTACAGGTCACATCCGACATCGGATCTGGGTGTACGAAGACTCATTCGATGCGGAATTCTCCGAGTAAGTGCCCATGAAAGTTTCGTAGGAAAATCTTAACCCCCCGAAAGTTTCGACCCTCCAACCCCCCCCACCCCTTTTAACGTTGTCCGATCGGGCTGAAATTCACAAGTTAAGGTTCCCTACGGCCCAGGAGCTTATCCGCGAAATTTCAGCTTGATCTGATAACTCCTTCCCTGTTTTCCAGAAACCACCCATTAGCTATTTAATTAACGGATTTCTCTCCATAAGAGCCCATGTTAATTTGAAATTTTTAAAAGCTATTGAGAAGTTATATTTACACACATGCAAGTTATTAGCTCAGTTGGTAGAGCGTGAGACTTTTAATCCTCGGGTCAAGGGTTCAAGTCCCTTACGGGGTTTTTTTTTTCACAACATCAAAAAAATTTTGATAACACCTGGACAGCTTATCATTTGAGAGATAACAGAATATTAGCTTCTTATGAGCAAAAGAAACATTTCGGTCATTCTATCTATTTTTTTTCTATTTTATACAATGATTTAAAAGCGGGGGGGGGAGGGGGGGGGGTTCCTCTCCTAATTCCTGTACGAGGAGTACTCCTGTACGAGGAGTACAGGAATTATTAAATTACATCCACCATGGATTGTAGAAAAACGTACAGAAATAATATGAAAAAAACTTCGTTTTCTTAAAGAGTTAAAGAGGCTGCGTCCCAAAGTCGAACCTTAAAACGTACAGGAATTAGAAGAGGCAGTTGGGGGGCTGCCGCCCCCCAAACCCCCAGCTTTTAAAGACTCTTTTGTACAGGTTTTTTGTTTTTTTGCTAACCCCCCGCTCTTGGCTTCGGAAAGGCCCTCTTTTAATTAACAAAAAATTGAAATGAATGAATAATGGAATAACTTCGAAAAATGTTAAACACAAGAGGACAGGAGAACCATTGCGCCGAAACTAGTAATTAGTAACAATGAAGTCCCCCCACAAAAAAAAACCTGTCCAAAAGAGTCTTTAAAAGCTGGGGGTTTGGGGGGCGGCAGCCCCCCAACTGCCTCTTCTAATTCCTGTACGTTTTAAGGTTCGACTTTGGGACGCAGCCTCTTTAACTCTTTAAGAAAACGAAGTTTTTTTCATATTATCTTATTCTAACTTGGCATCCTTAAATGCATTTTAGCAAGGTTCTGTAACTTTGATCTGTAGCTAATATATGAGTGTTTTCTTTTTTCGGTGTATGGTTAAGTCAGTTATAAAAAGCCTAAATATACAAATTTTTTTTAAAATAGAATTAAAAACGTATGGCTAGTAAACGAAGCTGTTCCTTCAGATACATTTTATGGCTACAACATAACAACCTTCACTTTTGGGTGTAAGATTTTTTTTATTGTTTTTATTTTTATCATTTATGCATTCAAGAAAGGAAATTCTTCTGCCTGGTGTTTGGTTGTATAATCATACATAAAAAGTTATAACTAATATATTAAGCTTTTGTGTGTTTTGTATAACAAAACACTTTTAGCTCTTAAGGGTTGATACAAGAGCATGTGCTTCTTTTTTTCCTGAATAATCCTCAATAAGCAACTTGATTGGCCTTAATAAACAAGTCACAAGCCAAGACTAATTAAAGAGTAAGCCTAGACAGATGATCTGACTGAGAGCCGAAATTAACATAAGCCTTCTAAAGATCCATGCATGAAAACTTAATTTGAAATTCTAAAGAAATTTTTATTTCTTATAAAGAAATTTTTATTTCTTATAAAGAAATTTAAGGTTTTTAGAACAGTATCTCATTTTTCAGTATTGCCAAATTGTCCTATGAAAAAAATGAGTACAACTAAGTAGTTATGTTTGGCAACACTTTCTGTTAACCTTATCAAAAATCATTCAAAAGATTATTTGCATTTTTTTTCTTTTTTTTTTGTTTAAGAATATATATATCTTTTAAAAAGTGAATATTTACTAAAGAAAATACAGCTTTAATTTTATTTTATTACTGCAAATATAATTGAATAACTTACCATTTTTAACAACAAAAACTTCAGAAAGGATGACATCTTCAGTCACTGGAATTTGAGGCAAGTCCATAACAGAAGCTCTGAATCAAGTAAATACCACTTTCAAATTATACTACGAGGACTAATCTATGAATACAATACTCCAGTTTTGAAGGGAAGTCCCTGAAAATACACAAGCTACAGTGACTCCTTTGATTGAGCTCAAAGCTGATTGTGCCTTAATGCAGTTGAAGTCATAAGTAAAGCCTCTTCAGCATTCAAAAGGATTAAAAATATGTTTTGTTTTGATTCTTTTTTTTAAGCATGCTAAAACTTAAAAACTGTCTCATTATGTAATTGTAAATAAAGTATAGGTTTAGAATTATCAGCTGTTGTACAGAGCTTGTAACAAGTTCAAGGTTGTCTACAAAGATGATGACAGTCAAAACTTGATCTACTAAATGGAGGCCAAAGGTCAATCTATCAGTTGTTTGAGTCATGACATGATCTATGACATAATTAAACAATTCTGGAGCAAAAACATACCCTTGTTGCACACCAATTTGGTGGTAAATGGCGTGATCTGGTTTCCATTCACTTGCATGCAGCTATTGTATCCCTTGTATATCTTCTCAAGGAGTTGAAAGTATTTGCCTGTCAGTCATCTTCAATATCTTTCTATATATTTTTAAATTAACACCAGACAGTTAGAAATGGACAATATTTTTGTTAATGGCAAATAAATTGTCTTACTGTTCACAGAAAACTCTTATACCTTGCAGTCCAAATTAATTTTTGAAAACCCCTGAGCTACTTTATACCACTTTTTTTCAGTAAATCATAATTACTAAGTCCCCCATAAGCAGATTGATAGACAAAGGGGTGTGATGCATTTATTAAATATCCAAATTCAAAAAAAAAACACAGAATATAGGTTTTTTCCTTGAAAACTTTTTGTGCACAGAAAAGAAGATATTCTTATAACTGGATTTGAAAACTAAACAAGAGCCCAGAGGTATATTTTTCAGCTAGGTCACCTGCTTTATCAATAAATATGCTTAAGAATAGGGTGTGTTTCTTTGTCTTTGTTTTCTAGGATAGGAGGCAGTGAAAACTCAAAAACACCATGGCTTTCATTTAATTTTCAAAATAATTACACAATAAAAAGTTGCAGAATAAAAAGAAGCTGCAGAATATAGGCTTTTATTAACTTGGAAAAGTAACACTTTCCCAAGTCAATTTAAGATCTAAACAAGAACCCAGGAAGATATGGTCTGGTTTTGCTGCAACTCTAGTCTTATTTGTATTTTAAATCTGGGGAAAATTTTACAGGGGGAGTATTGTCAAAGAAGTGGGGATTTTACATGTGGCAAGAAGGGAATATTTTCAGCAGAAGATGAATTGCCTGTTGGAGTAATTTGGAGAATTGTCTCATTTATAGTCTTAATATATATTTTTTATTGTTGTCTATCCTCTTGTTATGCATCATGTATTCCTTACTAAAACAGTTATGAATTAATTTCAGGAGGCTTGTGAAAACCAGTTGGTATAAGCCTAACCACTCAATTTTGACCAAAAATTGTTGAAATTAGATGTCACTATAGGGCCAACTCAAAATATTTAAATGAGATTTGCATGTAAAATGATTATGGTATTTGAAAACAACATAAAAAAGGGCAATAAGCACTGTGTTCTCCTTCTTTCTATGTAAGAGAGGTGGAATCACTTCTAATTTTAAACCCAGTTTTTGTTTGGACATTGGAAAAATACTTAAATTTAGGCTATATATTTTTTTACTAGGGGACATTGTGAAAGAAGATAAAAGCCATCTCCAAAAATAACATGAAGAAATAATTTAAATGTTTGATAGTAATCTAGAGTTACAGCTCTTCTGAAGGAAACATTCTAATAAAGCATACATGACTACATAACTCTTCATTTTATATTCTTTTTCAGTATAAAATCAATTAACCTGACAAAAGTCATGTATTCTCTTCACCCAATGGTCCCATGGATAGACCTAATAATATATTTTTTTGTTACAGAATGTTATCATGAACAATTGGTTATTGAAAAGGTGTTTGTGCAGTCTATTGACTTGATGCAATAAAGTTCCATCTGAAACTGTTTTCACTATTTAAAAATTTTTCATTTTAATAGATGGATGACACTAGAAGAAGTGTGATATATGGACCAGCAGCCCCCCCCCCCTTACAGAACTCAAAACCAAATCCCTCATTTGTCCACTTTAGAAAGTTTTAAAATAAGAATCTTGCATCTAAAGATTTTAAAGTGTAAATTCATCATCTCATAGGATTTGTGCTTTTTGGCACAAGTTTTACTGCAAGCAAAAAATGATACTTTTTACCTTTGGCACAAGTCTTACAGCAAGCAAAAAATGATACTTTTTAAACTATCAAAATTGGATTCAAAAATGTAACTTTTGATTAAAGCCAATTAGAAACCAGATTTCTATTTCTGGTCTGGTCAACAAACTAGAGGTGAAAAGCCTTGTTGTAATAAATCTTTTGCAAGGAGGTTAGGCCATATGTTGTATAATTAAAAGGAGAGTTGTATTGCAACATTTCTGAGGTCAGTCTACCCAGTGCTTAATTTAGAAATCCGGGTTGATTCTGGATATACAAGGTAGACCAAAAGCTAGGAGTGTATTCATTCAGTACTCTGTCTTTGATGCGCACTATACTGCTATCTCTCATTGAAGTCATTTTACCTGAAGTTGTATATGAAGTAAGAAAATAAAATTATTGTCAATAATTGTTTTTGTCTTTGAGTCAAGGTACCAGGTACAGTTCCTATTGTCTATTGGATCGTTCCCAAGGGAATCTGCCCAACTCGGGAGACCTAAACATCAGGATAATGATTTTGTCTCCATGGTTATAGAGACTTGTCAATAGAACCATCTCAGTCTATGTCCCTTAACTCCTAACCTCCCATGTTACAATCTACATAACTTTATAAGAAACCCTCCAATCTACCTAACTTTATAAGAACCCCCCCCCCCCCCGTAACAGAAGGGAACATAATAACAGTACTAATAGGAATCCCTAAAATTCTAGTTTAGCAACTTTTTGCTATCTTGGAAAGGGCTTGGGTTAGGGAAATGAAACTTTCAGTAGTGAATTCAGGGCCAATAACATACTCTGGGAAGGTATTGCCAAGCTTCCATCTTAACCATCTTCTGATTTCTAAGTCTTAGAAATTTGCCAACATGACAGGTCTAATACTATTTAAATTTTCACAAAACAACATTTTACCTGAATTTTCAGTTTCTTTGTTTCTGGTTAGTTCTAAAAATTTAATTCCTGTAATTTGAGTAGAATTTTAAGCCATACCATTGCTTTTGTATTTTAAATTTAGGAAATGCATTTGCACATCTTTGAAATATCATAAATTGGGACTGAACAAATTGTGAAGTTAAAAAAAAGTTTCTTCATTTAGGCCTAAGTGGAAGATCTTTTGGTAAAATTATAGAAGTTCATATAACTGGCTTTCCTATAAAGTGAATATACCACTTGATGCCTTTTTTTATGCTCTTTACAAATGCAATAATTGCTTCTGCCTTAAATTCAAATTTAAGCACTTTTAACCTAACCTAACCTTACTATAAATAATTTTAGCACTGAGAAAACATAGCATTATTTTTTCAAAAACAGCACAGAGAAAACATAGTATTATGCTTTTGAAATCAATGGATAACTTATGCTTTAAGTAAAAATTTGTCATTTTTAAGAGTTTAAATTTGAATCTGAAGTAAAATCAATTATTGTAACATATAGACCATTCCCCTCCCCTCTATAAAATTCAGGACCAAATCCCTCATTCACACTCCCTTAGAAATCCTCAAATATAGGACCAAATCTCTCATCCATACTCTTCTAGGAACTCTTAAATTCAGGACTAAATTTCTCAGTCATACCCCTTTAGTAAATTTCAATTAGAAAAAGGTTTGAATAAAATCATTTAGAATTTACAGTTGCTAAATTTAACAGTCTGCATAGTCCAACGCAGTTGGACTACGTGCATTTAGATAAGTTAAATGTTACTTAACAAGTTAAGTAACCAGTTATTCTGACCCCTGGGTTTTTCAACTCAAAACCAAAAGGGAAATACTTGCCATAAAAACAACTTTTGGATGCAAGACAAGTTACATGATTAAATATTACCAATAGTAGTAGAGGTCAACTTCCACAGGTCACCAAGCCTGTCCGGCAAGTGTTTTTTTAGAGAAATCGCAAGTTGGATATATGAGCCCAACGCAAGGGCGAATAGTCAGTTTTTAAGGAGAGATTCGAATGCATTAGATCAATTGCTCATGTTCACCTTTTCATGCAATAAGTCATTGAAGCTATTTTGTCAATAGTTGTATATTGTAAGTAAATAAACCTTATTGTATTTAATCATCTTCTGTCTATGTATTAGGGCATCAGGTACAGTTCCTCTAGCCTTCAGGTACGGTCCCAAGGGAATCTATATTTGTTTCAGGAGACCTCGAACAACACTGAGATGGTTCTGTCTCCCAGGTTACTGGGGATTCTATACAAAGCCTTTTTATTTATTAATAATTTAGCTCCCGTATCCACATTAAGCTATTAAGACTTAGAAAAGTCCCAAGCAACTCAACGCAAACCCCCCTTAAGATAAAATCACACCCAAACTTATTATTTTACTAAACCACCCCGTAACATATGGCGCGGTCGGAAAAAGAAAGCAGCAAAAGGAACTGAAAGTACCTACGCAATTAATGCCTACTAACATAGACAAGTATGATTATTTACATTTTATTTTTTGATTTTTAAGTGCAGTGCAATTTTACCTCGCTTTTTGAATTTTTAGGTGCAGTGCGATTTTATTTCTATTTTTGCATTTTTTTTTATATATAGGTATACCCCATTCAAAAAAAATCAAAATCTTTAAGAAATTAAAATAAAACAGTAATAAAATTAAAAAATTTTGAAATTATTTTAAACCGCATACTTAAAAAAAAAAGACTACAATAAATATGGACCAGGAACAAGATGAAATATTAAAAGCGCAACAAATTATTGCAACTTCGGTAGAAATTGCAAAATCATTACCAGAATATGAAGGAGATACGGACGTTGATCAATTCAACATCCATTTAGGACAATTTGTGGAAATGACAAAAATTGACCTAAAAGTATTAAAAAATATGTTACTTTTAAGATTGAAAGGACAGGCGCTAACATTCCTAAAACAAATCGAAAACTCGATAGGTACAGAAGCAACCTCAACAATTAACTCAATAGAATTATTGCAACAGGCCTTCCAGAAAAGATTCATTGACACAAGTTCATTGAATAAACTGAAACATGGCCTAGTTACTTTCGAACAGACCCAAAACGTTCGTGAGTACTTGCATAAGGTTAGAATCGCAACAGAAGCGCGACACGGTCCAGGAGAAGGGGAATTATATGAAAAAATCATACTAAATGCATTTAAACAGGGACTCAACCCAAAGTTATACCGCCTTTTGATAGCTAAAAATATTGATAACCTAGAACTAGCAGTTCAGGAAATAGAAAGAGCCGTAGAAATTGATTCGATTGTCCTGCAGCATCAAAAAATGTCAATAAATGCTATAGAAAACAAAGCCCCGATAAAGTCAAGAGATTCCTCTCCGCGATTTTTCTCCCGAGAATCATTGCCCAAACCTGTTCGAAAGCAAATTCGAACCACCACACCTCCAAGACAAGTACGTTTTGCCCCCAATAATCAATTAAGGGCACAAACTAACAATGAACCATTAAGGTGCTATACCTGTAACCGGTTAGGACATATCGCAAGAAATTGTTTCGCAAACAATAATTATCGCCCAAATATTAGGGGAACGGGTAACCGTTTGTCCAGGGGGACAAACTATAGTGGGTACGCCCCTAGAGGCAATCGAGGGAATACCTTTGTAACAAGAAATAATTATCCCACCCAAAATCAAAATTTCCAACGCAATACGTATCAATATCAAGGAGGGTATCGTGGAAGGACAAATCAAACCAATAATAGTTGGAACAGATATACAAGAGGAAGTTACATCAGCCGACGGCAGCCATATAATAGCTCCATCTCAAGTAATAACCAAGGAACCCAAAATAGAACAAATGAAAGTTCTACATCTAACATCTGGGAATCCCAGGGAAACGATATAAGCCCCCAAAATTCGTAGGACCAAAATTTGGTGGCAAGATAATTTACAGGTCCCCTTCAGTAATAATACCATTTTTAAGTGCAAATAATAATAATATGTTACCAGTATTTGAAAATTTTAACGCAGGGAATATTTATTTCTCAGCCCTTATAGATTCAGGAGCAACCGTAAATGTGATAAATAGATCCGTATTTAATAAATTACCAAACTATATTAAACGACGAATGAGCAATATCTGTCCCAATTTGTCAAGTGTAGCCGGACACGACCTGGATGTGAAAGGCCCTGTGTATCTAGCCTTGCGCAAGGATAACAGAAATTTCTATACTCGATTTATAGTTTGTAAGAATTTTCCATACGAAGCGATAATAGGCGCAAATTTTTTAAAATCAAATAAAATATTATTAGATGTAGCAAATTCAAAGTTTATCTACCCAACGGACACCATATCAATGATAAATAACATACAAGCAAACAAAGTAAGGGAAAATATAGGTAACATGAAAGAGTATAGAAACAAACAAATTCAAGAAATTTGTTATTTATGGAAAAAACTTGAAAAAATAGAAACTCCAGGAAAAAAACCAGCGGAGAATCTTCTAAATTCAATAAAAGAAGAAAATAACGAAAAATATTATGGATTTGTAGTGCGTAAAACAAAAATTCCCCCTAAATCAATGCAGAGGGTCCAAATATCACAAATGTTAGAACCAGTTAATGATAAAAATGAAATTTGGGTAGCATCGCCGTTGGAAGATCTCCCGAAATATGTAGTTTGTGAAGAACAAATTATAAATTACGAAAAGGGAGAAGGTTACATTGGGTAACGAACACCCACGAAAACGACCTAATTACCCTAAGTAAAGGTACATGTTTAGTAGAGATACAAGTAGTACTCGGAATCCGATATTAATAATTGGAAAAATTTGGAAAAAAACTTCGTGAATAATATTAATGTTCACGTTGACAAAGAATATTTACTGACGCGATCTCAATTCCTTGAGAAATTCGAACTAAGTTACATAACCGATGTGTCATTAAAACAAAAATTATGCGACTTATTATGGGAATATAGAGATGTCTTTTCGACATCTGAAGATGACATAGGACTTATCCCATTTTATGAACACGCAATACAAACCACGGGGCCGCCAGTTGCAAAACAACCATACAGAATTCCTTATAAACATAAGGAATGGCTAATAAACAAAATACATGAACTCGAAAAAAATCGAATCATAAGGCCAAGCATAAGCCCATACTCTGCCCCCGTTATTTTAGTCCCGAAAAAGAATAATGACCTTAGATTAGTGGTAGATTATAGAGCTTTAAATAAACAGGTAGTGAGTGACAAATTTCCCCTACCTAGAATAGACGAAATTCTAGATTCAATATCAAATAAAAATAAAATATTTACTTCCCTAGATTTGACACAAGGTTATCATCAAGTAAAAATAAAAGAGGCCGATATTTTTAAAACAGCTTTTTCAACTTCAGAATGTGGTTCTTATGAATACTTAAGAGTACCATTTGGACTAAAAACTAGTTCGAGTGCATTGTGTAGACCCCTCCTTCATTTACTAAGAGGCCTAAATAACATAATTCATTTTGTTGATGACGTCATAGCTATGGACAAAGACGCGGAGGACCATTTAGTGACCCTAGCAAAAGTGTTTGGGAAATTTAGAGAAGGCAATTTAAAATGTAGACCAGAAAAAGTAAATCTTTTTCAAACAAAACTAAAATTTTTAGGAGTAGTTGTAACGCAAGGACAAATTTCCCCAGACCCTGAAAAAATAAAATCCGTTAAAAATATAAAGCCCCCCCAAACAATTAAACAATTACGAGGAATCCTAGGATTAATGAGCTATTTCCGAAAATTTACAAGACATTACGCACAAGTTGCAAAACCTTTAACGGACCTCACGAGAGGCAACCCACAAAAAATTGTGTGGTCTAATACAGCTCAGAATGCATTAAATCATTTAAAAAAGGCTCTAACCTCAGAACCTATTTTATCGCTACCCGACTTCCAAACAGGACAATTCGTTGTTACAACGGATGCCTCAAACAAGGGAATTGGGGCGATCCTCTCCCAAATAATAAATGGGGAAGAAAGAGTAATAGTGTACGCTTCTCGCACCGTGACTTCTGGAGAAAGTAATTATTCTGCTACACAGCTTGAATTATTATCGATTATCCACCATTTGGACAAGTTCAGACATTATTTGGTAGGCAGAAAATTTAAACTGCGTTCGGACCACAAAAGCCTGCAATATTTGCAAACTTTCAAAAAGCCAACGGGAATACTCGCGAGATGGATTTTGAAAATCCAAGACTTAGATTATGAATTTGAACATCTTAAGGGAAAACAAAATGCCCCATGTGATTATCTAAGTAGATTTCCAGATAATACCCCAGTAGAAAATGAAAATGAAGAAGTAAACACAATAAAAGCAAATTATGTTCCAAGAAAGAAGGGTTTAAAAATAAAATCGGTTGACAATAATTCGGTTGAGAAGGAACAGAAAAACAGCCCACTTTCCTTGAATTCTATAAAAATGTATCAAAAGAAAGATGATACTTGTGCCGCTCTAATAGAATATTTCTTATATGATAAAGAGTTACCTGATGAAATGAAATGTTTTAAAAAAGAAATTGATAACTATTATTATGATTTCGACGAAAAAATACTATGTAGGATAATGACAGATAGCGAGAAAAGAAATCAAACTTCCATTATACCAGTTTTACCCCAAATTTTGGAAAAACCCGCTTTTAAATTTTTTCATTCTGAAGTAGGAGGTCATTTGGGAATAGATAAGACATTCCATAGATTAAAACAATACTTTTTCGTTACTTCAGCCTTAACAAAGTTAAAGAATTGTGTTAATAATTGTGAAACCTGTGATTTAAGAAAAAATCCTCAAGTCTACCCGAATCCAACGATAGGAAGAACGCCTACGGCCCGGTTTCCATTTGACATAGTTTCTTTTGATTTATATGGTACAAGTGGAGGATTACCCACGTTTAATCAAGGACATACCTGTGTACTGTCAGTAATCGATAATTTTTCCGGTTTCACATTTGCTAAACCATTAAAAAATCAAAGCGCTTATGCGACTTCGAAAGCTCTTGCCAAAATATTTCTTAATTTCGGTATTCCTAATACAGTATTGAGCGACAATGGCCCTAATTTTGTATCGAAAGTAACCAAGGATTTAATGTCTTTCCTTCAAATAAGTAAATTGGTATCGACCCCCTATCATCCACAGGCCAATGGGAAAATCGAGAACAGACACAAACTATTCTCTAATATTTTAAGTATTTATACAAAAGAAAATCGCAGGGATTGGCACGAAACCTTACCTTATTTAACAAATGTAATTAATACAGCTTATTCCCATGTCATTCGTGATAACCCATTCTACATATTATTCGGACGAGACTTTAGAATCCCTTATAATGAAATTATAGAGTCACGATAATTTTATAATGATTCTCAAGATTATAAACAGGAATTTATCAATAGAATGAGGAAAACTTATAAACTTGTAAAACAAGAAATAGAAAGATCAAAAAGAAAGCAAGAAGCAAAAAATATTCCTAATGTCAAAGGTAAACTCGATTTCCAAGTAGGAGATTGCGTTTACTTAAAAAAATGAAAACAAATCGGACGGCAAGAAACTTTCGGACCGATACCTAGGACCGTTAAGAATAATTAAGAGGTATGATAATAATGTTACATTTAAACTATTAAAACCAAAAACAGAAAAACCTATAAAACCCATGTTAGTCGTATAAAAAGGGCAAAATTCACAGAAACATGGACCCCTCAACCTTCAACATCAAATACCTCGGAGGACGAAAATGAACCACCTCGCTCTAGACTAAGTGAGCTTAAACCTTTTAATTTTAAACAAGGATATTTTGAAAACAGTAGTGATGAAGAAAAATTTAATGAATTTCTAACCATGACAAATATGGTTACCCCCCCCCCCCCAAAAAAGTACCCCCGTCGCGCGGAGACGGAAAAAAAGCGACTCATCTTCCAGTGAGGAGTCAGAAGAATTGGACTATACAATTTCTCCAAAGTCACAATTTTTTCCAGATAAAATGTCAACCCCTTACCCCCCAAAACGTTTCCCCGACAATTTGGTGAAACCTATTTCACCAATAAACAGACCTTTATCGCTACACGATGAATTAAATAAGGCTATACAGACTCCTGGGGACATAGAGTCACAAAGGGACAAAGAACCCCAAAAACACACATTAAGAGAAGCAATGGATATCATTAACTACCCAATTAAGACTAGACAGAGTACATTTTATACTAATCCATCTACTTATGAGCAACAGTATCACGATATAACCGTCTCAAGGGCAAAACCAAAGGACTGGGTATCTTGGAAGGAAACCTTAATGCAAACAATTCCTCACCCCCCGGAAGACATGGCTTTCAAGCAGTGGAGGCACCACAAGAAGACATTTGAATCCTCCCAAAGCTCCCAAGAATTGTTCAATTCTCCCGAGCCCAGAGATCAACAGGACGAGTCAATCAATAAACCCTCCACTTCACGAGGAGAAGAAATTTACGAAGGTCAGGCTGGATCTACACCTAGATCTCAAACTTCTACTTCAAGAGAACCAGATACTAAATCTACAACTAGTTCCACAGATACTGAGAGTGAACCAGGCACAAATGAGCCCAAAGATGTGGAAGGAACAAGACCACAGAGTGCAACTGCCCAGGCTAAAAAGGCACAAATTAAAGGTCAAAAATTTCTTAAAAAACAATATAAAAAGTTTGACTTGATATCGCTAGCGAAGCCAAAGAAAAAAACCCAGTCTACCGAAGAGAAGGTAACAGCAAGGTCAGGCCGAGTTGTCAAAAAACCAGATAAATTAGATTATTAATAAAAGAAAAATAAAAATCTACCAGTCCTGAATAAAAAAAAAAAAAATAAAATAGTCATTTTTTTTGCTAATTGTTAATTGGTTACGCTAAGAAACCATCCCGTAATACAAGTCATTAAAGGAAAGTACTTTTCAGGAAGTCTGAAAGACTCCAAGTGAAAAATTGGCCTATCTTATCAAAAAGTGCTCATTATTCTAAGTAAGTTCCAAATCACATTTTTTTGCTAAGAGTAATCATAAGAGTGTAACTGCTTCATTAACATTTTTCTTAAAAAAATAATTCCTTAAAGTTAAGAATTATCTTAAAGGTTAAAATTAGAACTACCCCGTCGACTAAACGTTTCGCCAGATAAGTAGGTGAGACACTTCCTGATTCTTGAACTTTAATTTCTCTAATAATATAACCCGTAGCTTGGTTAACACATCTTACCACAAGTATAACTTGACTGGAACAAAACGATTAATATTGCCATAGCTTACGCGTACCAGTCAGAAGATTTAGGTTTAAAAACTAAATTGCAATCGAGATTACAAGCAATTTACTATACACGCAACCTGGGATAACGATAACGGACGCCCTAACAAGTTGTGATAAAAAGGCTAGGTGTGCTTCAGCTCGCCTTTCCACAAATTAATTGAGAGGACTCCTCGAAGCTACTTCTTCATTGTTACAACCAGTGATAAAGTGAACAAATGAAATTAAATTATAATCCAAATTCACCGTGAGCCAATAGTCGGTAGTTGGTACGGATACTGCTTACGAACTTCGTCTGAGTTCATAGGCCGTATCAGTGCGATTTCCCAATTACTATTTCTTCATTGCTTCAACCCATGGTATACCAACCAACTCTATCCAGAATATACAATACTCGCACATTTTTTTAATACAAATTTGAATAAATTCTTGTACGTTGTAATTCTCTGCTTATTACTGCAAGCCGTGGTCGAGGAACACACGTGTTCCAGTTTGTCATCCATAATTTATTATTAATTTTTGCCATTTTCTCATTGCGAAATAATTGCCATTTTCTTATTGGGAACTTATCCGATAAACTAACGTTTGCGGCTAGAGCCGCAAACGCTAGATGGGTTGGCAGAACCGTTCCTAATTCTTAACCATTATTTCGAAAAATGAATATTCACCGTACTCTTGATAATCTCCAACTCCCCAGAAGTTTGAAGAAGTATTTAATGTACACCTAAAACAATACCAGAAAAGGCGACCAAGAATCAACGCTTCAGGAATATAACAAAATTGCCCATTTTCCTTTTCCCACACCTACAATAGATTAAAAGATTCTTTAGCGAGTCAAAATACTCTTTAATTGTCCCCGCAAGAGAAAAAAACACCTAAAAATACAATAATAAAACCCTCTAACGAACTCTAAATAACAACAAAGCGTCATGAAAAAAATTACTTATATCTGACAATAAGTAATTCTATATAACTCTTAACTTTGTTGTCCTTTTAGAAAGTGGATAAGAAAACTTGTCAAAAAAAAGAAGCCATTCGTTCTGTGTGATGTGAGCATATTAATACTTCAAATTATATAGTACTTTTTTGAAAACGTAAGTTACCAAAAAAGCTGGCTTTTAAGACAACTTTTGTTCCAGGCTGAAAAATTATACAGCCTAACGAATAAAATAATTATGATGTTTAAACATAATAATTAATACTCATTTATAAGAAATACTTAAATAATCTATAGTTTGAAAACTTATAATGAACCTTATCTGTTTAGGCTATATCAATGGTCCCAGATTAAATCTTACTGCATTGACCGTCCAGTTAAAGTTTTGGATATGCCTAAAAGCGCGTCAATTGGGGAGTAAAAGAGGAAAGATTTGCTTCCATACACTCCCTTTGAAAAATACCTTCTTCAGTATTTTCACTAACCCCCTCCCCAATGTTTTAAAAGAATTGACCCACCTGAATGGCTGTTCGTCATCTTGACGGAAAGAAAGGCGTAGCCCCGTGATAATAAACATTAGATTAATGCATTGATCTTCAATAGCTAATAGTCTTGAAGGTACTAGAATAGTAAGAAATGCGAGAAAAAATCTCATCAGAGTGAAGACCGAAAATTGACTAAAACTTATTATAGGAGTAAAATAAAAATATTAACAAAAAGAACAAAAAACAACTTATCTTAAACCTAGGCCCGATTATTTTTTTGCGGTTCAAATCAGAAGTCCCCAGATAAAGAGCAAGGTCTCAATTTTACGGAACAATATAATCAAAAAGGACGCAAGTCTGTCAAAAACAATAATTAAACAAACTTTCTTCCATGTTACTTTGAAAATGATTCAGCTGAAAAATAACAACGAAGTTGAACTTACAAAAAATGCATTTGTAAGGACCGTGTGTAAATATCGACAAGAATTTATAAGAAACGAAATTCAAATTGCCTTTCAAGGGCTCGGAGCATTTTAAGAACAAAATTTATATGATAAAAACTGTGTAAAGTTTAAGGGAGACCAAACTTTTGAACCAATTCGAAAAGTCCAACGTAGATATTGAAAAACCCTAATTAAAAAAAAATATGCATTTAAATCACGCATTTGCTATATAATCGTTACACAAAGGGTGTCGGTACAGAGATTCTTATTTTTAACCACTTTTAACCCCATACAACTTATCGCTGGTATTCGCAAACAAAACCTGTCTATCTAAGTCATTTAAATCTGAAATAATTCGAAAACCAATATGTTTGAAAACTAAAAATTGGCTGTAGTACTCTAACTTTCTCAAAAAAAATTAATAATAATAAGAATTCTATAATATGAAAAAAAAATTCATTAATATAAAAAAAAAATATATATGAAATGCAGTAACTATACCTCTGCTTGTTTCCTCTGTTTTATAGCATATCATTGGCCCAATACCTAAGCAAACTTGGCAAAAGCATAAAGCAATGTAAGCAAAAATTGTAAAAATAATCAGAGTTAATCCTTGTTAACTTCGATTATATTTCACGTGCATAATCTTAAGCAAATAAATTAACCATAGTTCCCGCATACTCTTAAAAAAAAATATATATATAATAAATAAATAAATTTAACGATTCTCGCGATAAACAGTAAAATAGAATATTCCTAATTAATTCAGAATCCAAAAAGACCTATAAATATGAGCAAAATAGCCACTTTTAGAAAAAGGTGGAATGTCATGACGTAAATAAATAAAACCTTCGACAACCCTCCCCCCCCCAACAAGATAATTCAACCTACCTTAAAGAACTAAATTCTACTTTAAAAAAATGGCTCGATAATAAAGGCTTAATTAAAAAAAAATAAAAAAATAAATTAGAGTAAGGATTAAAACTTACGCTAAGTCATATCTAAGTCAAGCATGCATCTGATAATTAAATGCAAACATCCAGAGTATATATATGAATAATCAAGGATTAAATTAGTCATCTCTAAGGATGTCAAACTTGCATCTGATATTTAAACGTGAGCATTCAAAATATTTATACGAACAATCAAGGCTTAAATTCCAGTTTTCTTATATAAGTCATTGCCAACAGCGACAAAAAAAAAAAAAAAAAAAAAAAAAAAAAAACGGAAGACAAAGTAGCATCCATATTTGACAAAAAATTGTCAAACTTGCATCTGATATTTAAACGCGAGCATTCAAAATATTTATACAAACAATCAAGGCTTAAATTCCAGTTTTCTTATATAAGTCATTGCCAACAACGACAAAAAAAAAGAACCCGGAAGACAAAGTAGCTTCCTGATTTGCCTATAGCATGGCATCCACGTAATTAACAAAAAAAGAACAAACTTGAGTAATGTTCAGATCTTATCTAAATAGGAAGCACTTTAAAAATAAAGATTTATCAAAGATGCCGTATTTATCTTCAACCGACTAGACATCTTCAACCGACTAGATAATTGCGATAGGAATGTATTTCTACCTAATGAAAAAATGCTTTTTTTTTTTCTTTATTCAATCAAGTTGAAAATAACACACTTATCTATTTCCTAACTAAACTGAAGGTTTTATATAAGGAAAAACTTAATAAGAAACATTTAATAAACCGTATAAAATTACGCCATATTGCGCTATGTTAGTTAGTAAAACTTAACTAAGATAAGAATGTGCCGCTACGCGCTGCGCTATGTGCCGCATAAGACTAAAATCAAATGCGCTCCAAAAAAAAAAAGTTTTTTTTTAATAAATTTGTGTTTACCAAAATACACTATGCGCTGAAAAACTGTGCATATAGTAATAAGGTAATTTGGTTTCCTTTTAACCTAAACAAATTGATACAATAGTGCTTCTCAATAATATTCAACGGAGCGGATGTTACCCCGTAATGGCAGACCCCATTAGCAGAGGTCTTATTTGAGGAAATATGACTTGTGGTTAGAAATTAAACCGACGTACAAATTTTTATATGCTATAATTTAGCATAATTTGTATGTTTTTTCGAAAAGTACATTTTTATCATTTGAAAATAAATGGCCTAGGGAACTTAATTCATGGTCAGATACATATTTCCCTCAACATTATTGATTCAACACCACTTTCCTGAGTGCCTAAAACGAAATTCTCCTTAAAATTATAGCCCAAAAATTGTCTTTAGAAAACCTAAATGAAGAAAAATGCTATTATTTTAAACTATAGGCCATAATGAAAAACATGTATGTATGCTTATTAATATATATATAATTTTTCTTCGCCTACAAAACTTTAGAAGCCAGAATAGTTTAAAAAAACTCTTTGTCTAAAACTCGGTTTGGTAAGTGTGATTTATAACAAATATTTTTTGAAAGCAAAACGAAAAAAAGGGGGAGTTGTAAAAAAAAAAAACAAAAAAAAAAAAAAACAAATTGAAATTTTTTTCTAATAATTTAACTCTTCTTAAATGATTATGCTACAATCTCTTCTTAATTATGAGACAATATAAACTTATGTATACAAACAAACTAAGAACCTACGACTTCATTTAAACTAGGCTAAAATTCGACCGATTTTAAATTAGTGGTTAAAATTTTTTGGCTACTTAATTTTCAGAGGAAAGGAGTTCAAGCACAAAATAACGCTAACATGTCGGAATTCAAACCCTTATACCTCAATATAACACCCTCAGCCAATTTGTGCCAGTTTGGCATAGCTATAATTATCTCCCAAAGTGCATACCAGGAAAGCTGTGATCTATATCTTTGAGATATAGTTACTAGGCCTTATAATCTTATTATGTAATAACAAACCCTCATTTTAAGCTTTAGACTATATTAAGCCATCTATAATTGGATTTAAACTAAATTCAAATTTAAACCATAAATCAAAAATTTTTTGTAACAAAATAGGCTAATAAATTTCTACTCCATAACAAATTAGTAACTTAAGCTTTAGGCCATAATAAACAAATAATTATTTCATACTTTTATCTGATATTAAAAAAAAAGAAAAAAAAAGAATACTACTTTTAACTAAAATACTAAATTATCAAGTAGTATAACCCTAATAGCATTTACCACTGCCCTACCCCATATTTTATTAAATTAAAAAAAAATATATAATAATTTTTTTATGAACTGATATGGTAACGTTTACTCGCTTTGCCCTAATTCCTTATATTAGCTAACAGATGGAAATGAAGAACTAACAGAAATAAATGTTAATCCTCTACCAGACCTCAAAACGAAATTTCAACCAAGATCGCTAATAACTTGTTATCATTTAAGGTTTTTTTTTTCCATTTCTTTTGTTTAATAGTAATATGACCATTACGATTCTGAAAACTACATATCCTCAATTTAAACAAAAAAAATTAAGGTTTATTGAACAACTAATTTTTTTTAGCCTAACATTATTCGCTGTAAAAAACACATACTATTAAATTCTTTAATTATTTTTTGCTCAACTATGCATCTGAAAATTTTGCCTACCGCCCCTTAACCAACAAGGCAGTATATACACCAACTGTTTGGCCATGTATACATCAAGAAGTCTTTCTTAGAGCCCAATTGTCCTAACCCATGCCAAAGTCTGTACACGGATAATATATATATTAATTACTCTCGAGACTACTAAAATATTTGCTATTAGACATTAAAATTTCGTTACTATTGAGCCAAATCGCTCTTAATCACAGTTTGTTACCACAAACTACTTAAGTATTAATTGACTCTATAAAAAAAAATAACTTCCTTTCTCAGCTCCAATTTAGAATTATTGATATTTTTAAATGGATTTTTTTAATACTATTTCTTAATGACAATAGCGTATTAGCCCCTTAAATCTATCCTCAACAAATCCATTAATACTTAATAAATCTCAGCGTCACGCAATCCGTTTTTTCTTTCTATCATACTTTTTCAGAAGTAATTTATTAAATGTTAATTACAGATAAGAATGATGATCTTAACATTTTTTATGACCATGTGTATAGGTGCCCATACACAAGATGTCGTAAAGCATGGGATAATATTCAAACACGAAAATTCACTTCTAACTAGTAACAACGCTTGGAAAATATTCATAAAGCTAGACCCTTAGCCATTTGAAACATTATTCCAACAAGTTATAAGACTGGAGAAAAATACATTTGACCTGAAAGAATCAATTTTTCAATTCTTAAAATCAGACAAGGGACTACAAGCAAGCAAAAACTTGGTCTGCCAACTAACATTACCTATATATAACGTAAAGATAAGATCATGCATGCTAGATCTATTCCCAAAGGAATCACAGCAACAAAATATTCCCGATTCTTGTGAAGCCTTAATAGGAAATACAAAAAATTTACGGAACGACTTATGGTTATTTACAGTACCTAAAAAGACGGTAGGAACCCTATCCTGCTATAACAATACAGAAAAAATTGACCCCAGCTATCGAACAGAAATATTATTACAGGACGTTGGGACTATTACAATCAAACAAGGTTGCAGACTTGTAACTAAAGAAACAACCGTCCAAACACCTCTAATCACAACCAGCACTAACGTCATGAGCCCAAAAATAATAAACTTTCAAGGAATAAACTTGTCCTTCACGATTCCGAATATAAATGATGAAGAATCTAAAACATCCATATGGCCAAAAATAGAAAAGATTAAAGGTACAATGCAATTAACAAAAATAAAGGAAGCATTAGATATGCAAATACCCTTATTCACTGACGAAGACCAAAGATTGAAATATGTGGAGAGCCAATGCGGATTGTTCTCACCAAACTCATGGTATAATATTATAATCACTATATTCATGGTATTTCTTATTTCACTAACAATAAGAGCGCTACTAACAATTAACTATGGGAAACTGCTGAAGAGAAAAAGGATAAATAATGATGCAATTGAAGCACAAGAGATGCATCAATTGAACCCTACTGCTCCTGATGATATTTAAGCCATTTTAACAGGGAGGATGTAATAATCCGGAGAAATTGAGAGGTCTTTCCCCGTACGTAACATCCTTTCCCTACTGTAGGAAGTATTGTTGGAGTATAACAGCTAAAAGGCTATGATACAACATATTGTATTACTTTTTGGCATATTCATCAAAAATACTCTTGGCAGAAAATTTTTATGTAAATATAGACCTCTAACAAGCACGAAAAAAATTCATTCGTATCTTTTTATGTGCAAGAGATTTAAGAGGTCATCTCTTGTAATTTTGCTGATCTATTCCAAAACAAAAACGTTCCAAGGCGTGATAATTTAAAGGCTATGATGCAAAATGTATTACTTTTCGACTAATCACGTATTGGAGGTTCAAAATTTTTTTTGGGTTAAAATATGATCCAGAACATTAAGACCTCTATATAATCTTATATATATATAACCCTCTTTAGTGCCGTAATTTTATATTTACATGTAATCATAATAATATAGTAATAGTGTAGTACCAATAAAACTATTTTTAATTGCTATATGACCAAATATACCTCACGCTACTTCAAATGTACCTGAAAATTATTAGAATTTAAAACTTCTTTTAAGAAATCGTACATTCAATTTCCCTTTGAATGTTTAAAAAAAAAAATATTACTGTTATAAAATTATGCGCTATTATTATGCAATTTCATATTACAATAATGCTTTATATTATCGTATCACTAGTACCATTTTATATGTTAACAACATGATTCTGCTTGGAAATTTTTATAACAGAATTTGGCCTACTACTAACATTGGCCAACAAACGTCATGATCAAAGACTACAAAACACCTATCATGATTTATCAACCACCGAACAATGCCCAAGACACATCTGATTCAACCGGACAACTATCACCCAAGGGACATCCCAAATAAAACCAACTACTTACTATCATCTTTCATTTCTGACTGAATAATGTAGACTAGAGAAGACGAAACATCCAGCCAGTGGGTACGACCACAACATACCCACGCAAAAACACCATTAGTGAACCCAATTCAATATGGAAACCCTCACAGACCTAATGAAGTTTTAGAACAGGAGATCCTAAGTCCTAATTTTTTAACTTAGGAATCAACTAACAAGTAAGGTGTTAGATAGTACTCCAGTCTATGGAATTAAATTAAGATAACGCCAAAGACAATTAAGATAACGCTTAAATGCAGAAGAGAGCGGGAGCAGGACAGAAGAACTGTAGTACCGGCCGTACTTTTGTACTTAAACTGCTGGGGATAGGTGATTCTGAGTCCCGCGCTTCCCATTTTGTAGAAGCGTAAAAACAAAAAGTCTTTACTTTTGCTAAATGGTGATAAATTAGAAAATGACATTATATTTGTTCAATCAGTAAATAGGGCAAGGACACGAAAATTGTGATTGGTGTGAAACTAATATCCAGAACTAATAAGTGATGAACATTTAGAAAGTGCCAAATAGTGAATTATAAATTTAAGAAAAATAAAAGTGCCAGTGGAAATCTTTTTATATTACGTTGTGTATTTTTATTTTGTTGTTAAAATACCTGGGATCAATTAAAAATCAAATATAACAGTTAAAACTTCAAGTAAAAATAAACAATTGGAACCAGGTATTCGTGTGTAATAACAGTTAATGTCAAGTGTTGTGGTTAAATAATTTTTTTAGTGCTAGGTGCAGGACATATATATATATAAGGTGTAGGAAAATATTTCTTAAATTTTAATCATCATTTACAAGGTTATGGAATTATAATAAAATTTTTATAGACAATAAGGAATAAATGCAATATTTAAAGAAAGAGGTTAGACTGATTGATGGGGACATCAATCTACAACGGGAAAGGGGGTATGTAACATATAGACCAGCCCCCTCCCCTCTATAAAATTCAGGACCAAATCCCTCATTCACACCCCCTTAGAAATCCTCAAATATAGGACCAAATCTCTCATCCATACTCTTCTAGGAACTCTTAAATTCAGGACAAAATTTCTCAGTCACACCCCTTTAGTAAATTTCAATTAGAAAAAGGTTTGAATAAAATCATTTAGAATTTAACAGTTGCTAAATTTAACAGTCTGCATAGTCCAACGCAGTTGGACTACGTGCATTTAAATAAGTTAAATGTTACTTAACAAGTTAAGTAACCAGTTATTCTGACCCCTGGGTTTTTCAACTCAAAACCAAAAGGGAAATCCTTGCCATAAAAACAACTTTTGGATGCAAGACTAGTCACATGATTAAATATTACCAATAGTAGTAGAGGTCAACTTCCACAGGTCACCAAGCCTGTCCGGCAAGTGTTTTTTTTTTGAGAAATCGCACGTTGGATCTATGAGCCCAACGCAAGGGCGAATAGTCAGTTTTTAAGGAGAGATTCGAATGCATTAGATCAATTGCTCATGTTCACCTTTTCATGCAATAAGTCATTGAAGCTATTTTGTCAATAGTTGTATATTGTAAGTAAATAAACCTTATTGTATTTAATCATCTTCTGTCTATGTATTAGGGCATCAGGTACAGTTCCTCTAGCCTTCAGGTACGGTCCCAAGGGAATCTATAGTTGTTTCAGGAGACCTCGATCAACACTGAGATGGTTCTGTCTCCCAGGTTACTGGGGATTCTATACAAAGCCTTTTTATTTTATTAATAATTTAGCTCCCATATCCACATTAAGCTATTAAGACTTAGAAAAGTCCCAAGCAACTCAACGCAAACCCCCCTTTAGATAAAATCACAACCCAAACCTATTATATTAATAAACCACCCCGTAACATTATTATATTTGCAAAGAATGTAAAAAAAGGCATTGAGTGGTATGTTTGCTTTATTGGTAAGTCAGCTATATGAACTGTCATACTTTTTTGAAAATTGGTCATTTTTAAGAGCTTTAAAAGTGCTTAGATCTCAATTTAAGGTAGAAGCAATTATCATATTTGTAATAGCATAAAAAAAGGCATCAAGTGGTATATTCATTTTATAGGAAAGCCAGTTATATGAACTGCTATAATTTTACCAATCTTTTTTGTAAGGTTTCACTTCTATAATAAATAAGATTTAAAGGTTATCAAAGGTCATTACCCTTTAGAGGGAAAAGGAGTGGAGGTTAGTAGCCTACTACAGATTACTTTCCCAGGACATAAGCTACTTTAGTCTGTAGACTTGTCCCTGCAAGTTTCATTTTCCTAACCTAATCCCTTTCAAAAATAGCTGAAATCGAATTTTACCATATGAGCCAATTGGAAAGGGCTGGGTATGACTTGTCACAAATGTAAACTAAATAAACATCAGAAGAAAAATAGCAATCTAAAAATATGCCTTTATGGCCAAATACGTCTCCTGAGAAGGTTAAATTCTATTTCTTTATTTGAAGCTGGCCAAGCCTATGTTCACCTTGTCCTAATGTATGTTGGTTATAGAATCTTAAATACATTGAACCCAAAAACACAAGCCCATATATACATTATTTACGGCTAAACCAGGACAAATTAAGGGAGAGGGTACAATTGTAAGGGTAAGGAACAAGCAACTTTTTTGTGAGACAAGAAAAGGAGACAGAATATCATATTTGCAGATTAGGGGGGGGTTGGGATTAAAGTATTTGGACAGTGTGAAGGTAGAAAACAATTCTTAATTCATGATATGCAGAATAATTGTATTCAACACATTTTGCATGTATACCCGCTATGCTTACTTACTTATTTTGAAGCATAAAGCAAGAAATTTAATAGTAGGCATGACACTCTAAATTTCAGTGCTTTTTTTTCAGTAATAGCCTAGGCTATTTTATGAGTGGCTACATGAAATTGTTTTTTAAGCCTATGCCTGGAAATAAGACCAAATGACTGAATCCCAGTTCGAAATGAATAATCAAGCAAGTCAGTCTGCAAGTCTCGTCTCTCAATCAGAATATTTAAATATGTTTAATTCTCTCAAATAAAAATGGCTATTCTGTAAATTATGCCATCTATTCTTTGAAGATTCGAAGGTAGCATACTTTTCCAGGTACAAAAGCATAATTGGCAGGTTATGTGTATTAAAAGCCGCCAAACTCTTTGTTTAAAAAAATCTTAAAGAAATTAAAGATATTTAAAGATAAAATGTTTATGGAATTTAAATAAAATCTGAGCACCTTAATTTGACTTCTTAAGCTGTTTACTTAGAAAAATATCTTTGTTATGCTATTCTCAACGGTTTATGTACACTGACGAGATTGTTATCAAATTTCTCTGACTAATATTCTATTTTCATTTCACATTTAAATATGTGTTGTTGTAGTTGTAGAGAAAATACGCTCAGCTTTCGCCCTCTGCGTCACCAAACAATAATTAAACTTAAATCATAGAAACGAAAAGAACATACAAATCAAATCATCTTCTCTTCTCACCACACTCTTGTGACTGGAAAAAAAAAAAAAAAAAAAGAAGTGAAATTACAACCAGTTGAAAATCTTTGTTGAAGACACAAAAACTCCCAATGCCTCCAATATTTTTAACTCCTTATCTTTACTAACACGAGTGAAACCTAAAACGAGAGGAGTGGACGTCTTCAGGCCCAATGATTCAATTTTTCTGATCAGAATATTTCTCTCAGTTGTGAAACGAGGGAATTCTGAGAGAATGTGATCTATTGTTTCATCAATATTTACACACCTATAAAAAGGGCATGACTTGCTATCTGTAAGATGATATAGTGCTTGACGAGATCTGGTCATTGCATGACCAGTTCTCAGACGGAAAATAGAGTTTGCAATTTTCCTATTTGGGTGGATAAGGTGATGTGGGATATAATGCCCCTCAAAAGACAAAACATAAATATTTGTTGTTGCAATACATGTATTATTAATTCTAAGAGAACTTGAAGCAGAGGTTATTAACTTTGAAGTTTCATTTACAGTGAGAGCAACCTTCCAAGTAATTGGGTGTTGGATAGCCTGTTTTGCAATACTGTCAGCAATTTCATTTCCCTTAATCCTTATGTGAGAAGGAACCCAGACCATTTTCAGTTGAAGACCATCAGAAGACATTATTTTCTGAATCTTTCCCTGTAGATGAACAATAATTGGAATAACTTTTCCTTGCCTCTTTTTTAGATCAGAAAGAACACTTTTAGAGTCAGAAAAGATAACAAATGCACCTGATCCTACTTCCAGGTTTAAATATGTTTAATTCTCTCAAATAAAAATGGCTATTCTGTAAATTATGCCATCTATTCTTTAAAGATTTGAAGGTAGCATACTTTTCCAGGTACAAAAGCATAATTGGCAGGTTATGTCTATTAAAAGTCGCCAAACTCTTTGTTTAAAAAAATCTTAAAGAAATTAAAGATATTTAAAGATAAATGTTTATGGAATTTAAATAAAATCTGAGCACCTTAATTTGACTTCTTAAGCTGTTTTCTTGAAAAAATATCTTTGTTATGCTATTCTCAACGGTTTATGTACACTGACGAGATTGTCATCAAATTTCTCTGACTAATATTCTAGTTTCCGTAAGCTATAAGATCTAAGCACTTTGATAAAGCAAAATTAGACAAACGGTGCTGATAATTTGAAATATCAGATGTGCGATTTTTAAAATCTGATGGACCAGAGAATGTTGCTATAATTTTCCCCAAAATATATATAATGTAAAAATAAAGGAATTTTCTGATATTTTTTAGCTAAAAGTGCAAAAATATATTTGAAAAATGATATCAAGAAGATAAAATAGTTAATTTTGGGAATAAGTGAAGTTTAAGAGACAATGTTGGACAACTAAAAGATCAATCAAGTTGCCAGCTTAATTTACTTTTTTAGTTTTACTTGATCCATATACTTCCTTCTTTCATCACCTGGAAATGGGTCTTCTATAACATTTATCAAACAGTCCAATACATCTCTTTACCCTAAAATACATCTCTTATCCTTGCGCCGTTTTAAACTGTACATGCAGATCTAGCAGCCGGGAATTCACAATCTTCTCTTGCCACATTTGAATCTCCTGGCTTATTTCTTTCCGCTTTCTGCTACCGCACCGTGCCTAAACTCATTCCCAATATTATTTAGGACAGATTTATTCAGTATTCTCTTTATTGCGCTTAGCCAGAGACTATTTTTAACCTTGAATAGAGTGTTTGAATAACAGGTTGCTTTCACAAGACAGATATCTGGCATCTTCAGGAGTTTTCCCGAAAGTTTGGTCATAGCGAACAGTCTTCCACTTTTCAATGACATGAGACATATGTTCCTTCAAATTACCAAATCCATTCAGCCTAAGAACTTATTTTAAAAAAACTCTGCCTGAACAATCTTCAACTTAGTCGGAATATCATATCCCATATTTCGCTCGTAAGGAAGCAACGTTCTAATATAGAGGATTCTAAAACAACCAGAATAAAAAAAATTAAAAGTTTAGTTTGGTTCCCCCATGATAAATATTTATTTATTCGACAGAAAAATCAACAGCACATTTGCAATAAATAACAACTTAACACAAAAAGACTGTTCATGTCAGCTGCCAATTCTTTTTTTTTACTTTTTCCATTAGCATTATACATTTACAGATATATTAAACTTATAATAAGATATCTATAATTATAATAAGAAGTTTTTGAATGTGTTCAACTTAATCCATTTAATACATAATTCCAATTAATGAGGATAAAAGTTACTTATGCTTCACTCTTGAACGCTTTCCAGCAATATATACGACCAGTAGATTATAGGAAAGGGTGCTAACCGTAAATTGTGTCTCAGGCACGTAAATGACTATGGAACGGGGGGGATCCCTCTAGTATTATGTTCAGCCCTTTCTATCCTTTCGTGTTTTTTTAGGATAATACATATCCTTTAATGAATTAAATAAACACAAAACATTCTTTATCTCTAACTACGGAGCAATATTAAACATTAAAACGAACGAAAATTCTTCCATATACGAAGGGGTTGCCTCCGTCTCAATCCCTTGCTCTTCCCATTAAAGCTCCCCTGTGTGATCTTTAACTGAAGACGCGAGATCAGTCTTGTGAACTTTTCTTTAGCAAGTACCAGTGCTAATGCTGGCCTTGGCAACCAGGATTTAGTTTAAAATATAGTTTCTAATTCAAGGTCTGTGTCTTGTTTTTATTCCTTCGCCTAGAATATCTCATCCTTGTAATGAATGCTACAGAAAATGTGGTACCAGGGCATTCCCTTGTTCTAAGTACAATGCTTGGTTGCACTCAGCTTGTGCTGGCATCACAAAAAGTAGTCGCCTTAAAAACCCTAAATGGTTATGCGTATAAAGCTGATCGTAAATGGTTGCAAATGACAAGATTAATACCATCGATAATCAACCTGAATTGATCCAACCAGTCGAAGCTGAAAAATCCCACCTTATTCCTAATGAAGAAAACCATTCCAATGATAGTCCATTTAATTCCAATGATAATCCACTTAGATAAGATAAGATATTTATTTCAAAAAGATCACATCACAAGCCCTCAAAGGGCCAAATTCGGACTTCGGAGTTGACTAACAAAGCAAACAAAGCAAAAACACTAAAAATAATTAATAATCAAATTATGAGGAAAAAAAAAAGAAAAAAAATCTGTCAAACTAAACTCGAACAAATACAAGTCAGAAAAAAAGGGAAGGGGACAAACAAGAAATAAACATATATATCTACAAATTAAAAGGGACACTAAAAAAAGTCCAAAAACTCACAAAAAAAAGGAACGAAGCATAAAACACAGGTAAAACACACATGATTAAAAGGGAAACTACACCAAAACAGCGGGGGCAAGCAAATTAATGCAACGACCTAAAGCACCTCACATGAAAAAAGGGGGGGAGAAACTAGTTGGCTATTTTATTTATATTTTCTGTGATGAAGGGGACAAAGGTTTTTTCATATCTGAAAGTAACGCAGTGAATGGGGGACAAAACTGGGATAGGCTCAGAAACAGCTCGAGGCTGTCGTAATCTGGATGGTGAGTGACGTTTGGGGAAAATACTTGCCGGCCAAGGGTTCGTTATTGCATTTTTTTGAAAAACGGAGGCACAACGACGACCTCCTTCGCTCAAGGGTTTCCAAACTAGCTTTTCTTAGGAGCAGAGAGTAAGGCACCTTGCTTTTTTGAAAATTATTCGCAAGGCTCTTTTTTGGATTGACTCAATTTTGTCTGATTCTTCACGGGAGATGCCAGGGTGCCAAACTGGACAAGCATATTCAAGATACGGGCGGACAAAAGACGTGTACAACCTTAAGGAGTGAGAAGGGGGACGCTATGTTTATTTAGGAGCTTAAGGAGGGCGATAGACGCATTAGCTTTATGGGTGATATCTTTAACGTGGATATCCCACTTTAAATTTGAAAAAATTGTGACTCCAAGCAATTTAACCGAGGACGCATAAATTTCAGGAGGGATAGGATTAAGAAAATATGGCGAGGATTTGAGGAAACAAATCGGCATTATCATGGACTTAGAGGGGTTTACTGTCATATCTAGGCCCAAAGTTTCACTTCCAATCTCATTGAGGATACTCATAGGGTCGCTTATTAAATTTCTGAAGCAACTTTCAACAATCGTTAGGTCATCAATAAATTTCCAACGGTCAGGAATTTCCTTCGCGAGGCTGTTAATCATGACTGAAAAAAGGAGGGGGCCTAGGAGAGTTCCTTGGGGTATGCCATTGTAAATAGGGAGAGGATTTGAGTAATGGTTCTGGTATTTAACCGCCTACGATCTATTTGTTAAAAAGGAGGCAACCAATTTTACCAGTAAGGGATCGATATTGAACTTGCTTTCTTGGTTCTCAATTAAAATATTGTGGTTAACAAGGTCAAAGGCTTTCTGAAGTTCAATGGAAATTAAGTTTAGCCAGGAATTTGGCTTTTCGAGGATTTTTCTCATGTGGTCAATAAGAGAAACGAGGTAGTGGGAAGTAGAAGTTGATTTTAGGTTTCCGAATTGTTTCAGGTCAGTAAGAGGTAGGATTTTTTCCTTTAGCAAATCTGCAAGGAATCCTTCATACAATTTTGAAAAAATAGGAGTAAGCGTAATGGGTCGAACGCCTTCAAAGTCAGGCTTTCCGTTTTTCTTTTTCAAAGGGGTCCAAATTGTTGGAATTTGCCCAGACTTAGTAATTTCGTTAAACAGGACAGACAAGGGCTTAGACAGGAAGTCGCCAAAGGCTCTAATAAGAGGAAGCGGGATATCCAAAGGAAAAACAATTGTCTTTCTTAGTTTATCAATTATTCTTTCAATCTCAGACGGGAAAACAGTCGGGAAAAAGGGGGATGGGGCTCCTGTTGATAATTGGATTGGCAATGCTGGAAGGCTCTGGACAATGGAAGCGCGAAATTTATTTAGACTATTTGCAGTAACATCAGGGGGCTCTGGTAAGTTGAAATTAAGAAGGTCAAGACTCCTGCCACATTGCTTTTTAACCTAGGAATACCAGTTTTTTGGCTTATTAGTGAACAATTCTTCGATCTTATTTTTGTAGTAGGATCGTGCCAATTTACGAATTTCTCTTTTAATTGATTTTCTTAGTATATTGGCTTTATCGAGTTTACCATTTTTAAACAGCTTCAATTTGGTTCTAATTAGTGTTTTTATTGTTTGATTAATAAAGGGTTTATCACTTGAGCACCCTTTAAACCTTTTTTCTGGGAAACAAATTTGATATTTATCAATTAGCTTTTTATGAAACGTGGCTGTTTTCTCATCAAGGTTTTGTAAACTATAAATGCCGGACCAATCTTCAGTACTCAGACACATACCGATAGAAAGAAGACCAGAATTTTGAAGAGGGCGGTAAGTGCTATAAGCTATTGAGAAAGTATGCTTTCTCAATAGAAAGAAAGAAAGGAGGGGGACAAAAGAATGGAAAGATGATAACCCCCACCTAATGGGGGCAAAGTTGAGGGAGGGCTGTAAAAATTGTACATATTAGTTAAAATAACATCAAGAGAAGTATTACCCCGAGTCGTCGGTGTTTTAACAATTTGCTTTACTTTAAGTGAAGCACAAAAAGAATCCATTTTAAGGTCGTTGGCATCGCCAACTAAAAAAAAAGGCCAGCATTGGGGTACTTAGAAATAACAAAATCAGCACTTGCCTGTAATTGCTGGATGAAAATACGTTTTGACTTGATATTTTGATTTGGAGAGTAATAGAAAACAGCTATTGCAATAATACTAAATGGACGAGGGAGTACTTTTGGTCTAACACTTAGCCAAATGATTCCATCATACTCGGAAAAGTTAGGGACTTGAATAACCTTTGGGTAAAGGTGACTCTTAGTAAAAAACAAAACTCCGCCACCTTTTTTCCCGAGTGGGTGGTCAGAAGGACGGAGTTTAATAAACTCTGAATAATTTGTCAGGCGTAGAGACCCTGGGTCATGGGATTGAACTTCAGTAACAGCTATAATCTATCAAGTTTGATTCTGAAACCAACTCGAGTTCAGTAAGTTTTTCAAAATTAAGACTTTCAGCATTAGTAACTAAAAGTTTAGGAAAAACAAACCGGTTGGGGAATCGCGGCTTTGGAGAAGAAGGGTAAGAGAAGGATTTGCTTTGGGGATTTGGATGTGGGGGGACGGGCAAGGATATGGACGAAGCACGAGACTTATTATATGACAATTATTGAATTCAAAAAGTCTCAGACCTGAGTCACGTTTACAGGGTAGGCACAAGGGATAAAACAAATGGGCTGGGGGTGGGGTTTCGTAAAGTGCTGGGAAAGGGGGGCTGGGTGGGAATAGTGATTCATGTCTGTCAAGAAATTGCTGGTTTGCGGCAGAGTAGAGAGGGTATGGGGCAGCAAACTAAAAAGGGGAAGGAAATAGGACTTCTGTATACGGAGAGGGGGAGGAGATAACAAGGGGTAAGGGGGGGAGTATGTAATCGGGAAGGGTTTATTAATTGTTGATCTGAAAATGCAGGGGGATAAGAATGGAAGTCGACAGGAACAGGACCAAGGGGAGGAGGGGGTCGTGAGTGCCTTCGACGCTGCCCTAAAAAAGTTTGGGTTTTAAACCTACCCCCCGCGTCTGATGATACATGAGCAAAATTACACGACTTAAAATGCTTAGTAAATTTAGCAGGATTAAGGTGGCTTCTGGGCAGCCCATTTTTTTGGAGCCAACTACGACCTTTAATGGGCGATTCAATATGAACTTTTGTACAGCCAAAGCACCTTCCACTTGAAAACTTTTTACAAATATCAACATGGGGGTATTTACACAGATTATTTGTACAACGGCTAAAAACACAAAATTTACAAATGTGTAAATATTTACAATTACTAGAAATACATCTACTATCTAAGAAGTTAAAACACACATTAGGTTTATTACGCGTAAAATCATTAAGCTCATTTTTTTGAATATTTGATTGCATTGTGTAAGAATTTCCGCTTGTCAGTTCAACTGCATTGTCACTTTTCAAAGATGTGTCGTTAACAGTGGATTTCAACAATAAATTATCTTCGGTTGAAGCGAGGTCAGTATGATTAGGGTGCGTAACCTTTTTAATCCCTTGAGAAAATTCTGACGAAGGAAGTACACTAGCACTTGCTCGATGAACCGAAGAATTTAGGTAATGAATATTTGCGGAAGTATCAGCTAAATGAGGAATTCTGGGCAGTGTAGGGGAATTTAAAGTATTTATAGCTTCAACAATTGCGAGCTGAAAACCGACTTTTAACAATTTGATTTCTTTGTCCTTGAAGAGATCACTATTCTGGCGCTCGTAAAGATCAGACAAGCTATCATAAAGAAATTCGAGATTAATAATCCGTTTCTTGAGATTGACGATTTCTGCATTTTTTTTTAGACAGTCTTCACAGGTATGGGGCTC
This sequence comes from Artemia franciscana, assembly GCF_032884065.1. Classification (NCBI taxonomy): domain Eukaryota; kingdom Metazoa; phylum Arthropoda; class Branchiopoda; order Anostraca; family Artemiidae; genus Artemia; species Artemia franciscana. Next base: position 392,677 of record NW_027062717.1, on the reverse strand, counting down.
AAACACACTAGCCTTTTTTGCATTGCACGTCAATTCCTCTTTACTGGAGCAAGAAATTTGTGGGGTAATTTGGGGTTGATGTTAGGTGGTAATTTTTGCAGAATCAATCGATCCAGGAGAACTATTTTTATCATTATTCGAAACACGAGGTATGGATGGGGAATTAACAATACCAATTGGAACGATCACTTCCAGTTGATTATCATTGGAATTAGCTGAATTTTCTTCAATAGAAATAAGGTGGGACTTTTTAACCTCGGGTGGTTGGATCACTTCAGGTTGGTTATCGTTGGTAATAATCTCATCATTTACGACCATTGCTGATCGGCACTGTACGCATAACTATTTAGGGTTTTTTAGGCGACTACTTTTTGTGATGCCAGCACAAGCTGGGTGCAACCATGCATTGCACTTAGAACACTGGAATGACCCAACTCCACATTTTCTGTAGCATTTGTTACCACGATGGGACATTCTAGGCTAAGGAACAAAAACGAGACACAGACCTTGAATTGGAAACTATATCTTCAACTGAAACCTGGTTGCCTAAGCCAGGATTAGCACTGGTACTTGCTAGAGAAAAGTTCAACAAGGCTGATCTCGCGTAGTTCTCCTGGATCGATTGATTCTGTAAAAATTACCACCTACCATCAACCCAAATTATCCCAAAAATTTCTTGCTCCAGTAAAGATGAAGTCAGGTGCAATACAAAAAAAGCTGGTGTGTTTGAGTCCCATACCTGTGAAGATTGCATAAAAAATGATGCGGAAATCGTCAATCTCAAGAAACGGATTATTAATCTCGAATTTCATTATGATAGCTTGTCTGATCTTTACGAGTGCCTGAATAGAGTACAAAGAAATCAAAATGTTAAAAGTTGGTTTTCAGCTTGCATTTGTTGAAGCTATACATACTTTAAATAATCATTGTGCTAGTGAACTTCCTTCGTCAGAGTTTTTTCAAGGGATTAAAAAGGTTACGCAAACTAATGACCTACTGACCTCAGTTCAACCGAAGATAATTTATGTTGAAATCCAGTGTCAATGACAAATCTTTGAAAAGTGACAATGTTGTTGAGCTAACAAGCCGAAATTCTCACCAAATGCAATCAAAAATTCAAAAAAATGATTGGAGTGATTTTTCGTGTAATCAACCTCTTGTTTTCTTTAGCTTTTAGATAGAAGATGTATGTCAGGCTATTATAAATACCTACACATTCTTAAATTTTATGTTTATAGCTGTTGTACAAATAATCTGTGTAAATACCCCCATGTTGACCATCCCTTAACCCTTGTTACCTTCTCTCTCTCCTTGCATACAGAAGTCCAATTTCCTCCCCCTCACAGTATGCCGTCCTATATCCTCCCTAATTTGCCGCAAACCAGCAATTTCTTGACATACATGGATCACCATCCCCACCATGGTAATTACCAAGTAACAGCTTTTTAACAGATCATCTCCATTCTGCTACGATGTTCAACCAAGCTAACAATATCCTCGTTAAAATGAGTGCTCTCCTTCCCCAGACCCACGCTCCTCTTACTCCCCTCTGCCTCCTTCAATTAGTAAACAAACAACTGCTCACTTTTGTAACCCTTTTACTTTTCCTAAGTTCCTTGTTAAGAACGCTGAAAGCTTGAATTTTGACAAAGTGACCGAACTAGAAGTCCTCTCCCAATTTTATAAAATTGATGTAATTGCTGTAACAGAGGTCCAGGCACAGAACCCTGACCTTTTAAAAATCAATAACTGCTCCCAAATCACAAAAACTCGTCCTCATGATCATCCCCTAGGTAAAAAGTGAGGAGGAATATTATTAATTGTAGGTGACTATCTCGTCCCTAAATGAATTCATACTCCAACGCTTTCAGATTACGATGAAATCATTTGGGTAAGTAAAAGACCCAAAGTCGTACCTTGCCCTTTTAATTTCATTGTTTTTTTTTTTGCTTTTATTATTCCCAAATCAAAAAGCTGAACAAAGACAGCAATTTCTACAGCAATTACATATTAGTGCCGAATTAGTCCTCTGCAAATTTAATGACTCCGGTATTTTTCTAGTAGGTGATGCTAATGACCTAAAGTTAAATTCGCTTTGTAGTTCCTTCAATTAAAAAAAAAATAGTCAAATACAAACAACCAAAGGAAATACTACTCTTGAACTGGTTTTCACGAATACGCACACTTTTTATAGCTCACCTCTTCCTTTGCCCCCTTTAGGAGGAAGTTAGCATTCTGGTTTAATAATGAAACCTCTTTCCAAGTTTAATCATACATTTTCAGTCACCCAATTCTCTTTTCGTCCAATTTCTAAAATAGGCCTCTTCAAGTTTGGATCTAGGATTACAAATGAAAACTGGCCAGCTCTTAAGGGGAATAATGATATTGATGTTAAAGTGTCTTACTTCCGAAATCTGATTAAAACCAAATACTTAGAACCCTTCTCTGAAAAAAAAGTAAAATCGTGTTCTAATGACATACCTTATATTACTAGTCAGTTAAAAAAAAAGCTAATTTGGCTTAAAATTAATCTTTTTCAGAATGGTAAAACATCTGAGGCTAAGTCACTGTTTGAACGTTAAAAAAGAAATACGCAAATCTGCTTCTGCGTATTACAAATGTGATGTCAAGGATTTGTTTTCTACCAAGCCAAAACAGTGATACAATAGTACAAAAAATATGGGAAAACACATAATAATATAGATTTCCATTTACAAGAAAAGCTCCTTGTTACAGCCAATGATCTGAATAAATTTCTTTCCTCCATACTTCAAAGCCTCCCTCCCCTTTCTATAAATACTGATTATGATCTACGCTCTCCCAATTTCCCTATCATTTTGCCCTCATATGTTGAGGCAGAAATTAAAAACACTAAAAAGTGCAGCATCTGTCCACTAGACATCCCAATTGTAGTAGCTAAAGCCTTTGCAGAAATTCTTTCAGAGCCTTTGTCAGTACTTCTTAATGAAATTACCTCTACTGGTAAGTTTCCTGATTGTTGGAAATTAGGATTTATTACTCACATAAAATTGAAGGGCAGCAAACAAGATTTTGCTGGTGTCCGGCCCATTACTCTTACTCCGGTATTCTCCAGGTTTATGGAAGGTTTTTAGCTGATTGGTTGGAAGTGAAAATAATCCCAAATATTGAACAAAGCCAAGTTGGAAATTTGTGCTCTACCTCTACCTCACACTATCTGGTTCACCTTTTGGACAAAATATGTAATAAACTTGAAAAACCCAATACCTGGCTCAATGTTATTGCAATTGACTTACAAAAAACTTTTGAACTAATTATCCACAATACACTAGTAAAAAAAACTAACCAATGACTTCTTAGTTGACCCCTTTTTAATAAATATAATTTCGTCCTTCCTTTCTAATAGAACACAAGTCGTCAAATACCTGAATGTATTCTCTTACCCCTCCCAATTAATAATGGTGTACCTCAGGGAACCCTCTTAGGCCCAATTTTATTTCTTACCATAATAAACAGTCTTGGTGTCAATTTCCCGGATAGATGGAAATTATTTGACGATTTAACTGTCTTGAAACATGTTCAAAAATCTAAAAAATAACCCAATGGACATTTTGGAGTCGATATCAGATGAAGCTATTGTTAGCGATATGAATGTCAGCCCTTTAAGGTCAATCGTTTTAATAATTAGTTTCATAAGAACTCCCCCTTCTTTTTCCTGTCCTATCCCCCCTAAAATGTCTGTTAATACTATGAAATCACTGGGTGTTACCATCTCAAGCGAATCAAAATGTGATTGCCACGTTAACATCTTAAAAAGTGCAAATACTGCATTTTCTCTTCTCAAACTCCTAATAAATTTAAATGTCCTAAATCACGTTGTTTGAGGATTTTCTCTTCTTTGTACGTCCTACGCTCGAATAAACTTGTCCTGTTTGGCATTATGGCATCTCCAATGAATTATCGGACAGAATCGAAGCAGTTCAAAAAAGGCGCCTAAGAATTATCTTCAATGAGGGTAAAGTGCCTTACATTTCCCTTCTTTGGAGAGCAAATATAGTCACCCTTAAGGAAAGAAAAGCCCATATTTCCTTGCGTTTCACCCACAATGCCTTGCATAACCCTTGTACTACTTCTGTTTTCCCTAGCGATCATTTACCCCCGCCCCCGCCCCGTACTCCCCCCGCCCCCGCCCCGTACTCCCCCCATGTTTGCTTTAAGAAAAAATCCCTCTTCTTGCCCAAATAAGAGTTTCTAAAAAGATATAAAAGAACGTTCATCCCTCATATAGTGGAAATTTTAAATCAATAGCCCCCCTTCTATTTCACTTTTGACACTGCCTTTGGTACAATCCTTTCATTAATTGTAAATATTTCATTTTAACAGCTAATTTCACTTGATTTTAAGTGTTACTTTTTGTTATTTTACAGTATTTGACTTAGAATGCAAATTCAGCAGTGTTTTTCTTCTAGCCTGTTATTTTGTTTTACCCCCCCCCCCTTCTGTTTTTACGATTAATCTCATAAAGTTCATTTTATTTCTTGTACATGGACTTTATTTTCTTATTCGCTTGCGGTAAATTCTTTCTTGACTATTTTTATGCAGGATTGGTGTTTTTTCTACTTTTGTTCTGCTGTATTAGTTCTTTCTTTGTTTTGATTTTTCTTTTTAGACACATAAAGTGAATTCAGATCTATTAGAGCTTATGATAACTTTATGAAAATAAATATTATCTTATCTTAAAGCTTTCAGTAATTTAATCAAATTCTAATCGAACGGTCCTTAGGTTTCTGGAGTTGTTCTTAAGAAACTGGGGCAACAAGTCAAGCTTCAGTTTCAAAACTGAAGCATTGAGGAGGGGGCAGCTCCTCTCATATACAGAATAATTTCTGTTGGTTTTAATTTTTTTACCAAAAAAATGATTCAAAGATGAAACAAAATTTTTCTTAGAACCCAATGAAAATTCGAGGAACAGAGGGTTGAGAGGCTATCTGATACAGATTTAAGGTATTGGCTTTCATCTGTTTGGAAGATCAGCACTGCGGTCATAGAACGGGGATCAGCAACGGCAGTTTTAGCTTGTGCCGTCTAGTATAGCGGCACATCCTATCTGTTCAGTAAATCTGGTTGCATTAAGGTGTTATACTACAAACACTAAGACTTATGTCAGACGCAAGCGATTCAACAGAAGAATGCTTCTGAAGCTTAAGGTGTTATACTACAAATAAACAATTAAATTTCACTTTTGACCCTGCCTTTGGCACAATCCTTTCATTAATTGTAAATATTTCATTTTAACAGCTAATTTGACTTGATTTTAAGTGTTGTTTTTTGTTATTTTACAGTTTTTGACTTAGAATACAAATTTGGCAGTGTTTTTCTTCTAGCCTGTTATTTTGTTTTACCCCCCACCCTTTCTGTTTTTACGATTAATCTCATAAATTTCATTTTATTTCTTTTACATGGACTTTATTTTCTTATTCATTTGTGGTAAATTCTCTTTTGACCATTTTTATGCTGGATTGGTGTTTTTTCTACTTTTTTTCTGCTGTATTAGTTCTTTCTTTGTTTTGCTTTTTCTTTTTAGACACATGAAGTGAAGTCAGATCTATCTATATAGCTTATGATAACTTTAAGAAAATAAATGTTACCTTATCTTAAAGCTTTTAGTAATTTAATCAAATTCTAATCGAACGGTCCTTAGGTTTCCGGAGTTTTTCTTAAGGAACTGGGGCAACAAGTAAAGCTTCAGTTTCAAAGTTGAAGCATTGAGGAGGGAGCAGCTCCTCTCATATACAGAATAATTTCTGTTGGTTTCAATTTTTCTTACAAAAAAAATGATTCAAAGATGAAATGAAATTTTTCTTAGAACCCAATGAAAATTCGAGGAACAGAAGGTTGAGAGGCTATCTGATACATATTTAAGGTATTGGCTTTCGTCTGTTTGGAAGATCAGCACTGCGGTCATAGAACGAAGATTAGCAACGGCAGTTTTAACTTGTGCCGTCTAGTATAGCGGCACATCCTATCTGTTCAGTAAATCTGGTTGCATTAAGGTGTTATACTACAAACACTAAGACTTATGTCAGACGCAAGCGATTCAACAGAAGAATGCTCTGAAGCTTCTGGGAACAATTAATGTCCAGTTCTTACTTATTCAAGAAATAAAGAGCAGTATCTTCGGTCCGAAATATAATCCATCTAAACAATTAAATTTCACAGTAGAATTTCTTTCAGACCTTTACTCTGTTTCAAGAAGTCAAACAGCCCAATCTAGAGTTCCAATCTAAAGAGCGCTGGTTTAAGGTTGTTGAGGCAACGAAACACTTGCGCGGACAGCATTCAATTTCAAACTGAAAAGCCAGTGGATTTGGTTGTTATTAGCACACAGATTATTTTTAACTTCGAAAACACAGCTGATGCCAGAAGAAATCGAACAGAAGACAATCATGACACCTTCTATTTACACTATTCCATTTAATCATCACATACTATTGAATCTAATAACTCCAAAATTACAAAGGCTTTCAGGAATGAATATCAGCATATATATATATATATATATATATATATATATATATATATATATATATATATATATATATATATATATATATATATATATATATATATATATATATATATATTAAATGGCTAATCCGAGTTCAGTAATGTTTTTAAATAATCTTGGTTATAACGAAATTTTTTTATATTATCTGAAATAACAAGAGAAATCATATGACACTTGTGACGAGAGATCAGATCCAGTCTGGTTATGTAAATCATGCATCTGGAACTTGTGCTTATTCTTCTCATTAAGTTTCATCGCCATCTCTCCAGTCTAAGCATTTTCACAGATTTTCGTTTCCCCCTCCAATCCCCAATGTCCCCGGATCCGATTCGAACGGAAAATGGAGCATCTGAGACATGAAATCTTTCTATATATCAAGTTCTATTAAGATCTGATTACCCATACGTAAGATAAATGTACTTAAGTTTTTACGATTTGCCTCCCTCCAGCCCCCCACCAGATGGTTGAATACGGGAAATGACTGTTATCAAGTCAATTTTTCAGGTTCCAGACACGCCTACCAATTTTCATCGTCTTAGCACGGCCAGAAGCACCAAACTCGCCAAATCACTGGAAATCCCTCCAACCCCAACTCCCCCAAAATGGAGTGAGTCCTACCCCTCCCCCTAATATGGTCGAATCAGAGAAGCAACTGTTTTTAATTTTTATTTGCTCCAGTCCCTAATACGCCTACCGACTTTCATTGTCCTAGCTTATGTGGAAGTACCCGAACTAGCACATGGCACTTGGCAGACGGGCAAGTGCCATAAAAACACATAGCTCAAAATAACAGTTGATTTCACTAGAGCACAAATTATATCCCGGTCCTCAGAAGGCATGGGCAATGTGAGGGAGGTGGTTCCATTTTCTGCAGCAAGGGCACTTATTTTTACAAACAAATAGGTAAATTTATCCCCTTTGTATATGTTTCAAATAGTGAGATAAACAAAAAGAAGCTAATGCAGATCACTTTTTAGTTCCAGTTGTAAAACTGGAAAGCAGTTAAACACTATTGTACTATCAAGAAAGAAAAAAAAAATTTCTCGTGCTTATGGGCGTAGATTTCAAGCCATTAGAAAAAACAGTTTATTGATGTTTTTCAATCTAATCTATTTACAAACTAATATTTTTAATTTTTTGTGCTAAAATAAGACCCATCTTCCACAGGACCTTGTTTTTGTAGTTATATGGTTGGATACTTGAAAATCCTGATAATCATGCTTTTTGGACACTCAAGATAAACTATTTAAGTACAAATTATCATTTTAAGAGGATATTTCATGAGGCACTTGAAGCTAGAAGACCAAATAGGCCCTAAGAAAGAAGAGAATAGACACTTGCTCTGCTTCTGTAGTTTTATAAATGTATGAATTCTCGGATAAAGATTTAGCCTTACTTGTCAAAGAATCAGAAAAGCCAGAGAATTTTCATTGACATATAAACAAAGCGTTGGTTCATATCTGAGAAATAGCTTGCAGGGAACAGATTTAATCATTCAACGTCTATCTAAACTTCTCTCTACAAAATAATAATTCCATCCAAAGTATTAACTACCGCACTTCTTCCTAGAATGAGTTGTTAGATGATATTTTAAGGTCGACATCAATGAAAATATTCTCTTGCATAAATCACATTTAAATAGTTTCTCACCCATATGCCTTCTATGATATTCTTTCAAATCGCTTGACGAAGAAAAGCCTTTTTTTATATCTCACATTTAAAAGATTTTTCACCTGTATGCGATCTTTGATGCGTACCCAAATTGCATGAAAAAGAAAGGCATTCCTTACATATCTCACATATAAAAGGCTTCTCACACGTGTGTAAAATTTTATGCCTGTTCAAATGACTTGGTGAAGGAAATCATTCTTTACATATATTACATTTAAATGGGCCCTCTTCCCTGTATGCACAATTTGATGCAATTCCAAATAGCTTGATGAAGAAAAACATTTCTTACATATATCACATTTAAATGGGCGCTTTTACCTGTATGCAAAATTTGATGCAATTCCAAATAAATTGATGTAGAAAAACATTTCTTACATATATCAGATTTAAAAGGGTGTTCACCTATATCCACAATTTGCTGCCTGATAAAGAAAAGCATTTCTTACTCAGATCACATTTAAAAGGCTTTTGGCCCATGTACACTTTGCGATGCGTATCCAAATTGTTTAACTGAGTAAAGTATTAGTTACATATGTCACATTTAAGAGGTTTTTTACCTATATGCGATCTTTGATGCGTATCCGAATTGCATGAAAAAGAAAAGCATTTCTTACGTATCTCACATTTAAGAGACTTCTCACCTGTGTGTAAAATTTGATGCCTGTTCAAATGGTTTAGTGAAGGAAAACGCTTTTCACCTATATAACATTTAAAAGGGCTCTCACCTGTATGCATAATTTGATGCTTGTTCAAATGGCTTGGTAAAGAGAAGTATTTCTTACATAGATTACATTCACATACTTTGAGGGGCGGATCTAGAGAAAGATCTTGGGGGGGGGGGGTACTGGACCAAGGGCACCAATATGATTCGAGCGTAATGACAAGGGGGTGGGGGTTGATAACACTTTCGTCAGACAGGCTCGTTTGTATGAATCTGGCTGGTGCTGATGTAAAATGACACAGAAACCTCTTTGAAAGCCAATAATATTTTCTTATAGCTTAGCCGTTTTTTGTGAAACAGACGTAAACGCCATTTTGGAAGAAATTGAGATATTAGCATTTTCTATGGTAGATTTTCTCGTTCTTTCCATTGGTGCCATCTATGTTTGTCTAAGTTGAACGGTTTAGAAGTTTAGCAGACGTATATCCACAAATTCTCTTGCTTTTACCAACTTTTCTTTTTGAAAAAGACGTATATCCTAAACCCAATCAAAGCTGATTCCTTTGTCACGTGGCTGGATATACGTCTTTATTTTTTGCCAAGAAAAAGCACTTATGTCTGTTTCAAATGATCGTACTATAAACGTTGGTTGACATACGTCTCTCTCAGTCGGACACTAGAGCACCATTCGTCTGTTTCAATTGTAGAGCTAAGTCAAAACTATTTAGGTTTTAGTGAACTTGTCTAAGTTCATCCAAAGCTCTGTGAAGGAACATGCCTCAAAGAGCTCGGACCATGGTCCAAAAGGCTCATGACATAGCTGCCAAAAGGTAAGGAGAAGTCTGATTTTTCTTTGTTAAAGTTTAACTGAAAAGGAATGTGATTGGGAATTTAGGTACCCATGACTTATTAACTTAAAAATTCTTGAAGACCTGATGCAAATGTGTTACTTTTCTCTTCAGCTATTCGTGAATAACCAACTTTCAAATAGTGGAATTTCATTGTGGTTTGCGAAAGCTCTATCTGTTTTTGTCTGTGTTGCATCACGAAAAACAACTATTCAACAGTTCACGAAAACGACTGTTCATGCAGTAGGCCAACTTCCCGGAGCTGACCACTGACCACAGAAAAGAAGCGTTTGTACTAATAATTAACTTTCCCGCGTGATAGTAGGATTTTCCGCTATGAGGGCGACTTTAGATATTCTGAACATTATATTAGAGCAAACAGTGAAAAAAAAACCCTTAACGCAATCAGCATAATGAATTATGTTTAGTTGAGTGATACAAAAATAAGTTGGCTTTTCACTTAAACTTTAAGGTTGCTCGATTAACGCTTAGTTCGGTCCAGTCATGTGTCTTATTTTTGCAGTCCTGTTGGATTTATTGGCTTTACTATTTCGCTTGGTTTACATCTCTTGTCCTGTGAGACAAGTGGTAATCAAAGGTTGAGGGTCCTTTTAACTGAAATATTATGTCGTTCTTAATACATATACCTTATCAGTTTTACAAGAAGTCAAGTGGTTTGGAAGATAGGCAAAATGCTTTGTAAATTTTGCTTCCAGGCCAGTCAGTGGACTGGGAAGAGTTTAGGTGAAACATCAACGAGTAGGCGGACGGTTGCCTTGAAATAAAGGTGACTGGGAAATGTTACACTCGTGCAGTTAGTTGTTTGGAAGTAATTAGCAAGCAAAATTGAAAGTGATTGGCAAGCAAAACGCTATAAATAGTAGCGATATCCTGAGTTGGAACTATCTTGTTTTTCTTTTAGGGCAAAGATTGAAATACCGGATGTATCCAGTTTCAACCAGTCAACAATTCAAGGAATAAACGGTGTTGGAATTGTTCCAGAACATTGTGAGGTTGAAATTTCGCACGACAAAGAGACTTGTGACACGAACAAATATCGATTAACTGAAACATACATTCTTGTCGGGAGAACTGAGATGAACTCGGAGTATGAGCTGTAGCTGACACTTCAAGAAACCTTTGATTTTCACATGGATCCAGAGCTTCTGGCATCCAACGGAGAAGTAGAAGATATGGACATATCCGGCCTAACAGATATTCTTGCTGAAACAAATGATATGAGCTTTGCACCCCTTCTCAATCATGCTCTGCGAGACAATTTAGACAGCTTCAGTCTTGCAGTATCAGCAGCATTATCAAGTGACATCCAAGAAGATCAAACTATCTCGATGAATACAACTTCCACTTTTTCTCCTATCCAAGCTGTCTCAGCTGACGCTGTCCTGCCAATAGCATTCAATCTTGTAGTTTCAGCGTTATCACGTGACATCCAAGAAGATCAGACTTTCTCGATGAAAAATACTTCTACTTTGTCTTCTATCCAAGTCTTCTCAGTTAATGCTACTAAGAATGTCCAGCAATTAGCAAAGGGACTACTTGGCACTGAAGCTGACCAGCCCAGGTCACTTATCAGTGAAAATGAGCTTAGTCCATCTACTCGTTCAACAAGTTTGCATATTCAGCCAGCTGCAGGACCATTTATTGAAATTGACAACGAAGTGTTTTTGATCAAAGATAGACCCATTATCTCTTGTTGTGGTTTTGGGAAATGTAAGCTTATGTGCTCACTTATTACCAAGGAGCTACGAGAAAGGCTAAATCAATCCTTCTGGTCGTTGGGATTTGATCAGAAACTTAAGTGGCTTAGGCCGTACATTACAGTCAGCAAGCCAAATCGAAGGCGAGTCTAAATTTCAGAAAATTCTTCCATCAGAAAGAACAGATCTACAATGTTTTACTTCCCATTTGATTCTGAACTGAAGCAGGTCTTCAAACAAACGTTTTTGGCAATCCTTGGCTGCCCCCCAAAATCCAACAAGATCATTCAGCATGTTCTTCGTAAGTACGCAGAAAATCATCTCAAATTCTTTGGAATGGTGGACAAATAAGGAAAGGCTGCGAGAGAGTATGCAAAGATTTATGGAGGAGCACGAGGAATGCTCGTTAGACAACACATTATGACATTTGAGCCTTTTATGACACACTATAAGGGCAAGCATTGTCCTAACATGAAATAACTCTCAAGGGATATTACCATTAATTTCCTAGTACAAGATTTTAAAGAAAAAAATCCGAGTGGAGATTGGTCTGAATATGTATCGAGAAGAACTAAAGAAATAATATGTCTCCTTGAAAATACATTCTATTGATGAATTTGATACCTGCTCACAACTATCAGCCAAAATCAGTGCCGAATCAGCCTCTGAAATTGAGGTAACAAAGCTGTAATAAAGATCGAGAGAAGTAAAAACAAGTGAGGAACCTTTACTCTACTGACGCCGATCGTGTATGGAAAAACACCGAAAGGGTTTACCGTTTCGAATTGCAGAAGATCCTTCTTCTGCCCTCGATGCCGTCTTCAAAAGACACTTTTTTCATCTGTCGTCTCCTGACCTTCAACGAGACCTTTGCATTAGTTGGGACAAGGAACTCGACTTATCCCTCGTATTGTGTGACTTGGCATGATGAAATATCTGTAGGAAATGCTAAGGACATTGCAAGTGATCTTCACAAATTCATTGAAGCTCAGGCTACTCTTTGACTGGAAGACATCATGCTGTACTGTGGCAACTGTACCGCCCAAAACAAAATTGGAAACTATACACTGCTTTGGTTAAGATTTTCAACGCCTCAGAAAGCACAATCAACCGAATTGATCTTCGTTACTTGACAAAAGGCCATAGTCACATGGGTACGGACACAGTCCATGCCAACATCGAGTCAAAGATTCGTCACACCAAAGCCGCATGCTCTTTCCAGAGCCTAAACAAGCTGATTTTCCAAGCCCGGGGGAAAAATGAAATCCTGAAAATGTGCTTTGGAGATTCAGATTGTGGAAGTCAGAAAGAAACAAAAAAAAAAATACCATATAACTTAGCTGATATTGTGCAGGTTTCTTTTGTCAGAGGCAAACAAACCATGTCCGTGAAAACTGACTTGGACGAACCTCCTCAAAAATGAGATTTCCTACAACGAATGTTCGATTGTCAGCTTTTCCCCTCGATGATGTCAAAGCCAAGATGTATACAGTGAGAAACTTGCCGTCATACTTGAGAAGCTAGTTCCCTTGATGGCAAATCGATTCAACCGCGATTTTTGGCAAAATATGCCAACGTCAACAGGGAGTGAAGACCTGTTGGGGTCAATCAACCAGTGTGTACTTTCTTTTTTTTATCTTTTTTACATGAAATAAATACATTTTCTATCACTTAGCTCTTCAATAACTTGATGTATATCCAGCATTGCCATACTCACGTGAACAGACTTACATCACACTGATCATATAAGCAAAAGACTCATATCCAACTGACCAGAAAACTAAAGAGATGTATATCCAATTTTCGTTTGTTCAGAAGGGCGTATGTTTTTCAAGTTTCGAGTGAAAGAGACGTAAAGACCAAATGGACAACTTCCCAAGTTCAGATATACTTGAAAAGCCACCTATCGACTTCTGCAGCATCCAAATTTTAGAAGCCTTTACTACAGACTTATTGGCTCTCCAGTGAAGTGAAGTTTCTGAAATTTTTAAACCCAGTTTTCTCGAAACTGTGTTTTTGGATATACGGCCGTTCTTTCTCAAGAAACGGCCGAGCAGTAAAGTGCGAATTAACAGACATGAGCCGATTCTTTGATGAATAAATTACTATGGCTTCATTGAGACCTTTTGAATGAGAAGACCAGATTATTATTTTTTCTTTAGAGTCGGATAAAAAAATAAATCAATGAGAAAACCTTTAATTTATGTACAAGCTTTTTATAGTGTTTCATACTTTATCGCAGCAAAAGAAAGAATTCCTTGGATTTTTTTTCTCATTAAAAATTGATTCAACTATAATGTTCGTTTAGTTTTACCTTCCTTATTGCTATACACTTCAGGGCAATCAAATTCTAGAAGTGATGTGGAAATCCTGAGTGAAACATCTTCAGATTGATTTTGATGTTCTGGTAATAGAAAAGAATCTGAAGTTTCCCTTGGGGTTTCGGCATTACTTGTTCAAAGACCTTCAACACCTACAATAATAAACAAAAATAACAAGAAAAAAAAGACTTAAAATGCAATAAAAATACAATTTCAACAATTTACTCAGAAACAATGAAGTTCCCAAAATCAAGGAAGCAACAAATACATATAGAAAAACTTAAAAGGGAGGTAAAACGATCGCATCGATAATAATCAAGATTATTAATCTAAACATTATATAAGTAAACTTCGTTAATTTTCTCCCTTTTCATAATTGTTAATATCAAATAATTTTTAAAGTGTTCTTCTGTTAAGAAAAATTTGCAATTAAAAAACTTTTGTTAACAGAAACAAAAGTTATTAGATATTGTTTGTTCCGAGCAGAGCAACTTCCAAGAGTTTGTATTTGCTACGAGGCTTCCGATAAAACTAGCAACTATTGGTGTATATTCTACAAACAACCCCCAGCCAATTTGAATAAGATATGTGAGTTTCTGTCTAAACGGTCTCGTTTTACGAAGGAACCTTAAACTTGGCTTTTGTTTACAACACCCTTCCTTAAAACTCTCAGACGTCTTAATTTGCGAGTCTGCAATATTTATACTGAGGTCGCTAAAGCTTTTGGTGAAATTCGCCTCTAAATTTAATAAAATTAATTTTCAAAGTTTAGGTTTGATTTAGCGAGGACTTTGATAAGAGGGTAGAGTTTCATCAATTGCTCCATGATGTCACCTGAGCTATTTTTTCTTTACGCATGGTAAATAAATAGTTAATTCTTGGTCAAAAATTTCACTTGTAAGCATCTTATCTTGAGCATATAAATATATAAGTATGCATCCATAAGCGCGCAAAGTGGCATGAATATAAGATTCAGCAAGATATTGCGGATTGGAGGGGAATATTCGCCTAACTATTGTCATAGTTGAAGATAAATCTCTTGGATTTCGAACCAAAATGAAATGGTATGTGTTTAGAGAAAGTGTTCTATAATTTTTATTTTGAGTCAATAAATTATGTGCTATTAGCACCGTTGATAAGTTCAGATGGTGGGAAAGACTGTCTGCAACTCTAAAATGGATGTAGAATATTGAGCAATCTCGGACACTAGATTGTTCATAACCAAAAGACAATCCTTAGGGAGATATTTAGAAATGTCTAACCCTTGAACAAATTTATACATAGAATATTCTCCTTCATGACGTCATAAGCTTTTTGCCAGGATTTACAGTTGTAAACGGTACATTTAGGAGGATGTCATAATACAATCTGAATTTTTAATAGTTTTTGAAATGAGCTGCGTGTTCCCTGAGCTGGAAAGTCCACAAACTAACATTCTAAAAGGCGTAGTAAGTTCAAACATGTTTATTGTTTTAAGCTAAACATACAACTAAAAAATACTTGAACGTAAAATACATACATACATAAGAAAAAACTAAACATCTTTATGGAAAAACGTTAAAAACTTAAAGTAAAACTATAAAAATGAAAAAAACTGAATACATAATAGTAAAATACTAAAACTTAAATTTATAATACAAAAAAAACTTCGCTAAAGAAAAGAATTCTTATTTCTTAAAAAAAAACTCCTTTATTGTTTCGTCAAGGAGACGGACCTTCCTGGAGAACTCTAGGAGGGAGTACTTTTTATAAGCAATTCTCCGAGTGTATGTCTCAACCCTCCTAGGGTAGCTCCCAGTGTGTCGGCAATACAAACAGAATAAAATTTATACGATTGTAAACATCCCTTAAACCCATCATTTTTAAGACAAAAAGACATAGGTTCAGTCTCTCCCCGGCCTATCAGATTAAAAAGCAGCAATAGAAGTATTAGTGACTGTAGTAGTAACGTGCAAATAATACCTTTTGGTCAATTTATCATCTGATCATTTCCTGAAAGTTCTAAATCAAAATTCTCTGTCACTCCCGATTTACGCCCTTTTGAAATCCCATATACATATAACATGTTTTGATTTAGCTCAGCACTCCCCCAAGCATTCCTTGAAAGACTTACCTTATGTTCTTCGCATTTTGGGAAAATAGTAGTAAAACATGCATGTCTTCGAAATAACATTTACTATATGTAAACAATGAACTAATTGCCTAACTTATAGCTCTTACCCTTTAGCCTCTGGGAGGGGGGGGGGGCTGACTACCACACACATATAATTACGGAGCCTTTTAAGAATGTTGAAAAAATAGATGTCTAAAAACTTTGTTTGGATGTTTGTTTTTGGGAAATTATGGGCGTGAAAGGAGGTGGGTTTTTGGTTGCTCTCAAATCACTTTTGACTCTAAAACGAGCACTATAACAACCGCTTTCAAATCAAGTGAGCCCCATCTGAAATTTATACCACCCCTTCTATAAAAACCCTGTATATATATTTTGTTTTGAAAAAGGATATCTCACAATTTTATTCGGATACAATTCACAAAAGAAGGCTAGTTGAGCTCCGTTACTTTTGACTCTCAAATGAGAATTGGAACTTCCAATTTTTCAAACAAACGAGCCAGTCCTAAAGCATACAAAATCAATTTCATAACAAGAACTCATATGGCATTTGTGAGGAGATCTGAACTTAAAATTGGACTCGGTACTAGAGTTATCGATTTCATCGTCCTAGCACAACAAGAAGCACTGAACTCGCCAAAGCACTAGAAATCCTTCCGGTTCCGCCAAAGATATCGGATCCAGTCTGCTTATATAAATAACGGATCTATAATTAGTACTTAAACTCAAACTTGCCAAAGAACTAGAAATCCCCTGAACTCCCCCAAAGAGAGCAAATCCAGTCCGGTTATGTCAGTCACGTATAAAAACCTCGTGCTTATTCTTCCCAACAAGTTTCATCCCAATCTCTCCACTCAAAGAGTTTTCCAAGATTTTCGATTTACGTTTCCCTCTCTATCCCTTATGTCTCGAATTGTAAATGGAGCATCTTTGACATGAGATCTTTCTATATATCAAGTTTCTTTAAGATCCAATCCCCCATTCAAAAGAAAAACAAAACTCCATTAATATGATTTCCCCTCCCTCGAGCCCCCCTCCCTATGATGGTTAAATCGGTGAAACGAAAGTAAGTAAGACAATTTGTGCAGGTACCTGACACGCCTACTATTTTTCATCGTCCTAGCGCACCCAGAAGCAACAAACTAGACAAAGCATTGGATATCTCCAATACATGAGGTCCTTCTAAATATCCAAGTTCATTAAGATCTGATCACCCGTTTGTAAGTTAAAAGTACCTCATTTTTTCTAATTTTTCCAAATTAACCCTCCTTCCAACTCCCCCAAAGAGAGTGGATCCGGTCCGCTTATGTAAATCACGTATCTTATGTAAATCACATATCCACCAAGTTCCGTCCCAATCTCTCCACTCTAAGTGTTTTCCAGTTCTCCAATCCGACCCTCTTCCCAATATCACCAGCTCCAGTTGTGATTTACAATAGGAGCTCTGAGACGCGAGGTTCATATAAATAACAAGTTTAATTGAGATCCGATCAACCGACCATAAGTTAAAACTACCTTATTTTTTCCGTATTACTCCCCCCCCTCCCTCAAAGAGAGTGGATCCGGTCTGCTTATGTCAATAACGTATCTAGGACATTTGTTTATTCTTCCCTAAGTTTCATCCCGATTTCTACACTCTAACCGTTTTGTAAGATTTTCAGTTTCCCCCTCCAACTCCCCCAAATATCACTGGACCCGGTCAAGATTTAAAATAAGACTTCTGAGACACGAGGTCCTTCTCAATATCAAATTTCATTAAGATTTGATAACCCTTTCGTAATACCAAAATACCTCATTTTTTACAATTTTTCCGAACTCCCCCAGCCCCCTAACGAGATCAAATCCGGTCTGATCATGTCAATCACGTATCTAGGACTTTTGCTTATTCTGCCCACCAAGCATCACTACAATCTGCCGACTCCAAGCGTTTTCCAAAATTTCCGGTTTCCTCCTCCAACTCCCCCCAGTGTCACCAGATACAGTCAAAATTTACCATAAGATCTCTGAGACACAAGTTTCTTTTAAATATCAAATTTCATTAAAATCCAATCACCCATTCGTAAGTTAAAAATGCCTCATTTTTCTATTTTTCCGAATTATGCCCCCCCCCCCGAGATCCCCCAAAGAGAGCAAATCCAATCCGGTTATGTCGATCATGTATCTAGTGCTTGCTCTTATTCTTCCCACCAGGTTTCATCCCGATCTCTCTACTTTAAGCGTTTTCCAAGATTTCTACCCCCCTCCTCCAACTCCGCAAAACGACACCAGATCTCCGAAGGACATCAAAATTATTATAAATGAATATTTTTGGAATATATTACTCTTGAACAATTTATTTATAAACTAGAGATACCTTTTAACCAATTTTCATTAACTTAACAAGAGTTGATAAGTTCTTTGTGTGGGTATGAAAATAAAATACATTTCGGGCCCCCTGTAAGAGCTCAAGATGCAATTAACCCCAGAAGCGACTATTGAATTATGAAAAACCATAAAGACTCGCCAAATAGCGTTTTTATTTTCATCCTAGCTAACTTATATAGTCCACTGCAGATTTACCACCATTTTTATTCAGCATAACTGAAAGGTCCAACCCCAGCCGACGAGGCATGGGCTATAATTTTCGCAATTCACCCATTGCTGACACACAGTATTTGTTATCAGAATGGGGGCGAGATTAACTTTTGGTGTTCAAAAAGGTAAAGGGCAGTCAGACGCAGGTTTCAGGTAATGTTAAGGGGAGTATTGAACTACATCAAAACACATCACGTTCATTTAGATGGTCAAAAAGGATTATCTCAGAAGGAGCCTATGTTATTAGGTGGTAGCTTCCAGAGAAAGATGAGGGGGGATTATCAATTAACTCAAAGGCAATATGTGCACGCTACCACTACAACTACTACTTCCATTTGGACTGCTACCAAGTTGAAATTTTTTAGGGAATGATGAGGATTTAGACTGACCAAAATATAATTTGCACTTTAAAGAAAACAAAACACATATTAGATGATTCCTCTTTGATTTAATAAATCCTAAGTTAATAAGACTTTCTGATTAAAATCAGCACATATATATATATATATATATATATATATATATATATATATATATATATATATATATATATATATATATATATATATATATATATACATATATATTAAATGGTTAATCCACATTCAATTATATGTTTCAGTAATCTTGATTATGATAGTGATTTTTCTTATATTACGTGAAACAAAACACAAAGCTCAAAATAAGAATAGTTTTCAGTAAAGCGCATATTATATTCTGGTCTTTAGAAGGCATGAGAAGGGAGGCGGCTCCACATCTCTTAGTTTCTGTTCATTTAACAGTTATTGGTTTAATTCAGTTATTTGAATTTGACTGGAGTTATTTATTTAATTCAGTTATTTGAGTTTGACTCTGTTCCTGTTCGATTTGGGTTACATATATTTATTTATTGTGGTTAATCATAATTTAACTATATCCCTGCTTGTCTTTGATTTAATATAGCTCTTTACTTTTCTTTCGATAATTTCTTATGTGGAGTCTCTTTTTTAATCAACCAAAAAAGAGTGTCTCCATTCACACGCAACACTGTCTTTGGTGAATATAAGGCATCCCAAGTTCATAAGTAAAAATACGTCGAGTCTTACGAGTTATTCCCAAGTAATTACCCTCTACCAGGCTCCTCGGAGAATAACAATGAAAGTTGGTTTAATTTTTACTTTAAATTATGGTCCTATTGACTTAGGACTTCCAAACAAAAGACAAACAAACAAAAGCAACGCAAAACAAAAGTCAGGTCAATCCTGATTCTTTGACAAATAAGGTTTGATCTTTATCCGAGAATTCTTAAAGTGTTAAAACTACAGTAGCAGAGCAAGTGCTTATTTTGCTGTTTCTTAGGGCCTATTTGGCCTTTTAGTTTCAAGTGCCTGATGAAATTCTTGTTAAATTGGTAATTTGAACTTAAATAGAACTTTGCAGTGTCCAAAACGCATGATTATCAGGATTTTTAAGTTTCCAAATATTTAACAAGAAAATGAGAGTCCTGTTCAAAGAGGAAAACTTATAAGTGGAATTGGCACTAGGGTTGACAAATAAAAATATTATCAACACTATCTTGCGTTTGGCAACACTTGGCATTTTTATCATTGTAATAACATGAATAATTAATTGACTTAGTGTAAGTGGTAAATTAGTGTAGTAATAAGTGTCTTATATCAGGTGGTCGTGACAGAAGGATGGTTACAGAGATTGAAAAACACCACTGATAATAGGACAGCAATAAGAAAAAAAGAAATGTAGCAACGGTGGGAC
This sequence comes from Artemia franciscana, assembly GCF_032884065.1. NCBI lineage: Eukaryota > Metazoa > Arthropoda > Branchiopoda > Anostraca > Artemiidae > Artemia > Artemia franciscana. Next base: position 372,475 of record NW_027062717.1, on the reverse strand, counting down.
ACCGGTCTTATCTTAGGACAAAAAGATATTAGTTTGTCAATACATTAGGTTCAAAAAGCTATAAGCTTTATTTTCGAATGGCGTGAAAACTATTTTAGTAAGCACGTGGAAAAAAATTATTTTTCTTTCTTTACAACAAATAATGTTAAACAACGAAGCTTCATCTCAAGTCTCGACTAAATAGTCTATTTTCTAGATCAGAAATTTTCAGTATTGTTTAGCCGGCCAAGTGAATACCGATTTTTATTCTAAAGGGTGGTCTCAAATGATGATGATAATGATTCTGATGATCCTCGCTTCTTTGCCCGCCATCCTCACGTGAGCGTTTGAGTATCCCAATAGGTATTTTTTTTTTATTTGAACTATGAGAACATACCGTTTTATTGTTAAAACGTCGTAGTCCAAGATAATTCATGCCACCGCGTCACACAATGACTGGCAGACAGCACCCTTTGGCATAAACTTTATTTCCCAAGGCATTTCACCTTAATCATCTTAATCCATCTGACAGATTTAAGGTCTTCCAGACCTGGAGTGACTGGATGGAGGCAGCATTAACAGTTGAATATTTCAGTTGATTCCAACGGCTTATGACTTCTTGTACAGAATGTTTAGCAAGTTTTTAATCGGTAGCTTGACTTTGATAGCTTCTTAGAGTGTCCTCTTGTGTTGTGCTACTTGTACTGAGATTGCCGCCAAAGATTGCTGACTTTTTGTTCTGCAGCTTGTAAGTAAGCATCATATCGCTGCGAACGTGTCAGTAAACTAGAGTGGGTAGTTTGAGGTATTTGAGGCGATCCTCATTTGAGGTCGATACTAGACTTCGTATGCATTTTTGTTTGCTCATCTCGTACAATTTCGATGAGTCTCACATCTTGCCGACAAGAAGGACCAACAAGACACATACCAAAATCGAGATGGGGTCTGACGAGAGCCTTAAAAAATTTTATAAATATAGATAACTGTCTGCTGTTGATAGTTCATTTTAGCAGTTCAAGACTGGAGCTTGAACGGGAAACAACATTCTGGACATGGCTGTGAAATTTGTTAATCATCAATGATGACACCAAGATCCCTTTCTTCTGCTCTATTCTCTAGTTGCTCTCTTACTTTGGTGGTGGGGCTGTAGATCGTGTAGTTCACCATTGGGTTATTGGGTCCAAGGTGTAATACACAGCACTTTCCTACATTAGATTGGAGAAGCCAGTCTTTTGTCTAAACTTGTAGCTCATCTATGTCGCGCTGGATGCTCTGAGGGCATGCAATACCAAAGAGTTTGGAATCATCAGCAAACAAGTGCATGCCATTGTCAATATGGTTGAATACATCTTTGATGTAAATGAAAAAGATTGTTGGGACCCAGTACAGCTCCCTGTGGTACTCCGCTCAATACTTCGGTCTCGTCAAAGTAGATTGGCTGGCCATCTGTAGCAAATAAGTGAACTTTCTGCTTGCGATTTGTAAGGAAATTCATCAGCCAGTCTACAACAGCCCGATTCATACCGATAGCGTATATTTCAGAGTGCATTCGACTGTGAGGAACCTTGTCAAAGGCCCAAGCAAAGTCCAGCAGGAGCAGGTCAACTGGATGGCTGTGGTCAATTAGGTCTGTGATTTTCTCGTATGATTCCAAGAAGTTTGTTTCAATTGATTTCAACTTCTGGGAAAGTACACTTTTCCACCATGTTTTTCTCATGGTTATCATTACACTCTTTGACTTCATCTATCCTTTCGGTGATATCACGTTTAAGCTGCTCTTCCGCTCCTTTTACTATGTCCGTGATAGCCGAAGCACTTGGGACATTGGATGTTATAAGGCTCGAAATTTGTACTAATGAAGGGGGATCTGCTGATGTTCCAGATTGCTTGCAAACCGGACAGTACCTCTGCATATCTCCTATGGTTGACATTTTTGTAAAGAGTTCATACTCTGGGATGGATTTGTTTATGCACTCTATACACTAACCATTTTTCACATCCATCGCGTAATACAGACTTAGATTCTAGCTTAAGACCTTGTTTGCAGGCTCCGCAGAAATCTAGAATTTTTTTGGACTGGATAATTTCCTTTAGCGGTCTCGTTTAGGACCCATGTTTGTTCGCACATATTTTCGGATTCATGCACTTGTCGGTATTTTCTTTATTTCTTATTCTGTGGCTGCGTAAAAAGAATCGCAGCGGGAATGAAAAAGCAGCACGAATTAAAACGCAGGGTGAATGAAAACGCAGAGCAAAATTAAGAATTAATCGCCGTCTTTGATTGGTTACTGGATTGGACCTGTGGGAAGTGCAGATACCCGAATCGCCTATCCCCAGCAGTTTAAGGACAGATGTCCCGCCGGTACCACTACGGCCCTTCATGTTCGTTATTGCTCTCTTCTGCACAGGTTTCTCCAAATGAAGAAGATGAACGACTCAGGTTACGTAATCTGTGGATTTTTGGAAAAAAACAAATACTTTGCAATAGGAGAATGGCAACACTTTAAAATTAAAGTGAAGAACAAGAAGATGCACAACTCCCAAGAGAATTGAAAATGGATTAATTGACCTAGAAATCTGAATATGTACAGTTCAAAATCTGTGGTAGGTAACTTAAATTAACACTTGGGGAACCACAAGATTAGGAATAATACAAATAATAAGAAAAAAACAGTTTTGTCTTAGTTTGTTATATATTTATACAGAGGTCAAATTTATGCAGCCACATGGGTTTGTTGTTATTACTTTCAGACAATTTCCAATAAAATAACCGTGTACATTAGAATCGATCGTTTAAACTTAAAGAACATATCCCAATGGCTTTTCTTTTGATGACTTGACAATCGACGACAGAAAAAGGATGTTTCCAATTGTGTTTTGGAAGTTTTTCGTTTGAAAAGTATGATATAGGATGTTTGGATGGGCTCTTTCGTAGTTTAACTTGTCTGTATCAGATTTGTTGGTGTTTGAAAGACTACTTTGGAAGACGCTGTTTAGTTCCGATGTATCCTGGTTTATCTTGTGAGTGTTAGCTTTGTTGGTATTTTAAGTTTTCTTTGAAAGTTTTTCGATTATAAAGAATGATTTAGGACGTTCAGTAGCGCTCTTTCGTAGTTTAGTTTGTTTTTGTCAGCTTTGTCGGTGTTTCAAAGAGATAAAATTTTGGAAGAATTAGTTTAGTTCTGTTGTTGTTTCTTGTTAGATCAGATCTTGTTGTCTAGTCTAGTTCTCCCCAGACACAGCAGAGTTGAAAAAAGTTCCTGCTGGATTTTGCTCCGCAATCACTACAGGCAACTGCTTTACAGTTTTTACATATGAGCTGCATGTTCTCCGGTATCTGTTCTCGACAGTTATAACAACTGGTCATTCTGTTCTTTATTAAAAGAGATTCAAGTACCTGGACAGCCAATTCGTTTCTATATTTATTCATTAGTTCCACAGTTTTCATATTTGCCATTTCAGTATCATCGTTATATAAGTCTATGACTTTCTGATTGTATACTGTGGATCTTCCCTTTGACCGCTTATAATTAGAAGGTGATGGAAGATCAACTGACAGTGCACTTCCCAAATAGGTTATCCCATTTGCGTAGTCTTAGGCATATTTGACAACGAAAAGCCCGCAGCTTGACGAATCTACTTGTGGAGCGATTCGACATGAACCAAGTTAAAGTTCCATGTAGCGTTTATCAACCCCATCCATGAGATATTTTAGGTTGGAAAGAACTTGCCTCCCTTGAGTACGGTTTAATGGCTTCAAACTATCAAGAAGATAGAAAGTTCTCCTGGAGAAATCACATATTCCCGAAATGAAATGATTCTTGCGCTCCCTATCTGATATACCACGCATATTGACACACAATGGAACAAACAGAACACTGCAATCATGTGAAACATCACTAAATTTTTCTCTGGGCGTTTCTAGGTACGACTTTAAAGCATCAATATTTGTCAAATTGAAAGTAGAATAAATATCGATAGTTCTTGCTGACACACAGCTAGAAGTAACCAGATTCATGAGGTAGGACACCATTTCAGTTTTGAGCCAAGTCTCAGGCCTCAGCAGTGATTCAGTGTCTTCAAAGAAAAACGTAAACACGTCTGTGACCCTTAAGGGAAAATTAGTACCTCTCCACCAAACTAGTTTCGCTGTGTTTTCTACGACAGCAGAATTGGTAGATTCGACCACTATTCCAAAAAGCCTTTTTAAAAGCCTGATCACTTCTTTTGCCTCATCATACAAATCATTTATGGGACCTGTAAACGCATAACCATGACCAATTGATGTAGGAATTGTAGACGGGGTAGCTTCAAAACGAATATTCCGTCTCCTTGCCATTTTTCTGGGTTTCACCGGTTGAGTGGGGCAATGCTTCCTTTTTTTTTACAATTTTCACAAACTGTATATCTTCTGTATGCTTTGCAACTTTTGAATTATGATCCCCGTCAGAGCTTCTCGATTGGTACTCGGAAGTCTTTTTAAGTGAAGCTACTTCAGTATTCTCTTTGTTTTTATTTCTGATACCTGTTTCTAATGTATTCTGTTCCCCACTTGTTTTTAAAATAGCTTTTGATGTTTCATTTATTGGAGATGTAAAACTTCCCTCATCCTGATTATCACTATCAGAAGTAAACGACAAATTATGGGCTGCTACAGAATCTGCTGCAGGTTTAATATTGTAACAGTCCTGAATGGTTAATGAGCTTTTATTTCCAGGCCTCACATACCTTTTAGATCTTACTTTGACGTTCTTGAGAGTTTTCAGCTGTATATTGGATTTTTCGGTTACTAGATCATGTCCTCGAGATCTTAAAACTGCTAGTTTGCAAGGGCATGTAGAAATTCCAAAATCACAAGAACAATCATAAACTTCAACCAAGCTCTTCCTCTTAGTACCCTTTGTAACAATTTTATTTCCTCTAACAGTGATTGTTTCTGTGCGTGGTGTCACAACATTAACCTTCTTTCTAGTCAGATTTGAAACAAGATACACTTGATTTTCGTTGCAAAATGTAACATGTCCCTTTCTCCATAGTGCTTCTGCTATGTCAACTATACCACTTAGCTGGTGGTCTTCTTTTGTCGAATTTTTTTCGCAAAAGGAATCTGATCCATCTACTTCTTGGACCATACGCAGAAATATTTCCTTCCTGGATTCAACTGGATCTTCCTCCTTCTTTATATGAACTATATATTCCTTATGTGCCTTCTCAAGGAGTCTATAATCTCCCATTCCCTTGTATCCACGAGATACGTGTGTATAATATTCATCGTCTAAACAAAGGAGGCCCAAGATACATCTGTCCATTGGTACGTCTCGCTGTTGTTGTATAACTCTTTTCATCACAGCGTTGAATGACTCTGCGGTATTGTTGGTTATCCCGGAAACTGGATTAAAATCAGGGATCTGGGAAACGATGAAGGCACAGTCATACTTCAACATATCAGATTCCAAATTAACTTGAAAATACTTAAGTGCAGGGATGGACCATTTCACGAGCCTTTCAGTTCTTATCCGGTTGTACTCATCTATATTTTTTGATCTTAGCAACTGAAGAATATCGTCTTGAACTACCTTGATGTCTCCTTTAGGTGCACCCATTTTTTGAAGTGCATGTTTAGCATTGATCCGGAAGTGTAGCCAGTAATGAGCAGGTTGAATAAGAGGAAATATTTTATTTCTCGCAACCTCTATACCCTTTTCTCTATCACTCACAAAAGCATTTCGGGGTGAATTGATGCTTGGTGCTTTCTTCATAAGAACCATAAACAGCTCTTCGTGCGAATAAGCTGATCTATTTGTGTGAAGTAAAAATGCAATTGAAATGATAGGTGTTGTTCCTTTATGGTCGAAGTCAGGATGTCGGAATGTCAGTGCTGAAACCCAGTAATTTCCAATGTTATATTTTGTATCATAATAGAACACTATCGGAATACCGTGTTTTAAGAAATATGCAACTTCTAAGATTGCAAACTCTGATACACAGGTGACTGCTGCTTCTCCTTGCCCAAAATATTTTTCTGTCACAACAAAATCAGTTTCTATCATAAGATATCAAATCATGTTACATGTCTCTTTGGATATCATGCTTTTTCTGGCCAAAGAAAAGGTGTCGTTTACCTGCCTCTGGCTTCTTGGAACATTTGTCTGCAGCTCTTTCACTGTCTTACTAAACTCCCCATGAAAATGTTCTCGGGGCGTCAATATTGTGGTCTTTGCTATAGTTTTTGCTCTTATTAATACAGATTTTTCAGAAGGGACAAAAGGGGTGGTTTTTACTCCTTCTTTCTTTTTATGGTTTCCATGGGGGTCACAAATTGATTTTCTGTCACAAGTACCAACATAATGAATAACCGTATATAGGCAGTGCTCAAGTGGACAGGTGAATACACATGGCTCATATCGAAAGATATATCTCTTCAAATCGACCGTCTTGCCTTCAATCAGCCGTTGATTAACAGTCTTTCTGAAGTTTGAATGAACAGAGGGTACAGTTACCGAGTGTCCCCCACTAGTACTGCTATAACGGTAACCATCGGCCTTGTAGTCTTGTATGCTTTCAATACTATCTGAATATACTAAAAAAATACTACCTGCAGCAGGATAGGACGAAACAGTGTTTTTGCACAGTTTAAACCTTGATATAGCAGTTTCGTGAGCGGTTTTCAAGATTATGGCAGCCTCAGTAGATTTAAGTGCCGATTTCTTGGTTTTGTAAACATGTAGATCCACTGGATTACAAAGTGATGCGCCACGTGTTTCCTGAATAACACTTGGTCGATCCTTTTGAAAATTTTTACTTGTTGTGGGGTCATTTTATCATCGTTTTCATTATAGATGTTATTAACCTGGAACTCATTTTCTTCTTCCAGCTCAAAATATTCCAGTATACTCTCTTGGAGGTCAACCTTTTCCATATCCTTGCACTCCTTAATTTCCATGCACTCTTTGAACTTCATGCCCAGCTTATCATTTTCAAAATTCCCTTCGATATCAATCTTTTCTAACACCTTTGCTTCAAAGTGCGTCTGGAAACCATCATTGTTGATTTCATCTCCCTGTTGTCCACCTTCTTCCGTGGATTTGCAAATAGTACTTAACCTTTCGTACTCATATTCTCTCGAATACTTCTGGTTACTTCTTTGAACCTTTATTTTTTCTTGTATTTCTTTGTATTTGTTAATGAACTTTTTGCCACGAGAGCCTCTTTTCCTCGTTTTTTTACCCATCATCGAAAGAGAATTTATAAGTGAAACTAAAAAGAAAGATATTTGATTGTGTCGAAAACTATATTCACAATTCTTTTAAAGGGGATCCAAAGTTGAATGAGTAAACCACTACTGGAAATTACTTGGATGTCAAAACCACCTAAAAAAAAAGGGGGCTAAAACTGCTTCTCTTTCAATGGCTTACTAAAATCTCCTTACATATATCTGACAGCTTACCAATAGGACCTAATCTCTGTAAATTTGAATTTGTAAAACAATCGTCAAGTGCTATAAGGCACCTAAAAGCTCACGTATGATACGTGCAAAAATTGTCCGAAAAAGATATAGAGTTAGTCTACTTTACATTATTTTTCGAAATAATATTGTATTATGTACGAAGCAGCATTGTTTGTTCACTTTAAGTTTGGAAAAATAATTAGAAATTACTTCAAAGTCGAAGCTGGAATAATTTCTGCATTCCAAGTGGTATAAATTTTGGGCTTAGAACTTAAGCAAGAATTTTCCCCAAAATGTTGAAATATATATATTTGAGCCGCTGTCAGAGAACAAGATAACTTTGTCTATTTGAGACTCAGCTCTTTCAATCTAACATTAGTTTGAGTCAGAAATACCTCTGGTGTAAGACCACGTTGATTGAGATCTAAATTCGACAAGGCCCTGACAACTCTGCGTATCAGGATAAATATAATGAAATTTTACAAATGTTATTGGATGCTTGGTTCATAGGAAAATTTACTAGCGCTTCATTTTCCTTTAAAAAAGAGATAGTGACTCACATCGAAAGGGTCTGTTGGTTTGCAATGCCCGAGGGAGCAGCAAAAGCATTAAATTTTTCGAATAAAAACTCGGTATTCTGTAGAACGTGGGTAATAAGAGTTTTCATCCAAACACTGATTCTTAGTTTTTAAAATTTTACCAATTCATTTAAATTCAGGATAAACGTTTATTCTTTTCCTCTAACACATAAGTCATGACACTCAATGACGTAATTTGTTTGGCGGACTGAAAAATTGAGTTATAAAATAAAACAAGCATTAAATATTTATTAAAATTACTCCGATGTTTTATTATCTCGCAATATTTTTGAGTTGCAAATTAATAAATCAGCTAAATTGTAAGAATAAAAATTTGTTGTTTTTTCAAGTATTTGAATTTACTGAAAATTACACCAATATTCCCCAAGAAACTTCCAGGAAAGTTTGTAAATTTCACCTTAATTTCATCAAATCAAAATTAATTTCAAATAAACCGCTATGATAGAAAGTCCATTAAAGGAAAATTAATTCTTATGGAGCATTGTAGTTGTTTACGAGCTACTAGTTTGGAAGCCGGCAAAATCCTTTATGAGTGGTTGAGTATCTAAGACGCTAAAAATTATTTTAAGGTCCAAGTTCATATTTTTAGGTTCTTATAAGTCATACTTCGGGTATCGAAGACATAAATAAAAAAAAATTGAGCGCAAAAGTCAAAAGCCCGTTGTGTCATTTGTATTTTACTGAAGACGAAATATGTTTCAAGAGTTTTTTATATTTACAGCATTTAAAATAAAAATTACACTGAAATAAAAACTGAAATCACTGAGCGTCCCGGAATTAATGTTCATTATTTTCAATAGTTTCTCCCAGTTATGCTGATTATTATAGAGATTTTATTTTTATTTGTCGTTGATGTTTTGTAAAACAGAAAACTTTGACCAATGTGTTCATACAGTAATGGTTAAATGTGAAGTGTACGGACGTTTTCAGGGGTTTTTTGGTTAGGGGGGTTGAAGGGAGAGGGCTATATGGGAGGACCTTTCCTTGGAGGAATACGTCATGGGGGAAGAGAAATTCAATGAAGGGGGCGCAGGATTTCTTAGCATTATTATAAAAAAATGAAAAAATAAATATGAAACAGTTTTTCAACTGAAAGTAAAGAGAAGCATTAAAACTTAAAACGAACAGAGATTATTACGCATATGAGGAATTTTTCTCCTAAATACCTCACTCTTTACGCCTAAGTATTTTTAGCAATTTCAACCATATATTCTTCGGCCTTTCTGATTCAGGGATCATTCTTAAGGAATTGGGACAAAATTTAAGCTTGAAGAGTGAAATTTAAGCTAAATTTTAGATTAAAATTTAATTGAAGTGTCAAGAGCGAGATATTAACAAGGGGACAAACCCCCTCCTATACATAATAAAAATATAAGAATATAGAAGCTTGTTACGTAAGTTAATTCTCAAGTTACATATACTTTTTACTAATTAAATATGTTCGCTAAAAATTAAGTTCTAGTTGCCTTTTTAAGAAACTGAAAATTGGAGGGCAACTAGGGCTCCTCCCCCACCCTTTTTTCTAATCAAAATCGTCTGATAAAAACTAAGAGACATCCATTGACACAAAAAAAAGAATTAATACGCAAATTTCATTTCAATAATTTATGTGCGGAGAGCCAAAATCAAACATTAATTCAAAAATGTTCAGAAATTAAATAAAAAAAGAACTAAGTTTTTTAACTGAAAGTAAGGAGTGACATTAAGACTTAAAACGAACAGAAATTATCCCGTATATGAAAGAGGCTGTTCCGTTCTCAACACCCCGCTCTTTACGGTAAAGTTTTTACTGTTTAATAAAGTAGAATTGAGAGAAAGATTCAAACTTTAGCGTAAAGATCGGGGTGTTGAGAGGGGAACAGCCCCTTTCATGTGCGGAGCAATTTCTTTTCATTTTAAGTTTTAATGTCGCTCCTTACTTTAAGTTAAAAAAACAAGTTTTTTTATTTATTAGTTCTCAATAAAACGGGAAGGACGTAACAGGCTTTAGACTTTTACAATATTGAAAAAGAGAAAGGGACATTAGCCCAACTCCTATTGGTAGTAATTTTTGTTGACTATACACAAATATGCCAAACCACGCACATACTATTTTTCAAGATACTTGCAAATTGAATACTTGAATACTTGCAAATTCACCCCGAGTAAATTTCCTCAGAAAAGTTCAACCCTGAAAACTTCCCTCTCCATGGAAATTTCTCCCTGTGATAAAACCTCCCAGAAGGAAATTCCTCCTCTCCTCCCGGCCCGAAAAAATGTATACATTCTTCCCAGTAACAGATACTATACGTTAACAATCGGCTAATTTTATAACTTAAAAACATTTCCCCAGGGACTATAGGCGGCCATTTTATCTCAAAAGACACAGTCATTGAGCCTTTTTTACTATGCTGAACTAAAAAGCTCTAAAAATTTTGATTGAACAATGTTTGGGGAAAAGGCACGGGAGGGGGCCTAGTTGCCCTCCAATTGTTTTTACTTAAAAAAAAGTACTATAACTTTACATTTCCGTTAGAATGTACACTCTCCCAACGTTATATGGCCACTAGGTCGATACGATCACCCCTGGGGAATAAACAACACCAAATAAAGACGCATCCGTGATCTTTCTTCTGGCAAAATAAAATATACAATTACACATTTTTGCAGATATGAGCTTGAAAACTCTACCAAAGGCTATCTGATACGCTGAATCTGATCATGTGATTTTCATTAAAATTCTGGAACTTCCAAGAGGTGTTTACCCATATTTTTGAAAATCAGCCAAATTTTCTCAGCGAAACTTAATGAAACTTATATATTTGGAATCAGAATGATAAGCCCCAATTCATTAAGAATGACCCCTAAATCACAAAAGCCGTAGAATAAATAGTTGAAATCACTAAAAATACTTTAGCGTAAAGAGCGAGGTATTAGGAGGAGGTGAGCCCCTCATATGCGTAGTAATTTCTGTTCGTTTTAATGCTACTCGTTACTTGCAGTTGAAAAAACTATTCATATTTATTTTTTCATTGTTTTTTTAATAATGCTAGAAAATCCTGCACTCCCTTCATGGAAATTTTCTTCCCCCATGACAAGTTCCTCGATGGAAAGTTCCCCCTCAAAATGTCTGTACACTTCCCCATAACCATTACCCCTCATGTATGTAATAAAAACATGAGATTACAAAAGTTCGTTACGTAATCTAATTTATAAGTTACGTTTATCTTTTACTAATAAAAACATTGGTAAAAAATTTAAAGTTTTAGTTGCCTTTTTAAGAAACCAAAAAATCGCAGGGCAACTAGGCTTCCTCTCCCTGTTCCTTTTCTTCTCAAAATCATTCAATCAAAACTATGAGAAAGCCATTTAGCCCAAAAAAATAAACTTGCAAAATTCGTGTTAATTATTCCTCTGCGGAGAGCCAAAATCAAAACATGCATTGGTTCAAAAACGTTCAGAAATCAAACAGTTCGTGGTAACGAACTGTAGTAAGGAGCGACCCAGCTCAATAGTAACCAAAACTCTAAAAAATTGAATTTTGATATCAATAGCTACATCAAAAGAATCGCATTTTAATGCTGATTTCAAATATATAAGTTTCATCCCATAAAAAGTTACGAGCCTGAGAAAATTTGTCTTATTTAGGAAAATAGGGGGAAGCACTGCCTAAAAGTCATAGGATCTTAACGAAAATGACACCATCAGATTCAGTGTATCAGAGGACTCTACTGTAGAAGTTTCAAGCTCCTATCTACAAAAATGTGGAATTTTGTATTTTTTGCCAGAAGACAAATCATGGGTGCGTGTTTATTTGTTTTTTTTTTGTTTTTTTTTTCCCAGGGGTCATCGTATCGACCAAGTGGTCCTAGAATGTCGCAAGAGGGCTCATTCTAACGGGAATGAAAAGTTCTAGTGCCCTTTTTAAGTGAACAAAAAAGTTGGAGGGCATCTAGGCCCCCTCCCACGCTCATTTTTCCCAAAGTCAACGGATCAAAATTTTTAGATAGCCATTTTGTTCAGCATAGTCGAAAAATATAATAAATATGTCTTTGGGGATGACTTACTCCCCCACAATCCCTGGGGGAGGGGCTGCAAGTTACAAACTTTGACCAGTGTTTACATATAGTAATGGTTATTGGGAAGTGTACAGACGTTTTCAGGGGGATTTTATTTTGTTTGGGGGTGGGGCTGAGGAGAGGGGGTTATGTTGGAGGATCTTTCCTTGGAGGAATCTGTCATGGGGGATGAAAAATTCAATGAAAAGGGCACAGGATTCTCTAGCATTACTATAAGAAAACAATGAAAAATAAACATGAACACTTTTTTTCAAATAAAAGGAAGAAGTAGCATTGAAACTTAAAACGAACAGAGATTATTACGCATATGAGGGGTTCTAAAAATACTTTAGCATAAAGGGCGAGGTATTTAGGAGGAGATAAATACCTTGCTCTTTATGCTAAAGTATTTTTAGTAATTTCAACTATTTATTCTACGGCCTTTCTGATTCAGGGGTCATTCTTAAAGAATTGGGAGAAAAGTTAAGATTTAGTGTAAAGAGCGAGGTATTAACGAGGGTACAAACCCCCTCATATACATAATAAAATATAAGGTTATGAAAGTTTTTACGTAAGTTAATTCTTAAGTTACGTATATTTTTTACTAATAAAAACGTTCGTTAAAAATTAAAAGTTCTAGTAGCCTTTTTAAGTAACCGAAAAATTGGAGGGCAGCTAGGCCTCCTTCTCCACCCCTTATTTCTCAAAATCGTCTGATCAAAACTAAGAGAAAGCCATTTAGCCATAAAAAGAATTAATATACAAATTTCATTTTAATAATTTATGTGCGGAGAGCCAAAACCAAACATGCATTAACTCAAAAACGTTCAGAAATTAAATAAAAAACTGATTTTTTTAGCTGAAAGTAAGGAGCGACATTAAAACGTAAAACGAACAGAAATTACTCCGTATATGAAATGGGCTGTCCCCTCTGCAATCCCTCGCTCTTTACACTAAAGTTTGACTCTTTGCCACAATTCTACTTTTTAAAACAATTAAAAACTTTAGCGTAAAGAGCGAGGGCTTGCGGAGGGGACAACCCATTTCATATACGGAGTAATTTCTGTTCGTTTTAAGTTTTAATGTCGCTCCTTACTTTCAGCTAAAAAAATCAGTTTTTTTTTTAATTAAATAAAAAAACAAAAACAAGTTTTTTTAGCTGAAAGTAAGGAGCGACATTAAAACTTAAAACGAACAGAAATTACTTCGTATATGAAAAGGGCTGGTTCCTCATCAACGCCCCGCTCTTTGCGCTAAAGTTTTGTACTGTTTTAAAAAGCAGAGTTGAGAGAAAGAGTCAAACATAAATAAATAAATTGAAAATTTGTATTATTGCTCATCAGCTATTAGGAAGGAGGGATGACATCCCTCACTGTGTTGGTTTGGGGGATTCCAGAAGCCTGAGAAAATTACATTTCAATTCCCAATTAGTCTAAATCTACATGGGCGTTCAGATAAATATAGGAAGGGGTATAAGGGGAGGAATTAATCTATCCTCTTTTTATTTAGAATAAACGTGAATAAATTAGAATACAATAACATTTACGGTAGAATTATAGTTAATTGACGGTAAAATTCTAGTTAATTGACTTCTTGCTATCTCGGAAAGGGTTTGGGTTAGGAAAATGAAACTTTCATGGATAGTTCTACAGGCTAAAGTATGTCCCGGGAAGGTATTTTAAAGTACCCACCTCCACTCCTTTTCCGTCTAGAGGGCCCTGAAATTTGCCTACATGACAGGTCATACCTATTGAAATTTTGACAAAACAACATTTTACCTTAATTTTTAGTTACTAGTTGCTTTTACTCTACCTTTAGTTCTGAAAAACGCAACTCCTGTTATTTGATTAGAATTTTGAGCCATTTCAATGTTTTCTTTCAAAATTTAGGAAATGTATTTGTATATCTTTAAAACCTTATAAAATGGAATTGAGCAAAGTTATGAAGCTGAAAACAATTTTGTTGTTTTAACAAATTAAGCAGAAGATCTATTTTGCAAGGTTTCACTTTTATAACACACATATTTTGAAAGGTCATCAAAGGTCAGGCCCTGTAGAGGTAGAAGCAGTGGAGGTAGTTACTTCAAAATACCTTCCCGGGACATACTTTGGCCTTTAGATTTATCCCTGAAAGTTTCATTTTACTAACCTAAACCCTTTCTGAGATAGCAAGAAGTCAATTAACTAAAATAGCGACGAAGACCTCACTGCCTTTCCATAACCAACAAATACAACGTAGAAACAATAGGGAAAGTTTTTTCAAGACAATGGAAATTATTTATGTAGATATTTCGGCCCTATGTCCAAGGGCCGTCTTCAGCACAATACAATACTATATATATATATAAAAGAACTTACATCAAATTGTGAGAATTAAAACTGAATATAAAAACACTTATTAAAACATTTTTTTTTAAAATATAGCCCTAGCATCCTTACTTCAGCGAAGTTCAACCAGGACTGGCGAAAAGAATGAAATGAAGAAATATAAACTCATTCAAACTAAAGAGAATAAAATGATTAGATGCAATTTCTTAAAGCTAATCTTGCTTGTTTAGCAGCCTGTCTCAAAGGCCTTTTCGTAGTTGGTTCAGTACTATTATAAATTGGTTTAGTAAAATATTTTGTTAGATCATTTTTAATTAAATTTGAGTATAAAGAATTTAGTGAGTATTCCCCCAAGTCCCTGTTCAAAGAAATATTTTTATTTATTTTGAGATTAATTTCAATTGATTCTCGAACCACCTGTTTTATTCCCAAATCATTACTAATGAGTGAAGAGTTTTCAAAAAGTATCATATGGGACGGATTATTAAATATATGCCAACCTAGAGCAGAATCAAAGGAGTTGTTGGAACCATTTGAAATTAAGGCCTTGTCTATGTCATTTTTATGCTGTTGTAACCTTTTGTCTAGATTCTGATGGGTCCTGCCGACATAGTATTTTCCGCAATCACAGGGTATTTGATAAACCCCTCTTTGGCGAGTAACTGGGGTCTTATCTTTACCCGAATTTAAGAAATTGATGATTTTAAAATTATTAGTAAAAACTACGTACAGATTATTTTTTGTGCAAATATTTTTTAATTTTGTTGTAATCTTTGGGATATACGGAAGATAGACAATATTTGAGGGCTTATCAATAGCCTCATATTGTGAAGTATCTTCTTCGATTTTACAAGAATGTCGTTTTATTCTACGGCTAATTATTTTATTTACAAAAGGAATGGGGTATCCATTACCAAAAAGAATATCTCTGATAAAATTTATTTCTGCATTTATATATGAATGGGAACAAATATTTAGGGCACGATCAATGAGGGAAATTACAACTGCTCTTTTAACTTGTGGGGGGTGATTTGAATTAAAGTGAAGATATCTATTGTTTTGTGTTGGCTTTCGATATATAGTAAAATCCAGTTCATTAGCATTACGAATAATTAATACATCTAAAAACGGTAGTTTATTTTCAATTTCAACTTCAAGGGTGAACTGCAAATTTCGGTCATAAGTGTTAAGATGATCTAAGAAGCCCCGAAGTTCAGCTTCCCCATAATTCCAAAGTGAAATTACGTCATCCATATAACGACCCCAATAGACATGTTTTAGAAAATAAGAATTCAATGCCCAATTCTCAAGATTCTCGACGTAAATATTTGCTAGTAGCCCGGATAAAGGTGCCCCCATGGGTAATCCATTTTTTTGCTGATAAAAAGAATCGCGAAATTGAAAATACATAGAAAACTTATTACAAATTTTAACAAGAGTCATTAAAACTTCACAATCAATTCCTGTCGCTGAAGTCTCGATCAAGTGGTAATTTTCTTCTATTTTGTTTTTTAATAATTCCTCTGAAATAGTTACATCTATATTTGTATACATGGAAACAATGTCGAAACTACTAACTATTGTGTTTTCTGAAATACTTGTGTTGCTAAGTTTTTTAATCAAATCTGCCGAGTTATGAATATAGGAATTTTGAGAATACAATAAAGGTTTGAAAGCTGCACAAAGCCATTTTCCAATATTGGCAGCGGGAGCTTTAGTACAAGCTACAATAGGTCTTAAGGGAATACCCTGTTTATGTATTTTTGGTAAACCGTAGAGTTTAGGACAGAAACTACCACGGGGAAAAAATTTATTGTATAGTTGTGGGGTGATTTTACCATTTTGTTTTAGCTGCTTTAATTCATTTATAATATTATTAGTGAACTGATCAGTAGGATCATGAGTTATTGTTTGATATGTAATTGTGTCATTTAAATGCGAAAAAATTTTGTTGTCATAGTCTGTTGTATTAAATAAAAAAAACGAGTTTTTTTAACTGAAAGTAAGGAGCGATATTAAAACTTAAAACGCACAGAAATTACTTCGTATATGAAAGAGGCTGCTTCCTCATCAACGCCCCGCTCTTTACGCTAAAGTTTGACTCTGTCTCTCAATTCTTCTTTTTAAAACAGTAAAAAACTTTAGCGTAAAGAGCGGGGCGTTGATGAGGAAGCAGCCTCTTTCATATACGAAGTAATTTCTGTGCGTTTTAAGTTTTAATATCGCTCCTTACTTTCAGTTAAAAAAACTCGTTTTTTTTATTTAATTTCTGAACGTTTTTGAATCAATGCATGTTTTGATTTTGGCTCTCCGCAGAGGAATAATCAAAACGAAATTTTGCATATTTTTTTTCGGGGGGCTAAATGGCTTTCTCATAATTTTGATCGAATGATTTTGAGAAAAAAAGAGCGGGGGCGAAGCCTAGTTGCCCTCCAATTTTTTGGTTAATTAAAAAGGCAACTAGAACTTTTAATTTTTTACGAATCTTTTTATTGGTAAAAGATTTACGTAACTTATAAATTAGCTTACGTCAAGAACTTTTGTATTCTCATGTTTTTATTACATATATGAGGGGATTCGCCCCATCGTCAGTACCTCGCTCTTTACACTAAAGCTTAAATTTTATCCCAATTCATTAAAAATGACCCCTGAATCACAAAAGCCGTAGAATAAATAGTTGAAATTACTAAAAATACTTTAGCGTAAAGAGCTAGGTATCATAAGGAGGTGAGCCCCTTATATGGGTAATAATTTCTGTTTGTTTTAAGTTTTATTGCTGTTCCTTACTTCCAGGTGAAAAAGCTTTTTCACATTTATTTTTTAATTTTTTTTAAATAATGCTAGTAAATCCTGCTCTCCCTTCATGGAAGTTTTCTTCTCCCATGACAAATTCTCGATGGAAAGTTCCCCCAGCATATCCCCCTCTTCTCAACCCCTCCCCCCAACCAAAAAAATCCTCCTGAAAACGCCTGTATACTTCCCAATAACCATTACTATATGTAAGCACAGGTCAAAGTTTGTAACTTGTTGCCCCTCCCACGGGGACCGTGGGGGAGTAAGTTGTCCCCAAAGACATAGTTATAAGGTTTTTCGACTACGCTGAATAAAATGGCTATCTCAGAATTTTGATCCGTTGACTTTGGGAAAATAATTAGCGTGGGAGGGGGCCTAGGTGCCCTCCAATTTTTTTGGTCACTTAAAAAGGGCACTAGAACTTTTCATTTCCGTTAGAATGAGCCCTCTTGCAACATTCTAGGACAACTGGGTCGATACGATCACCCCTGGGGAAAAAAAAAAAAAAAAAACAAACAAATAAACACGCATCCGTGATCTGCCTTCTGGCAAAAAATGCAAAATTCCACATTTTTGTAGATAGGAGCTCGAAACTTCTACAATAGGGTTCTCTGATACGCTGAATCTGATGGTGTGATTTTCGGTAATATTCTATGACTTTTAGGGGGTGTTTCCCCCTATTTTCTAAAATAACGCAAATTTTCTCAGGCTCGTAACTTTTGATGGGTAAGACTAAACTTGATGAAACTTATATATTTAAAACCAGCATTAAAATGCGATTCTTTTGATATAGCTATTGGTATCAAAATTCCATTTTTTAGAGTTTTGGTTACTATTGAGCCGGGTCGCTCCTTACTACAGTTCGTTACCACGAACTGTTTGATTCATGACAACAAGTGAATTGCTTTTGTCTGCTTTAGTTATTATAATAGAAGGATCTTTTCGGAGATTAGATAGTATTTTTATGTCATGCAAATTTTCCGGTGTGGAATTGGTAGGAGGCTTAAACTTTTTTTGGCTATTATAGAGGATATTTATTAGACCAGATCTAACTTCATCCGGGTTAGAGACAGAAGGATAGTGTTTATGCAAAGCGGACTCTAGAGAGGAAACTATATCTGCCACAGGAACCTGTTTCGGTAGAAAAGAAAATTTTGGACCTTTTTCTAGTGTTTCGATTTCCTGGGGTTCCAATGTTTTAGAAGAGAGGTTAACGATAGCAGGCCCAGGAGTGAATCTTGGAGAATAAATACGGTTTCTCATCGAAGATTCATTTCGTAAGCCTTCTAATTTTTTATAGAGGCGTTCCTTGGACAAACGAAAATCGTGGCTAAACAAATTCCTTTCTAATCTAACAACTTGAGCAAAATCAACGGTGGACAGGTTTTCCAGCAAAAAAGTTTCCAACGATTTTCTCTCTGAAGAAATAATATGTCGTTTCTGTTTTTTGTCCTTAATAATATGGACTAGGGTTTTTAACTGTAGTGTATGGGCAAATTGCGCTTCTTTTCGGGTATTTAAATGTAATTTATATCTTAAAGACTTGGGAATAAGGTTTTCCTTTCTACAGGATTCTAAAAATTTTTGTTGATTGATAATATTAGCATGTTTTTTACCTAGACTAATAAAATCTTTTATTAGTAATATCTTTTATTTTATTAGTCTAGGTAAAAAACATGCTAATATTATCAATCAACAAAAATTTTTAGAATCCTGTAGAAAGGAAAACCTTATTCCCAAGTCTTTAAGATATAAATTACATTTAAATACCCGAAAAGAAGCGCAATTTGCCCATACACTACAGTTAAAAACCCTAGTCCATATTATTAAGGACAAAAAACAGAAACGACATATTATTTCTTCAGAGAGAAAATCGTTGGAAACTTTTTTGCTGGAAAACCTGTCCACCGTTGATTTTGCTCAAGTTGTTAGATTAGAAAGGAATTTGTTTAGCCACGATTTTCGTTTGACCAAGGAACGCCTCTATAAAAAATTAGAAGGCTTACGAAATGAATCTTCGATGAGAAACCGTATTTATTCTCCAAGATTCACTCCTGGGCCTGCTATCGTTAACCTCTCTTCTAAAACATTGGAACCCCAGGAAATCGAAACACTAGAAAAAGGTCCAAAATTTTCTTTTCTACCGAAACAGGTTCCTGTGGCAGATATAGTTTCCTCTCTAGAGTCCGCTTTGCATAAACACTATCCTTCTGTCTCTAACCCGGATGAAGTTAGATCTGGTCTAATAAATATCCTCTATAATAGCCAAAAAAAGTTTAAGCCTCCTACCAATTCCACACCGGAAAATTTGCATGACATAAAAATACTATCTAATCTCCGAAAAGATCCTTCTATTATAATAACTAAAGCAGACAAAAGCAATTCACTTGTTGTCATGAATACAACAGACTATGACAACAAAATTTTTTCGCATTTAAATGACACAATTACATATCAAACAATAACTCATGATCCTACTGATCAGTTCACTAATAATATTATAAATGAATTAAAGCAGCTAAAACAAAATGGTAAAATCACCCCACAACTATACATTAAATTTTTTCCCCGTGGTAGTTTCTGTCCTAAACTCTACGGTTTACCAAAAATACATAAACAGGGTATTCCCTTAAGACCTATTGTAGCTTGTACTAAAGCTCCCGCTGCCAATATTGGAAAATGGCTTTGTGCAGCTTTCAAACCTTTATTGTATTCTCAAAATTCCTATATTCATAACTCGGCAGATTTGATTAAAAAACTTAGCAACACAAGTATTTCAGAAAACACAATAGTTAGTAGTTTCGACATTGTTTCCATGTATACAAATATAGATGTAACTATTTCAGAGGAATTATTAAAAAACAAAATAGAAGAAAATTACCACTTGATCGAGACTTCAGCGACAGGAATTGATTGTGAAGTTTTAATGACTCTTGTTAAAATTTGTATTAAGTTTTCTATGTATTTTCAATTTCGCGATTCTTTTTATCAGCAAAAAAATGGATTACCCATGGGGGCACCTTTATCCGGGCTACTAGCAAATATTTACGTCGAGAATCTTGAGAATTGGGCATTGAATTCTTATTTTCTAAAACATGTCTATTGGGGTCGTTATATGGATGACGTAATTTCACTTTGGAATTATGGGGAAGCTGAACTTCGGGGCTTCTTAGATCATCTTAACACTTATGACCGAAATTTGCAGTTCACCCTTGAAGTTGAAATTGAAAATAAACTACCGTTTTTAGATGTATTAATTATTCGTAATGCTAATGAACTGGATTTTACTATATATCGAAAGCCAACACAAAACAATAGATATCTTCACTTTAATTCAAATCACCCCCCACAAATTAAAAGAGCAGTTGTAATTTCCCTCATTGATCGTGCCCTAAATATTTGTTCCCATTCATATATAAATGCAGAAATAAATTTTATCAGAGATATTCTTTTTGGTAATGGATACCCCATTCCTTTTGTAAATAAAATAATTAGCCGTAGAATAAAACGACATTCTTGTAAAATCGAAGAAGATACTTCACAATGTGAGGCTATTGATAAGCCCTCAAATATTGTCTATCTTCCGTATATCCCAAAGATTACAACAAAATTAAAAAATATTTGCACAAAAAATAATCTGTACGTAGTTTTTACTAATAATTTTAAAATCATCAATTTCTTAAATTCGGGTAAAGATAAGACCCCAGTTACTCGCCAAAGAGGGGTTTATCAAATACCCTGTGATTGCGGAAAATACTATGTCGGCAGGACCCATCAGAATCTAGACAAAAGGTTACAACAGCATAAAAATGACATAGACAAGGCCTTAATTTCAAATGGTTCCAACAACTCCTTTGATTCTGCTCTAGGTTGGCATATATTTAATAATCCGTCCCACATGATACTTTTTGAAAACTCTTCACTCATTAGTAATGATTTGGGAATAAAACAGGTGGTTCGAGAATCAATTGAAATTAATCTCAAAATAAATAAAAATATTTCTTTGAACAGGGACTTGGGGGAATACTCACTAAATTCTTTATACTCAAATTTAATTAAAAATGATCTAACAAAATATTTTACTAAACCAATTTATAATATTACTGAACCAACTACGAAAAGGCCTTTGAGACAGGCTGCTAAACAAGCAAGATTAGCTTTAAGAAATTGCATCTAATCATTTTATTCTCTTTAGTTTGAATGAGTTTATATTTCTTCATTTCATTCTTTTCGCCAGTCCTGGTTGAACTTCGCTGAAGTAAGGATGCTAGGGCTATATTTTAAAAAAAAATGTTTTAATAAGTGTTTTTATATTCAGTTTTAATTCTCACAATTTGATGTAAGTTCTTTTATATATATATATAGTATTGTATTGTGCTGAAGACGGCCCTTGGACATAGGGCCGAAATATCTACATAAATAATTTCCATTGTCTTGAAAAAACTTTCCCTATTGTTTCTACGTTGTATTTGTTAGTCAATTAACTATAATTTTACCCCTACCTCTACTCCTTCTCCCTCAAGAGGGCTCTGAAATTTGCCTACATGACAGGTCTATACCTATTGAAATTTTGACATTACAACATTTTACATTAATATTCAGTTACTAGCTGGGTTTTCTCTGCCTTTAGTTCTGAAAATGCAATTCCTGTTATTTGAATAGAATTTTGAGCCAAATCAATGTTGTTTTTTTTTTTCAAAATTTAGGAAATATATTTGCATACCTTTAAAGCCTTGTAAAATGGAATTGAGCAAATTTATGAAGCTGAAAACAATTTTGTTGTACTTCAATTAAGCAGAAGACCTATTTTGCAAGGTTTCACTTTTGTGACGCACATATTTTTAAAGGTCATTAAAGGTCAAGCCCCTCTAGAGGGAGAAGGAGTGGAGGTAGTTGCTTCAAAATACCTTCCCGGGACAAACTTTAATCTGTAGATTCATCCCTGAAAGTTTCATTTTCCTAACCTAAACCCTTTCTGAGATAGCAAGAAGTCAATTAACTAAAATTTTACCGAGGTGGGTACTTTGAAAGATCTTCCCAGGATATAGTTTAGCCTGTAGACCCATCCCTGAAAGTTTCATTTTCCTAACCTAAACCCTTTTCGTGATAGCAAGAGGTCAAATAACTAGAATTTAACCTCCATTTCTACCTTATTTTGATGCATTAGAAGAAACTTAACAAATCATCAGCTCAAAAATGCTTTTTGGGCTACACCTCCCTCCTCCCATTAACTGAAAACACAAGTCTTCTCAGAAGTAGGCCTAATTGTCTTATGTAACTAATAGACACTTACAAGAACTTTTAGTAATGCAATATTCCAGACTCCGAACAGTATACAAATTAAAAAATATAAGTCTTATAAATGTTGCTTTTCTGAGTTCTATTTTAGAACAAATCTCATTTCTTTTTTTCCAAACGTTTACAAGTCGTAATTTCAACCCGGTGACAAGACATAAAACTTTCTGTTTCCAATAGTTTACCCTAGAGATTTCAACACCCACAATCACCCAAATAAGAATCACCCCATCTTGGAACAAGCCCAATTGCAGGAATGCTGTGTGCTCTGTGTCTGGGAAATAGTTTCAATAATTATGTTAAAATGTAAATCGAGTGGTCAACTTCATTGTTACTAATTACTAGTTTCGGCGCAATGGTTCTCCTGTCCTCTTGTGTTTAACATTTTTCGAAGTTATTCCATTATTCATTTATTTCAATTTTTTGTTAATTAAAAGAGGGCCTTTCCGAAGCCAAGAGCGGGGGGTTAGGGCGACGGCAGCCCCCCACAACAAAAAACCTGTACAAAAGAGTCTTTAAAAGCGGGGGGTTTGGGGGGCGGCAGCCCCCCAACTGCCTCTCCTAATTCCTGTACGTTTTAAGGTTCGACTTTGGGACGCAGCCTCTTTAACCCTTTAAGAAAACAAAGTTTTTTTCATATTATATGTAGAAGAATCTTATGTCTCAAATGCTCCATTTTCAATTCGAGTCGGATTTGGGGACATACAGGGTCGGAAATATTGTCAAACAGAAACATTGAAAAACACAGAGTGGAGAGATCGGGATAAAACTTGATGGGAAGAATAAGCACAAGTTATGGATACAAGTGATTGACATAATCGGAACAGATTCGTTCTCTTTGAGGGACCTGGGGTTTTTTAATTTGGAAAAATTAGAAAAAATGAGGTAGTTTTAACTTAATAATGGGTAATCCGATCTTAATGAAATTTGAGTTTTAGAAGGATATCGTGTCTCAGAGCTCTTATTTTACATCCCGACCGGATCCAGTAACATTAGAGGGAGCTGGAGGGGAAAGCCTAAAATCTTGGAAAACCCTTAGAGTGGAGGGATCGGAATGTAACTTGGTGGGTAGAATAAGTAAATGTCGTAGATGCGTGATTGATGTAACCGGAATGGATCAGCTCTCTTTGGGGGAGTTAGGGGGTTGCAGTGATTTAGCGAGTTCAGTGCTTCTGGACGTGCTAGGACGATTAAAATTGGTATGTCAAGGACCTGCACAAATTGACTTGATTTTGTTGTAGAATGTTCCCTGATTCTACAACATGGGGGAGGGGCTGAAGAGAAGAGAAAAATTAGAAAAAATGAGATATTTTTAACTTACTAGTGGGTGATTGGACCTTAATGAATTTTTGATATTTAGAAGGACCTAGTGTCTCAGAGCTCTTGTTTTAAATCCCGACTTGCAGTAAGCCTCTGATTTTCCTTTTAAATCAATCAATTGATTCTTAGAATTTTGCTAGAGCTCATACTATATGGGCTCTTGGCTCTTCCAACTTCGTCACAAGTGCCATATGAGCTCTTAGCTCTTGTTAAAATAGAATTGGGAAAGCTGACTCGTCATTGTGCTTCTGCGAGTCTAACGGAAACATGTAATCATGTAATTATAGAACAAAATCATGGGGGGGTCAATGTGACAGGGACGCCAAGGAGAAAAATCTTAGGGATAGCTGAATGTCACAAAGGTGCCAATAATTGACGATATTGACAAATTTATTAAGAAAAAGAGTGAAAAAAGAAACAAACAGAGAAAAGGGGGCACGGGAGAAATCTCGGGGGGTTAAGGGTCCCGCCCCCTGGATCCACCAGTGTTCTAGTCCTTTATTATAAATCTATTTATATGCACAGACAATGGGACAGCCAAGAATGTTATTATAAATCTATTTATATGCACAGACAATGGGACAGCCAAGAATGTTGTATATTCGCAAGTTTTACGTAGTTAAATATATATATATATATATATATATATATATATATATATATATATATATATATATATATATATATATCTATATTCACAGGTGGGACACAGGGACACAACAACAATGGCGCGTAACCAATATGGCGCGTAACGACTTAAGCGCGCGGGGGGGCTTGGGGGGGAGGTGAAACGCTCCCACCAACTAGGTGTTGGGGTGGCGCTAAGCGCCACCCCAACAGCTAGTAGGGAATATAAATGACGACCGGGACACTCAAAGAGAAAGCGACCGGGACACAAGAAATGATCGATTAGCAATCACCATCAACAAAGCACCGGGACAAAAATGACGACCGGGACACAGGGAATATAAATGACGACCAGGACACTCAAAGAGAAATTACAGACCGGGACACCGGATAACAAATGACGACCCGGACAAAAATGACGACCGGGACACCGGGACACAGGGAATATAAATGACGACCGCGACACTCAAAGAGAAATTACAGACTGGGACACCGGGACACAATTGACGATATATATATATATATATATATATATATTATATATATATATATATATATATATATATATATTATATATATATATATATGTATATATATATATATATATATATATATATATATATATATATATATATATATATATATATATATATATATATATATATATATATATATGTATATATATATATATATATATATATATATATATATATATATATTATATATATATATATATATATATATATATATATATATAAATAAGTTGTCTGTGTGTCTGTCGAGTGACGTCATGTTTTTGTGTCGACTGACGTCATGTTTGTCGACGAACGAAATTACAGACCGGGACATCGGGACACAAATGATGACTGGGACACCGGGACATAGGCAATATAAATGACAACCGGGACACTCAAAGAGGAAGTGACGGGGACACAAGGAATGTTCGATTAGCTATCACCATCAACAAGGCACCGGGACACAAATGACGACCGGGACACAGGGGATATAAATGACGACCAGGACACTCAAAGAGAAATTACAGACCGGGACACCGGAACACAAATGACGACCGGGACAAAAATGACCACCGGGACACCGGGACACAGGGAATATAAATGACGACCGCGACACTCAAAGAGAAATTACAGACTGGGACACCGTGACACAAATGACGACCGGGACACAGAGAAACAACAACAACGGGGACGCCAAGGGGCACAGGGGGATATATAGGCACAGACAATGGGACAGCCAAGAATGTTGTACATTCGCAAGTTTTACGTAGTTAAAAAATATATATATACCTATCTATATTCACAGGTGGGACACAGGGACACAACTACAATGGTGCGTAACTAATATGGCGCCTAACGACTCATTATTCTAATGATTGGCCTTGAACTTTGTTGATGGTGATTGCTAATTGAACATTCCTGTGTCCCCTTCGTCATTTATTTATTTATTTTTTACCCGCCCCGAACTTATATATAATAATATATAATATATGCAACTCTTGACATTTTTGATTTATTAAAGTTAACAAAGTGAAAGCATTTTAGATGTATTTTCTCAAAATTCCCTGCAAATTTCACCTTCATACATTTAGTTATGCTTGTAATAGAAGTAGCACTAGTACAAATAGCTCTAGTATTATTAACATAACTCCTTTTGTTTAGTTGTACAGCCGTCTTATCAAGTCCTGTATGTTTCAACTCAATTCAATTAGCCGTTGCTATGACATTGCCGATATCTCCTTTTGATAACCTGTGTATTCATATACTTCATAAATTTTCATCTTATTGCTCTTAGCCTTAGTTAATTAAAAAACAAAAAAACCTTTTTAACTGAAAGTTATTATCTCAAGGGAAAAACCTAGTTAACACATTTCGCAAGGGGAAGAACCCATATCTCCACTTCATTCACTGTTGTACAGTTTTTTTTTTTGTTTTTTTTTTACATAATTCTGAAAAATAAACATGGATGCAAATGCATTTTTCCATTTTTAAATAATCTATGTATGCAATTAATCGCCCACAGTCCCATCTAATAGTTCTCACTAAAACATATTAAAAGACAAATACTTATAAATTTAGATTATTAGGCTAGATGACGATTTTGTTTGTTTATAAACAATTTTCAAGACCTAGAAGGAAGGCACAAACATTTAAAAATATAATAGAACAAGAGATAAGAGCTCATATGGCACTTGTGACGAGGCGAGAAGAGCTAAGAGCCAAGAGATCATATGGTATGAGCTCTAACAAAATTCTATGAATCCATAGATTGATTTAAAAAGAAAAATAAGAGGCTTAATGCCGGTCAAGATTTAAAATAAGAGCTCTGAGTCACGATGTCCTTCTAAATATCAAAATTCATTAAGATCCGATCACCCACTCGTAAGTTATAAATACCTAATTTTTTCTAATTTTACCCCAACCTTTAGCCCCCCCCCCAAATGGTCAAATCTGGGAAAACGACTTTATCAAGTCAAATTGTGCAGCTCCCTGACACGCCTGCCAATTTTCATCGTCCTAGCGCGTCCAGAAGCACCAAACTCGCCAAATCACGGAACCCTTCCCCCCAACTCCCCCAAAGAGAGCGAATTCAGTACGATTCTGTCAATCACGTATTAAGGACATTTGTTTATTCTATCCACCAAGCTTCATCCCGATTCCTCCACTCCAAGTTTTTTTCCAAGATTTCCCCCTCCAACTCCTCCCAATGTCAAAAGATATGGTCGGGATTTGAAATAAGAGCTCTGAGACATGAATTCCTTCTAAAAATCAAATTTCATTAAGATCCGATCTTCTATTCGTAAGATAAAAATACCCCAATTTTCACGTTTTCCAAGAATTCCGGTTTCAACTCCCCCCAATGTCACAGGATCTGGTCGGAATTTAAAATTAGAGCATTGAAGCACAAGATCCTTTTAAATATCAAATTTCATTAAGATTATATGATTAAGACGGTTATGTCAGTCTCGTGTCTTAGACAGGTTTTTATTCTTCCCATCCAGTTTCATCCTGATCTCTCAGCTTTAAGAATTTTCTAAGATTTCCGCCCCCCCCCCCCTAATGACGCTGGATCCGGTTGAGATTTAAAATAAGAGATCTGAGTTACGAGGTCCTTCTAAATATGAAGTTTCATGAAAATCCGACCACTCCTTTGTAAGTTAAAAATACGTCATGTTTTCTAATTTTTCGGAATTAACCCCCCCCCCCCTAATAGAGCAGATCCGTTTCAATTATGTAAATCACGTATCTAAGACTAAGCTCTTAAAAATGACGAATTTTAATTAAAGTATGACTTATCGCTCGTTTTCCACAAAATAATACTACGTTTTCTCAGCTGCATTCTAGATTATATAACGAGTAAATACAACATATCTTAAATAAAACAAGTACTTATATCGGAATATATCAGCACTGAATAGGTGGTATAGGAAAATACAATCTTTGATAATATTTTTATAACTTAATTATTACGAAACTGAATAGCAAATAAATACTTATAGTTTATGAGAAATAATGTTTTGTTCACAAAACAAGATAATGAAGTTATGAACTTAAACGGATGACATTGATATATGGTACGAAGATGGCTGTGTTAATACCTTTTGACAGAAAAAAAAATGCCCGAATGTTTAATAAAACGAATATGCATACATTTAACTTTTTTCAATTGAAATGTCCACTAAACGTGGTTAATGAGTTCTTAAAGATTAACTACCCAAAGAAAAGTGAATTAAGGGGCTTATAAACATGAGCCATTCCTAGAACACCCTTAAGATTCTCCCCCACCCCAAATAAAAAGATTTAAAAAGTATTCAACTGAGGCTGGTGAAAAAAGGCCTATGGCACAAAATAATCACTACCCGAAATTTCAGTTCTGATTTGGACTGTTCTGATTCTAGAATGAAATCTAGAAGTCTGCATTAAAAAAGAAAATCGGAAATAAAAGAATCGATAGAAAAAAAGGGAATTAAGTTCACTTTTTACCAAAGATATTCTATCGCGCCTAACCACTCTCACTTTAAGCCCCTCTGCATAAACCAGTACGGCTAGATTTTCTTGCAAGACGAAACTTTCACCCAACAACTATTACGAAAACCCTTTTAAATGTACATTAATCATGGTGTTTTCTACCACGTTGGATAACAAATGGGGACAATTGATCCGTAACTAATCCAGCAGTCCGAAAATCCATTTGACAACTGAAACGTCTTTGAAAAAAGTAAGACAACATTTCATCTTTACCGCAGAAAGACAGAACAAGGGTATTTTGCAAGAAAATTAGAAAGAAGTAAAAATTTACCTCAAAAAGGGGACACCAGGGAGAGGGGCAGCTGAAACTTTTTGCCCATGGAGCGCGAACCGTAGATGGCACACAATCCTTTACGCTGCTTCACAATCGGGAAAAAGGGTACTTTGGAGGGTATATTGTTATAAAGTTTCATAATGTTTTACATCTAAAACTGAAAAAAAGGAAAATTATTTTCACAGTTTGGGATTATAATAGTTTAGAATCGGCTGAGGCTCGTAAGAATGAGCAAGTTTAAGGCCTGGGCTCAAAAAATCAGAAATATGCCTCTGTCCCAAATATGTTCCATCTAATTCACCTATTTTTCAAATGTCCCCCTCCCAAGTTTATACATGTGTGTACAAACTGTATAGAACCTTCATTAGCAAAATAGATATAATAAAGAAGGCAAAAAGATGGGAAAGGGAGAACCAATGATATGTTCCAAATAGAACGACAACTCAAATACAGAATGAATACAAAAAAGTGCCGTGTAAAAAAAAATGATGCTTTAAAAACGCTTTAATTTACGTTTCAAGATATATTTAGCTTGTGCTTACAAGAAATAAATATATCCAGAAGGTGGGAAAAGTCAGTGATATCTACTTTATAAATTAGATTCTTAGTATGTCATTTTTCAACGGTACTGGAAGATGGCTGACCAAAAATTAGTGCTAGAAACGAGCAAGAGCGTATCCATGGAGGAGAGTGCCGAGTTTGACCCCACCCCCGAATTTTTGTCCTACTCATAAAAACGTAAAATAATTTTTGATGCGTTTGTTAAAGTTTCCTTGTACCCCCACCCCAACAAAAAAACCGGATACACCCTTGGAGGCAAGTGCTAAAGAACAACTGTCGAATCCAACTAGTAAAAAAACCAGCCATTTTTAACGAATTCAACGGTACTCGAAGCGGCCGAGCATTAGAAAAGAGGGCCCAACCACCGAATCTAGAAAGTAAAAATTATTTGGTCTAACATTTTAAAGATGGCTCGACAAGAAAATTTCCTAAGTGGTTGAAATTGTACTTTATAAGATTTTTAGTTCTAAGAAATATACAAAAGTAGAATTATGTGGGGTTGGTGTCCTCCAGCTCAACTTAAAGTACAATCCTATTCTAGACTTTAAGGCTCAATGATATATAAATCAATGTGTATTGTTTTCGCAACTAGAATATAGTGCTCTTTCCGAAAGTGTTTACTACAAAAGAACTAATTGAATCCTATTTGCCTAAAAAATTAAAATGCCCAAAATCCCACAATTTTCGAAGACCTAAACTACCTAAATACTGTGGTAAAAACACAAGCAGGATACATAACTGCCGGCATTAGTCACTTTAAAATTAAACTAAAAATGATGAACTTCACATAAAATAACCAGTGCTGTCAGGTTGTATAAACAATTTGAAGAAGAGACAGCAAACGTTGCGAAAGAACTTCGTCCAATTAAGCTCTGTCAATTCTTTTAACCCAAGGCTTATCAATACTGGGACAATATTGGCCAATGTTTGATGAAAGTGCTGCACATTAGTCAGATACAAATAGAACACTAGTATCAAATAATAAATTAATTTTCTACAATTTTTACATGAAGGCACGTTTTGAAGAAAGGCCAAACCCCCGAAAATTAAGATGACCGAATAAGCTTAGCAGGGACCATCACTAAGCCGAGTAAATAGGGGTAAACGGAGCCCTTTTGAAATATCCATAGCGCTAGAAACGGTGGATGAAGGTGGCGTTGGGGAGCCAGAGTCCAAACTCAGTCGATCCAAATCTGAACCCATTGAATCAACAGGAGACGGTGTGTCAAAGCCTAAAGTAAAGAAAAAGGTATTGAGAATGCTAGAGGCAAATTAAAAAAAAACATGAATGAGAACATACACATACAGAAAAAATTGACTAACGAATTCAATTCTAATTTTAATTAAGTTGGCTTGTAATAATATCCCGAATAGCTACCCTCCCCCCCCCAAAAAAAAAAATCTGGTAAGTTGTCATTTGTATTCACATATGCAAGGATTGGATTGTCTTGATTAAGAAATTTGTCAATCAATTGCAGACTCCCAAAAAATCGACCAAATTTAAAGAGGTAAACAGTTACGCTTCTTGAAATGCGGCGTCTGCAAACGAGCAGAATACATAAATGCATTCCCTTTGACTGCAAGTTAGGACCACGGGCTCTTTTGCGGCGGGGGAGGAGGGGTATTAGGCTTTAGACCTTAGCCCCTCTCCTAAATCTTAGGATATTTGTAGATCTGCTATACTTCTACATATTTCCTGTGATTCACATGTCTTTTGTCCTGCCGAAATTATCGTTCCTCCTCGAAATGACGTCTCATGTAAGCAACTGCTCGATTGACGAGGTACGCTTATTTAAATAATTTTACATTTTTCTTTAGAAGTAGCTATTTTATGATATGAGCAAGTAGCAACAGCTTTTTTTTTTTTTTTTTTTTTTTTACCTGATAGTGTTTACCTCATAGGTGCACACAGTTCAATGTATTAGGAAGGGAATGGTTAAAAGCATAAAATTTACATTGTAGGTTCAGAATTTTTCAATTTCCCTGTTAAAGGGAGTTTCCCGTCATTCATCATCCAAGAACCCAATCCGAACTCCCAGCCTTCTATGTAAAGAATAAAATATATATATATATATATATATATATATATATATATATATATATATATATATATATATGTATATATTTTAAATGAGAAGGATGGCTGGTTACGAGCCATCCGTGCATTTTTTTTTTTGGCTTTTTTACGTAATTTTATCACAATCAATCAATGGTCCACTACCAACCAGAAATTTCTAGGGCCGTTCATAGGGCCTGATCCTCCCAGTGTCCCGGTCGTCATTTTTGTCCCGTTCTTCATTTGTGTTCCGGTGTCCCGGTCTGTAATTTCTCTTTGAGTGTCCTGGTCGTTATTTATGTTCCCTGTGTCCCGGTACCCCCCAACACTTAGTTGGTGGGGGCACTTCGCGCCCTCCGAAACAACCCCCCCCCCCCCCCCGCGTGCGCAAGTCGTTACGCGCCATATTAGTTACGCGCCATTGTAGTTGTGTCCCTGTGTCCCACCTGTGAATATAAATAGATATATATATTTATATTTTTAACTACGTATATCTTGCGAATATACAACATTCTTGGCTGTCCCATTGTCTGTGCATATAAATAGATTGTCAGGTTTACCGACTCTTGAACATGCAACATATAATTGTCCATGGGAAAACAATCTGTATTCAAATCTATACCTCATTATTCTAATGATTGCCCTTGAGCTTTGTTGATGGTGATTGTTAATCGAACATTCCCTGTGTCCCCGTCGTCATTTATATATCCCCGGTGTCCCGGTCGTCATTTTTGTCCCGGTCTTCATTTGTGTTCCGGTGTCCCGGTCTGTAATTTCTCTTTGAGTGTCCTGGTCGTCATTTATGTTCCCTGTGTCCCGGTACCCCCAACACCTAGTTGGTGGGGGCACTTCGCGCCCTCCAAACCCCCCCCCCCCCGCGTGCGCAAGTCGTTACGCGCCATATTAGTTACGCGCCATTGTAGTTATGTCCCTGTGTCCCACCTGTGAATGTATATATATATATATATATATATATATATATATATATATATATATATATATATATATATATATATATATATATATATATTTAACTACGTATATCTTGCGAATATACAACATACTTGGCTGTCCCATTGTCTGTGCATATAAATAGATTGTCAGGTTTACCGACTCTTGAACATGCAACATATAATTGTCCATTGGAAAAAAATCTGTATTCAAATCTATACCTCATTATTCTAATGATTGCCCTTGAGCTTTGTTGACGGTGATTGTTAATCGAACATTCCCTGTGTCCCCGTCGTCATTTATATATCCCCCTGTGCCCCCCGGTGTCCCCGTTGTAGTTGTTTCCCTGTGTCCCGGGGGAGATTCGCCGGTGATTATTTTCAACAAGGCGTATTTTGCACGTTTTTTTTTTTGGGGGGGTGTATTTGTCGGAGAGGAAAGACTGTGACAGATTCTTTGAAAGTGTGGTATATTCTTAGGAAAAGAGCTATTTTCTACAGGGATGATTTTCCATTTGAAAGGGAAGTTTTTTTTTTTTGGGGGGGGGGGGGTAGACTTTTCATCAGAAATTTTACACGGGGGAAATTTGGCTGAATTCAAATACAAATTTGCTCATTCAACTCATGATAAATAATCCATGAAGAACTATCTATTAGAATTATCTACGAGAAACTTCTCGATGGAGGGGAGGGATCTTGGAAAAGTTTTCAACATACAAGTAATTTTCGGAATGAACTAATAAACGATCAGAAATAAAGTAAAAATTAGTATCTTTTTTTAGTAAGAATATGAAGAATAAGTTAAAAGAATTTTTTATCCAAAATAGTGAACTTTTTTTTTTGGGGGGGGGGGGTATTTGTAGCAATGACACACTTTTACGATGGCAAGTTCATGGGTGAAGAATTTTATGTGGGGGAACTTCCTTAGGGTAATTACCATGAATGAGGAGGTATTTATCGGAATACTATTCGAAAAAATCAGAAGTTAAATTTTAAGAAAAACTATTTTTTCAGCTGAAAGTGAGGAGAAGCGCTAAAACCTGAGAAGTTTATATGTGGGCTGCCTCCTCCTCGATACCCCACTCTTTAAACTAAAGTTAGACCTTCATTCAAAATTCTTAAAGAGAGACTTTTTTTAAAGTGTTTAAAACTTGAGCATGAAGAGAGATGTATTGAAAAGGAGGCGGCATATATACGGAATAATATCTGTTCTCTTAAAGTTTTAATATTATTTCTTACTTTTAATAGACAAAAATTGAAACTTTTTAAATTTAATTATCATAAAGATTGATAATTTACAAATTCTTGAAAATACATTTCTAAACTCCTTCCGAAATCCTAAGGCTATAATCAAATTCTCCAATTAATAGTTTATTCAAATTTCCAAATAAGAACTACAGTTTAACCCACCCTCTAGATTAAGCCTTTTGCAAGTAATTTTATGAAGTCATAACCTGTTTTGGTATTTTATTGATAAAAAGGACAGTAAGTAAAAATATCCCCCATCCGAATTTTCATATATTAGATCTACCGTCCATTGATTTCCACTGCGAAGGACATATATTAAAACCCGGTATTTGGGGTAATCTCCAGTACCTGCAACTGTTTATCGAGACCTGTTAAAGGTTTGACACATTATTATTAGACTTCAAAATACCACTTAAACATCAGAGATTCATCTCTCATACGCCATCTTCTATTCGAAGTACCTACTACCCGTATATTTGATAGATACGCCTTTATATCCATGCCAAAAGCTAAAACAAGAGACCAAAGCTAAAACAAGTCTTGTGACGTATTTTCTGATTATCCCATCACCTTCCTATTAGTTTCTGAAGCCAAACAAGTTTGGTGATGTCAGGTCTAAGACGTGCCCGGATTCGATATTTGTGTCTTTTTTAATCAAATTGGCATGGCCGCAAGAAAAAAGTTTTGTAACATGCCATGAACGGCTATGCCAGGATTCGACTCACCCACTCTTTTGCTTGGGTCGGAAGAGAGCAGAAAGGCAGAGATACTTCGGAGCAAGTTTTTCAAGTCTTTTGAAATGATTACTGGTTTTTCGCCAACGCTCTAACAGACAGTTTTGTTCTTGTCAGTGAAAGCATTACTCATGTACCTTCCCAGCTGCTGATCAATATTATCTGTTGACTCTTCTTCCTACCTTGTTGAAGTTGCTGGCATGTTATCAAACAGGCAGTCAATCAAATCTCATGCACCTACTCTCCTTCGTTTGAATTCAGGGATGTGACTAGGGTTTTAAGTTTAGAGGGGAGATTTTAAGAATGTGTCCACAGAATCGTCCAGTATGCCAGCCAATGCGGATACAAGGCAAATGGGTAAATTTTCCAAGATGTCGGCACATGGTGCTGACACCTTGGAACCTCTCCCCTTTAGCTGTGCCCCAGACTAGATACCATAGTTTTAATCGATTGAAATTTATATTTTTCACCTACACAAGTGGACATTCATTATTCAGAAATGTATGGTTTATTTTATTCTCTATAGTTGTTTTTGTAGAAGTTGTGCGTTTTTGAACTCATCCTACATTTTGAACATTGCTGCATCAGGAGTAAGTAAGTCGCCTATAAAGACAAGAAAAGAATTGACATGTACTCGATATTTATTTCCCGATATTTATATCAGATAATGACACTGACCTCCCGATATCGGTCTGATAATACTGGCCGACCGATATGTCGGTCGGGCCCTAATTTTTATAATGCCAATTACTCTGTTTTTTTTTTTTTATTAATTTCAGTAAAGAAATTTAATTGATTTTTTCTTTACTACAGGGAAGATGCATTCTTCTGTGTGCTGGTCTGACGATTTGAGTCAGGCAATACTGTTAGGCCCGAAACCGATTGTTATGGTGAAAAAACTGACAGAGAAGGCTATTGAAGAATTAACAATTGGAATCTGGCGGTGCGGCTCCTGTGGAAAAGCAGAGAAATCTAACTAGATCTTCACGTTGATACTGGCTGTGAAGAGCTTACACCAATAGAGTGTGTTCTCTGTCCTACAGTAGAACGTGATTACAGCAATTTTGTTGTTCATTTCATGGAACACCAAATGGGAGGGACAAGGAGATGTGCCATTTGTTTAAAAGAATCTATTGGTGATATGAGATGTTGCCATGGATGTCTGAACTTGACCTGCAGGAAAATGAACCCTTAGTCTTTTCACAGAATCAGTCTACAAGTGGTTACACAAATTCATCTAAATCGAAATCT
Organism: Artemia franciscana; assembly: GCF_032884065.1. Taxonomy (NCBI): domain Eukaryota; kingdom Metazoa; phylum Arthropoda; class Branchiopoda; order Anostraca; family Artemiidae; genus Artemia; species Artemia franciscana. The sequence continues at coordinate 336,934 of NW_027062717.1, read as the reverse complement.
GATGAAAAAGATTTAGACATTCAAAAAAAATTCTTGGATTGTTGGTTGAACAATAAAAAGCAAAGAAAATTAAAGAAGCGTAAAAATATACACACTGAAAATAAAATACATAAATGTAGTTCATGTAAGAAATGTTTTTCTAAGCTAAGTGATTCGAATATGCATCAAATCCTGCATACAGGTGAAAAGCAAATTAAGTGTGACATATGTAAGAAAGGCTTTTCTTCGTCAAGCAATTTGAAACAGCTTCGAAGAGTGCATAATAGTGAGAGGCCATTTGACTGTGATATATGTAGGAAATGCTTTTCTACTTCAAGTGATCTGAACAGGCATCAAATTGTGCACACAGGTGAGAAGCCTTTTAAATGTGAAATATGTAAAAAATACTTTTCTTCGTCAAGCTATTTGAAAGACCATCAATTACGGCATACAGGTGAGAGGCCATTTGAGTGTGATATATGTGAGAAATTCTTTTACACATCAAGCCATTTGAATAGGCATCAAGTTGTGCACACCGGTGAGAAGCCTTTTAAATGTGAGATATGTAGAAAATACTTTACTTCGTCAAGTAATTTGAAACAGCATCAAATTGTGCACACAGGTGAGAAGCCTTTTAAATGTGAGATATGTAGAAAATACTTTACTTCGTCAAGTAATTTGAAACAGCATCAAATTGTGCACACAGGTGAGAAGCCTTGTAAATATGAGATATGTAAAAAATGCTTTTCTTTGTCAAGCTATTTGAAAGACCATCAATTACGGCATACAGGTGAGAGGCCATTTGAGTGTGATATATGTAAGAAATGCTTTTACACATCAAGCCATTTGAATAGCCATCAAGTTGTGCACACCGGTAAGAAGCCTTTTAAATGTGAGATATCTAGAAAATACTTTACTTCGTCAAGAAGTTTGAAACAGCATCAAATTATGCACACAGGTGAGACGCCTTTTAAATGTGAGATATGTAAGAAATGATTTTCTTCGTCAGGCAATTTGAAAGACCATCTAAGACGGCATACAGGTGAGAAGCCATGTGAGTGTGATCTATGTAAGAAATGCTTTTCTTCATCAAGGGAATTGAACAGGCATCAAATTGTGCACACAGGTGAGAAGTGCTTTAAATGTGAGATATGTAAAAAATGCTTTTCTAGATCGAGCCATTTGAACAGGCATCAAATTGCGCACACGGGTGAGAAGCCTTTTAAATGTGAGATATGTAAAAAATGCTTTCCTTCGCCTAGCTATTTGAAAGAGCATCAAAGAGGACATAATGGTGAGTAACCCTTCAAATGTAATTCATGCAAGAGAGCATTTTCAGTTAAGTGGAGCCTGGAATATTACCTAATAACCCATTCTAGGAAGAAGTCTGATATTTAATACTTTGGATGGAATTGTGATTTGTAGAGATAAGTTTAGATAGACGTTGAATGATTAAAGCTATTCCATGCAAGCTAATTTTCAGATCTGAACCAACGCTTTGTTTTATATATCAATGAAAATTCTCTGGTTTTTCTGATTCTTTGACAAATAAGGTTTGATCTTTATCCGAGAATTCTTAAAGTGGTAAAACTACAGTAGCAGAGCAAGTGCCTATTTTGTTGTTTCTTAGGGCCGATTTTGCCTTTTGGTTTCAAGTGCCTGATGAAATATCTTCTTAAATTGGTAATTTGAACTTAAATAGAACTTTGCAGTGTCCAAAACGCATGATTATCAGGATTTTTAAGTTTCCAAATATTTAACGAGAAAATGAAGGTCCTGTTCAAAGAGGAAAACTTATAAGTGGAATTGGCTCTAGGGTTGACAAATAAAAATATTATCAACGCTATCTTGCGTTTGGCTACATTTAACATTTTTATCATTGTAATAACATGAATAATTAATTGACTTAGTGTAAGTGGTAAATTAGTGTAGTAATAAGTGTCTTATATCAGGTGGTCGTGACAGAAGGATGATTACAGAGCTTGAAAAACACCACTAATAATAGGACAGCAATAAGAAAAAAAGAAATTCAGCAACGGTGGGACACCGGTCTTATCTTAGGACAAAAAGATATTAGTTTGTCAATACATTAGGTTCAAAAAGCTATAAGCTTTATTTTCGAATAGCGTGAAAACTATTTTAGTAAGCACGTGGAAAAAAATTGTTTTTCTTTCTTGACAACAAATAATGTTAAACTACGAAGCTTCATCTCAAGTCTCGACTAAATAATCTATTTTCTAGATCAGAAATTTTCAGTATTGTTTAGCCGGCCAAGTGAATACCGATTTTTATTCTAAAGGGTGGTCTCAAAAATTGGCTAATAATTTATTGAATGTCACTGGTTGAAATATGCACCCAGGGAATCAAATTTACCAAAAAAAAGTAAAAAACCTTTTTGTTTGTCAAAATAAGTGCCCATTTGGTGCCAAAATTGGTTCGAAATAAAACCAAAACTTTCTTTTGATTTGTATTGCCCGAGGAATACCAACAGTTCCAGTGCTCTATTTATCAGTCGGAACTTACATCTACAAATTTCTTGCGCAAGGGCACCTCTGGTGCTCAGGAAAGAGTATCAAACCTCCCTGAAATGTATCTTAAAAAGCGCCATATAATTGATCTGTGGTCCATCGTCCATGGTCCACAATTGATCTTTGGGTTCATGCCCAATATAATTGATCTTTGGGCCCATGATCCATCACGGTCCCAGTGCGCAAAAAATAATTTTCATGAATTTAAATTGGCCGTGAAAAAAGCATACAAAATTTTTCTGGGCGAACTAAAAGTTCTGCAATAAGTTTCTTTTCTAAACAGACACTAAGCCCCCCTCAAATTCTAACCAAGGACAAAACTCTCACTCACCAGAAAATGGGCCTAGTTTTTGATCTGTGTTTAGAATGTAAGGATTGACCTGACTTTTGTTTTGCGTTGCTTTTGTTTGTTTGTCTATTGTTTGGAAGTCCTAAGTCAATAGGACCATAATTTAAAGTAAAAATTAAACCAACTTTCATTGTTTTTCTCCGAGGAGCCTGGTAGAGGGTAATTACTTGGGAATAACTCGTAAGACTCGACGTATTTTTACTTTTGAACTTGGGATGCCTTATATTCACCAAAGACAGTGTTGCGTGTGAATGGAGACACTCCTTTTTGGTTGATTAAAAAAGAGACTCCACATAAGAAATTATAGAAAGAAAAGTAAAGAGCTATATTAAATCAAAGACAAGCAGGGATATAGTTAAATTATGATTAACCACAATAAATAAATATATGTAACCCAAATCGAACAGGAACAGAGTCAAACTCAAATAACTGAATTAAATAAATAACTCCAGTCAAATTCAAATAACTGAATTTAGCCAATAACTGTTAAATGAACAAAAACTAAGAAATGTGGAGCCGCTTCCCTTCTCATGCCATCTAAAGACCAGAATATAATATGCGCTTTACTGAAAACTATTCTTATTTTGAGCTTTGTGTTTTGTTTCACGTAATATAAGAAAAATCACTATCATAACCAAGATTACTGAAAAATATAATTGAATGTGGATTAACCATTTATATATATATATATATATATATATATATATATATATATATATATATATATATATATATATATATATATATATATATATATATATATATATATATTATATATATATATGTGCTGATTTTAATCAGAAAGTCTTATTAACTTTGGATTTATTAAATCAAAGAGGAATCATCTAATATGTGTTTTGTTTTCTTTAAAGTGCAAATTATATTTTGGTCAGTCTAAATCCTCATCATGCCCTAAAAAATTTCAACTTGGTAGCAGTCCAAATGGAAGTAGTAGTTGTAGTGGTAGCGTGTACATATTGCCTTTGAGTGAATTGATAATCCCCCCTCATCTTTCTCTGGAAGCTACCACCTAATAACATAGGCTCCTTCTGAGATAATCCTTTTTGACCATCTAAATGAACGTGATGTGTTTTGATGTAGTTCAATACTCCCCTTAACATTACCTGAAACCTGCGTCTGACTGCCCTTTACCTTTTTGAACACCAAAAGTTAATCTCGCCCCCATTCTGATAACAAATACTGTGTGTCAGCAATGGGTGAATTGCAAAAATTACAGCCCATGCCTCGTCGGCTGGGGTTGGACCTTTCAGTTATGCTGAATAAAAATGGTGGTAAATCTGCAGTGGACTATATAAGTTAGCTAGGATGAAAATAAAAACGCTATTTGGCGAGTCTTTATGGTTTTTCATAATTCAATAGTCGCTTCTGGGGTTAATTGCATCTTGAGCTCTTACAGAGGCCCGAAATGTATTTTATTTTCATACCCACACAAAGAACTTATCAACTCTAGTTAAGTTAATGAAAATTGGTTAAAAGGTATCTCTAGTTTATAAATAAATTGTTCAAGAGTAATATATTCCAAAAATACTCATTTATAATAATTTTGATGTTCTTCGGAGATCTGGTTTCGTTTTGCGGAGTTGGGGGGGGGGGTAGAAATCTTGGAAAACGCTTAAAGTAGAGAGATCGGGATGAAACCTGGTGGGAAGAATAAGAGCAAGCACTAGATACATGGATCGACATAACCGGATTGGATTTGCTCTCTTTGGGGTAGCTCGGGGGGGGGGGGCATAATTCGGAAAAATAGAAAAATGAGGCATTTTTAACTTACGAATGGGTGATTGGATTTTAATGAAATTTGATATTTAAAAGAAACTTGTGTCTCAGAGCTCTTATGGTAAATTTTGACTGTATCTGGTGACACTGGGGGGAGTTGGAGGAGGGAACCGAAAATATTGGAAAACGCTTGGAGTCGGCAGATTGTAGTGATGCTTGGTGGAAAGAATAAGCACAAGTCCTAGATACGTGATTGACATGATCAGACCGGATTTGATCTTGTTAGGGGGCTGGGGGAGTTCGGAAAAATTGTAAAAAATGAGGTATTTTGGTATTACGAAAGGGTTATCAAATCTTAATGAAATTTGATATTAAGAAGGACCTCGTGTCTCAGAAGTCTTATTTTAAATCTTGACCGGGTCCAGTGATATTTGGGGGAGTTGGAGGGGGAAACCGAAAATCTTAGAAAACGGTTAGAGTGTAGAAATCGGGATAAAACTTAGGGAAGAATAAACAAATGTCCTAGATACGTTATTGACATAAACAGACCGGATCCACTCTCTTTGAGAGAGGGGGGGGGGTAATACGGAAAAAATAAGGTAGTTTTAACTTATGGACGGTTGATCGGATCTCAATGACACTTGTTATTTATATGAACCTCGCGTCTCAGAGCTTCGTGTGTAAATCACAACTGGAGCTGGTGATATTGGGAAGAGGGTCGGATTGGAGAACTGGAAAACGCTTAGAGTGGAGAGATTGGGACGGAACTTGGTGGATATGTGATTTACATAAGATACGTGATTTACATAAGCAGACCGGATCCACTCTCTTTGGGGGAGTTGGAATAGGGGGGGGGGTTAATTTGAAAAAATTGGAAAAAATGAGGTACTTTTAACTTACGAACGGGTGATCAGATTTTAATGAACTTGGATATTTAGAAGGACCTCATGTATTGGAGATATCCAATGCTTTGTCTAGTTTGTTGCTTCTGGGTGCGCTAGGACGATGAAAAATAGTAGGCGTGTCAGGTACCTGCACAAATTGTCTTACTAACTGTCGTTTCACCGATTTAACCATCATAGGGAGGGGGGCTGGAGGGAGGGGAAATCATAAAAATGGAGTTTTGTTTTTTTTTTGAATGGGGGATTGGATCTTAAAGAAACTTGATATATAGAAAGATCTCATGTCCTAGATGCCCCATTTACAATTCGAGACATAAGGGATAGAGAGGGAAACGGAAATCAGAAATCTTGGAAAACTCTTAGAGTGGAGAGATTGGGATGAAACTTGTTGGGAAGAATAAGCACAAGCTTTTTATACGTGACTGACATAACCGGACTGGATTTGCTCTCTTTGGGGGAGTTCAGGGGATTTCTAGTACTTTGGCAAGTTTGAGTTTAAGTACTAATTATAGATCCGTTATTTATATAAGCAGACTGGATCCAATATCTTTGGCGGAACTGGAAGGATTTCTAGTGCTTTGGCGAGTTCAGTGCTTCTTGTTGTGCTAGGACGATGAAATCGATAACTCTAGTACCGAGTCTAATTTTAAGTTCAGATCTCCTCACAAATGCCATATGAGCTCTTGTTATGAAATTGAGTTTGTATGCTTTAGGGCTGGCTAGTTTGTTTGAAAAATTGGAAGTTCCAATTCTCATTTGAGAGTCAAAAGTAACGGAGCTCAACTAGCCTTCTTTTGTGAATTGTATCCGAATAAAATTGTGACATATCCTTTTTCACAACAAAATAGTCCAGAGAACATATGACAATGCCTCCAAGGTTGACACCCCTTAGAGCCCCAGGCCAAGGGCTGTGAGTTATGCCTTAGGGTCATATATATACAGGGTTTTTATAGAATGGGTAGTATAAACTTCAGATGGGGCTCACTCGATTTGAAAGCGGTTGTTATAGTGCTCGTTTTAGAGTCAAAAGTGATTTGAGAGCAACCAAAAACCCACCTCCTTTCACGCCCATAATTTCCCAAAAACAAACATCCAAACAAAGTTTTTAGACATCTATTTTTTCAACATTGTTGAAAGGCTCCGTAATTATATGTGTGTGGTAGTCAGCCCCCCCCCTCCCAGAGGCTAAAGGGTAAGAGCTATAAGTTAGGCAATTAGTTCATTGTTTACATATAGTAAATGTTATTTCGAAGACATGCATGTTTTACTACTATTTTCCCAAAATGCGAAGGACATAAGGTAAGTCTTTCAAGGAATGCTTGGGGGAGTGCTGAGCTAAATCAAAACATGTTATATGTATATGGGATTCCAAAGGGCGTAACTCGGGAGTGACAGAGAATTTTGATTTAGAATTTTCAGGAAATGATCAGATGATAAATTGACCAAAAGGCAATATTTGCACGTTACTACTACAGTCACTAATACTTTTATTGCTGCTTTTTAATCTAATAGGCCGGGGAGAGACTGAACCTATGTCTTTTTGTCTTAAAAATGATGGGTTTAAGGGATGTTTACAATCGTATAAATTTTATTCTGTTTGTATTGCCGACACACTGGGAGCTACCCTAGGAGGGTTGAGACATACACTCGGAGAATTGCTAATGATTGCCTTGAGCTTTGTTGATGGTGATTGCTTATCAAACATTTATATTCCCTGTGTCCCGGTCGTCATTTGTTTCCCGGTGTCCCAGTCTGTAATTTCTCTTTGAGTGTCCCAGTCGTCATTTATATTCCCTGTGTCCCGATGTCCCAGTCTGTAATTTCTCTTAGAGTGTCCCGGTCGTCATTCATATTCCCTTTGTCCTGGTCGTCATTTGTGTCCCGGTGTCCCGGTCTGCAGCGTCATCTTATAATGACGTTATATACAAAGCCTATATACTTATAATGACGTCACATGCAAACCCACAAACAAACAAACATGCATACATACAACTCGAAACAACTTCGTGAATATATATATATATATATATATATATATATATATATATTATGTATATAAACATATTATATATTATATTGTAAAGGAGCCTTATGAGTCTAATACGTAATTTTTATATTAATTTCATTTTAGCTGGAAGTAGCTTCTACAGTTTTATGGTTTTCGATGTCTATGGTCAGTGGCTGTTTAGCCCAAAATTTAATAACGCGTAGAATAAATAGTTGAAATTACTAAAAATACCTTACCGTAAAGCACGAGGTATTAAAAGGAGGTGAGCCCCTCATATGCGTAATAATTTCTGTTCGTTTTAAGTTATAATGCTGCTCCTTGCTTCCAGTTGAAAAAACTTTCATATTTATTTTTTCATTTTTTTTGTTTTTAAATAATGCTAGAAAATCCTCATGGAAATTCTCTTCCCCTGTGAAAAATTACTCGATGGAAAGTTCTCCCAACATATCCCCCTCTTCTCAACCCCTCCCCAAACCAAAAATCCCCGTGAAAATGTCTATACACTTCCCAATAAACATTACTGTATGTAAGCACTAGTCAAAGTTTGTAACTTGTAGCCCCTCCCACGGGGACTATGGTGAGTAAGTCGTCCCCAAAGACATAGCTATAAGGTTTTTCAACTACGTTGAATAAAATGGCCATCTTAGAATTTTGATCCGGTGACGTTGGGAAAATAATTAGCGTGGGCAGGGGCCTAGGTGTCCTCCAATTTTTTTGGTCACTTAAAAAGGGCACTATAACTTTTCATTTCCGTTAGAATGAACCCTCTCGCATTATTCTTTGACCACTGGGTCGATACGATCACCCCTGGGAAAAAAACAAACAAAACAACCAAACTAATAAACACGCATCCGTGATCTGCCTTCTGGCAAAAAATACAAAATTCCACATTTTTGTAGATAGGAGCTTGAAACTTCCACAACAGGGTTCTCTTATACGCTGAATCTGATGGTGTGATTTTTGTCACACCAAAATCAGTGTTAGTTTTGATCTATGACTTTTAGGGGGTGTTTACCCTATTTTCTAAAATAAGGCAAATTTTCTCAGGCTTGTAACTTTTGATGGGTAAGACTAAACTTGATGAAACTTATATATTTAAAATCAGCATTAAAATTCAATTCTTTTGATGCGGCTGTTGGTATCAAAACTCGAGTTTTTAGAGTTTTGGTTACTATTGAGCCAGGTCGCTCCTTACTACAGTTTGTTAACACGAACTGTTTGACAAACTACGATGCTTTCAAACATTATACAATTTCGATCGTGAATGATGCGAGCATGACACAAGAAACTGGTCAAGGAACTTCTTTATACCACGGAATTAGATTTGGTTTTGCTACAAAATAAATTGTAGCTATATTTTATTAAAGCATTTAGTTTATATTTTGGTTTGGTTTATGCAAACAAGTTTGGGCTATATATTTGCACATTAGGGGGGTGGGGGTAAAGCATAGCATGTATTAAATAAGCAGTTGTTAGTTTATATATTTAATATATGCTATGCTTTATCAACACTGAACCGCCCCCCCCTCACTTTGAAAATATATACCCCGAATTTGTTTCTAAACTATTCATATAAGATGTACCTGCATCGTCGTTTTTGTCACGAAAGAACCTAACTTCACTTATTGAGTGTGTTTTGAATAACACACAAGTACCAGTGATGATTTTGAGACTCTTTGATTTACTTATATTTTGATTTCCGTTTTAACGGTCTCTTTTTATTGAAAATATTATTTTATTTGTATATGTGCTTTACGGAGGTCAGCAGATGAATATGAAGCCGAATTATTCATTTAAGATGAAGAAATTTAAATGTCTTCGATAAATCCCTCATTGTTTTAAGTGTTTTTTTTTGCTTGATGGAAAGGAAGTGTCTTCTGTGTCGTTATTAGATAAAAAAAACATGTTTTTTTCAACTGAAAGTAAGGAGTGCCATTAAAACTTGAAACGAATAGAAATTGCTCCGTATATGAAAGTGGCTGTTCCCTCTTAAACGTTCGCAGTTTATGCTAAAGTTTGACCCGTTCTTACAACGCTACTTTTTAAAACAATAAAAATTTGGGTGTAAAGAGCTGAGCGTTTAGGAAGGAGTAGCCCCTGTTCCCTGTCCTCTGTTCCGTCTTCCTCCATTAATGGTTATAATCTTACTTCTAATGGACCTAGAGGCAGAAGAAAAGTCTAAGCCAAAATCAATTGCATATTTCTACTAAAAATCACTGATGATAATCAGATATATAAGTGCTGAAAAACTTGGTAACCTTTCACACACAGACCCCCTCCCTAGAACTTCAAGTATATAAGATCCTCATTATATCTAGGGCTCATTGGTCTCTTCTTCTTTTTTCCTTGTGCCAGGCCATACATTTTTCCGCATATTGAAGGAATTCCCGAGTCATGCACAGCTCCTTAGGTACGAGAGACCAGCTACTTAGCATTCATCAGGGAGTCTATTGTGTCGAGAAGTAGACTTTTCCTGAGTTTCGTTTTTATATTTTATAAAAATGATGTTCTGCAGCTGCACTGAAATGTGGGAGAGCACACAGATTTGGCACGAAAAAGGACAGCTCTTCGAACTATGGCTTAACTTGAGCATCTTTTGTATTCACTAACGTCTTCCAAAAGGTCCAAGGAAACACTTTTAGTTCCCATGGTTCTGATAATGTCGTGCCTGTGCTCACTCACCAAGATCCAATGAGTTTCTAATACATTCCTTGTCCTTTCCACTTCACCTTTATGTTTCCCAAGTAAGCTGCTGAACCGACCAGTCAGTCTCACTGCAGTGTCAACTCTTCTGCTCAAAGCAGTCACTGGATCTAAACAAGCCGCAGCTTTTAAAGTGGGATCGGAATGATCGATCTTTTTCCTCATTTGTGTGTCCGTTTAGGAGTAATTTCTGTTCGTTTAAGTTTTAATGTTGCTCCTTACTTTCAGTTGAAAAAATTTGTTTTTTTAATTTAATTTCTGAACGTTTTTGAATTAATATATGTTTTGATTTTGGCTCTCCGCTCAAGAATAATTAAAACGAAATTTGCATATTAATTTTTTTGTGGCTAAATGCCTTTCTTATAGTTTTGATCGGACAATTTTGAGAAAAAAGAGGTGGGGTAGGAGGCGTATTTTCCCTTCAATTTTTCAGTTATTTTGAAAGGCAACTAGAACTTTTAATTTGTTTTTATTTGTAATAAATATACGTAACTTACGAATTAAGCTACGTAATGAGCTTCTATATTCTTATATTTTTATTATGTATATGGGAGAGTTCGCCCCCTCGTCAATACCTTGCTCTTTACACTAAAGCTTAAATTTTATCTCAATTATTTAAGAATTACCCCTGAATCACAAAGGTCGTAGAATAAATAGTTAAAATTAAAAAAGTGCTTTATCGTAAAGAGCGAGGTATTTAAGAGGAGATGAACCTCCTCATATGTGTTATAATTTCTGTTTGTTTTAAGTTTTAATGCTGCTCATTACATCCAGTTGAGAAAAACTTTTTCAAAATCCCTTCCAAAACCATAAGAAATCTCCCTGAAAACGTCAGTACACTTTCCAATAATCATTTCTATATGAAAACAATGCTCATAGTTTTGACTTGCAGCCCCTCCACTGGTGACTATGGGGGAGTAAGTCATCCCCAAAGACATAGTTATTAAATTTTTTGACTGTCGAACAAAATGGCTAAGTAAAAGTTTTGGTCCGATGACTTTGGGGAAAAATGGTAAAAGCTTCATGTTTCCTCATTTGTTTGTCAGCTTTGTGTTAGTATAGCGAAACCTTTATAACGTTATTTGGCTGTTTCGATAAAAGAAATTGACTATCCTCTATCTGAACTGACCAAAATTGACTTCTTTTTTTTTATTTCAGGTATTGTTGGTAATCAACAGTATTCCTTACTGTGTTGATGCAGTCGTGGCTGTGTGCTACATCCACAAAAAGTAAGAATTATTTACTTATTTAAAGAATATGAACATAGTTCATGCTCAAAGGCCCTTCTAAAGACTGAAATTTAACGAAGAAAAAATATTCCATTTTTTTTAGCCAATTATGAAACCCAAAGCAATTTCTGTCAAAAATCCCTCAATTTTTGTGTAATTTACTTTTTTTTATGTTTTATGGATAGTTGGTGAAATTTTTTAACCGGCACTTGGGAACGAGAAATATTTTCTTTTGTTCCCTAATTATTAACAACGGTTGGTCAACTTAAAAAAAAAAAAAAAAAAAAAAATTATACTGAACATCCAGAGCAGTGCCTTGTAATCAAAACAACTAGCCCACAGGAGTTAAGTTGAGTATTGACGATGACATAATATGATATAATTTCTTTATTTTGAATAAAAACTTGGACTTAGGGAAGATAAAGGGAAGAGAAGATGAAAAATATTTGATAATGCACATTACAGAGGAAATAAGAGCCCAAAAAGGAGGGGAGAGATTTAGTCCAACTTTTAACTTGCCCTTCCTTTTCGGAATTTTCATTTGAGATTTCATACATGTTTAAACATTATGGTAATAAAAAAAAATGAATAATTTGATGAAGCCTAAGCAAATTCTGGAAATATTCTTCTTGTATATTCAAAACGATAAAAATAGGCAGGTAAAAGGATATTAAGTAGGAAATATTAAAGCATGAAATCAAGAAAGGAAGTAATGAATGAAAAGAGAAAAATCAAAAAGGTGAAACAACGAGGATTATGTCAGCCAGTAGCAAAATATGAAGACAAAAATCAAGCAAATATTTCGACAAGGACTTCCGCCAAGTCGTCCTCAGGGCTCAAAGAAAAGAAAGAGGGTAAAAAACTATTAAAAATCTAACCTTCTGAAGTGAACCTTCTGACCGCTTCAGAAGGTTAGATTTTGTTGTTGTTTTTGTTTTTTCCTCTTTGTTTTTTTTTTAGCGCTGAGCTTTGACAACTTGGTGGAGGTCCTTGTTGATTCATTGGCTTGATTTTTTGCTTCATATTTTGCTACTGGCTGACAAAACCTTCATTATTTCACCAATTTGAAATTTCTCTTTTCGTTTATTATTTCCTTTCTTGATTTCATATGTCATGCATAGCCAGTATCGTCTCAGAACGTATTAAATAAAAAAAACAAGTTTTTTTAACTGAAAGTAAGGAGCGACATTAAAACTTAAAACGAACAGAAATTACTTCGTATATGAAAGAGGCTGCTTCCTCATCAACGCCCCGCTCTTTACGCTAAAGTTTTTTACTGTTTTAAAAAGAAGAATTGAGAGACAGAGTCAAACTTTAGCGTAAAGAGCGGGGCGTTGATACTGTTTTAAAAAGAAGAATTGAGAGACAGAGTCAAACTTTAGCGTAAAGAGCGGGGCGTTGATGAGGAAGCAGCCTCTTTCATATACGAAGTAATTTCTGTTCGTTTTAAGTTTTAATGTCGCTCCTTACTTTCAGTTAAAAAAACTTGTTTTTTTTTATTTAATTTCTGAACGTTTTTGAATCAATGCATGTTTTGATTTTGGCTCTCCGCAGAGGAATAATTAAAACGAAATTTGAATTATTTTTTTTTTGGCTAAATGGCTTTCTCATAATTTTGATCGAATGATTTTGAGAAAAAAAGAGCGGGGGAGGAAGCCTAGTTGCCCTCCGATTTTTTGGTCAATTAAAAAGGCAACTAGAACTTTTAATTTTTTACAAATATTTTTATTAGTAAAAGATTTACGTAACTTATAAATTAGCTTACGTAAAGAACTTTTGTATTCTCATATTTTTATTACATATATGAGGGGGTTCGCCCCCTTGTCAGATCCTCGCTCTTTACACTAAAGCTTAAATTTTGTCCCAATTCATTAAGAATGACCCCAGAATCACAAAAGCCGTAGAATAAATAGTTGAAATTACTAAAAATACTTTAACGTAAAGAGCGAGGTATTAGGAGGAGGTGAGCCCCTCAAATGGGTAATAGTTTCTGTTTGTTTTAAGTTTTAATGCTGTTCCATACTTCCAGCTGAAAGAACTTTTTCATATTTATTTTTTCATTGTGTTTTAAATAATACTAGTAAATCCTGCGCTCCCTTCATGGAGATTTTCTTCCCCCATGACAAATTATCGATGGAAAGTTCCCCCAGCATATTCCCCTCTTCTCAACCCCTCTCCCAACCAAAAAAATCCTCCTGAAAACGCCTGTACACTTCCCAATAACCATTACTATATGTAAGCATTGGTCAAAGTTTGTAACTTGTTGCCCCTCCCATGGGGACTGTGGGGGAGTAAGTCGTCCCCAAAGACATAGTTATAAGGTTTTTCGACTACGCTGAATAAAATGGCTATCTCAGAATTTTGATCCGTTGACTTTGGTAAAATAATTAGCGTGGGAGGGGGCCTAGGTGCCCTCCAATTTTTTTGGTCACTTAAAAAGGGCACTAGAACTTTTCATTTCCGTTAGAATGAGCCCTCTTGCAAAATTCTAGGACAACTGGGTCGATACGATCACCCCTGGGAAAAAGAAAAAAAAAACAAAAAAAACAAAAAAACAAATAAACACGCATCCGTGATCTGCCTTCTGGCAAAAAATACAAAATTCCACATTTTTGTAGCTAGGAGCTTGAAACTTCTACAGTAGGGTTCTCTGATACGCTGAATCTGATCGTATGATTTTCGTTAAGATTCAAAGACTTCTAGGGGCCGTTTCCCCTATTTTCTAAAATAACGCAAATTTTCTCAGGCTCGTAACTTTTGATGGGTAAGACTAAACTTGATGAAACTTATATATTTAAAATCAGCATTAAAATGCGATTCTTTTGATGTAGGTATTGGTATCAAAATCCCATTTTTTAGAGTTTTGGTTACTATTGAGCCGGGTCGCTCCTTACTACAGTTCGTTACCACGAACTGTTTGATTTAGGAAATATTAAGTAGGGTAGGTAGGATATAGGTAGATTAAGGCCTTTAATTCGGTTGACCGAGAAATCTTATGAAAAACTTCTCAAACACTATGGAATACCCCCCAAGATAGTAGAACTGATTATCGCTCTGTATAAAGAAACATAATGATGTGTACGAACAGGAAACAGAGATACAAGATACTTCAAAATCTTGACTGGTTTCAAAAAAGGGTGTGTATTATCGCCACTTTTATTTACAATTAATAATTTAATATTTACAACGTACTCAGTCAGTCTACTGGCTGTGGAGTAAACGTCAACAGCAAGCAGCTTACAGATCTTGACTTTGCAGGTGATATAGTACTGCTAAAAGACGCCAAAGATTGATTAAAGCTGCTATTCGATGAAATCTGAGAAAAAGCCTGTGAGGTCATATTGTCAATCAACATCGATAAATAAAAAAGAATGTCAAAATCTGCCTCCCCCCAGCTCTTCAATGGTTTGATACAACTGTTGAACAGTTCCAAGAACTTAAATGCTTATGAAGCTGGATTAAGAATACTGGAGATGTAACATTTGAAATCAAGAGAAGGATTAGACAAGCATCAGGTGCCTTCAACAGACTGAAACCAATTTGGAGAAGTAACAAGAACTCACTTCGTTTAAAATTGCGCCTTTTCAACAGCAATGTGCTTTCTATATTGATGTACGCCAGCGAATAATTGAAACTAAACCAACAACTGGTGAAACGTATCCCTGGATTCAAAATCATTTGCCTTTCAAGGAACCTCAAATTCAGTTGGCATCAGAAAAATACTAATAGGGAAATCCGGCTAAAAACAAACCAGCCAATATAAACCGAAATTATTGAGAAACAAAAATAGACATATTTGGGTCATGTTCTATGCATGACCGAAGACAGACTTCATTTTAGAGTGTATCAGTGGGAGCCTGAAGGAAGATGAAGACAAGGCCGACCAAAGCACACACTGCGGAGACAGTATGATTGGGACCTGAAAGAGGCCAATATTTCACTCACTACACAATGGGAAGATATTACTGCAGTAGCACAACTTCGTGATGAAAGGATAGGCTTTGCAAACGTCCTATGCACCACTGATGACTCAGGAGGATTTAAGGTCTAAGGTAAGATATAGAAAACAGTATTAGACTTTTAAAGTCCAAACCAGCAGTTCTGATCTCTTTATCATGGCCCTGTGGCCAGGGCCAACATTTTCATGGTTTCGCACCCCCTTCTTGCCTATCTTCCCCGCATTCCTCACGGTACCCACTTTGAGCAGGGTTGACTCTTACTGAGCTTACAGAGTTACAACAATGATAAACGTCCCGAACCCAGCAGCTGGACACACCAGGAATCGAACCATCACCCTTTGGACAAAGGATTAAGAAACTTTTTCATATTTTTTTTTTAAAGAATACTAAAAAATCCTGCACCCCCTTCATGGTATTTTTCTTCCCCCATGATAAATTCTCCATGAAAACATCATCCCACGTAACCCCCTTATCTCTACACCCCTTCCTCCTACAAAAAGAAAAAAATCCCTCTGAAAACGTCAGTATACTTTCCAATAACCGTTCCTTTGTGTAAACAATGCTCAAAGTTTTTGACTTGCAACCCCTCCCCCAGGGACTGTGGGCGAGTAAGTCATCCCCTAAGACATATTTATTAGGTTATTTGACTATGCCAGATAAAATGGCTGTGTCAAAATTATGATCTGAGGACTTTGGGAAAAAAAGAAAATGGGAGGGGGCCTAGGTGCCCTTCAATTTTTTTGGTCACTTAAAAAGAGCACTAAAACTTTTAATTTCCGTTATAATGAACACTTTTCCGACATTATAGGACCACTGGGTCGATACGATCACCCCTGGAAAAAAAAAAAATAAAAACGCACTCGTGATCGGTCTTCTGGCAGAAAATAAAAAATTCCACATTTTTATAGATAGCCTTGGGAAACTTCTGTAGTAGGGTTCTCTGATACGTTGAATGTGATGATATGATTTTCTTTAAGATACTATGACGTTTAAGGAGTGTTTCACCCTATTGTCCAAAATAAGGTAAATTTTATCAGGCTCGTAACTTTTGATGGGTAAGACTAAATTTGAGTCACATTACACGTCAACAGTTTCTTGAACGCTTACTGTAATTTTCCTTGAGAAATTTTCATCGCGCTTGCAATTGTCACTTTTGTTCAGTAGCTTTGGTGGAAGACATTCTTTATAAGGAATTTTCCATGGCTGAAATATATCATAGGGGAATTTCGCACTTAAATAGGTAAAAGCTTTATGTTAGTATGGCAAAACCTTTAAAACGTTATTTGGCTGTTTTGATAAAAGAAATTGACTATCCATTATCAGAACTGACCGAAATTGACATTTTTTTAATTTCAGGTATTGTTGGTAATCAACAGTATTATTTACTGTGTTGATGCAGTTGTGGCTGTGTGCTACATTTACAAGAAGTAAGCCTGCTTTACTTATTTAAAGAATAAGAGCATAGTTCATGCTCAAGTTGCCTTCTAAAGACTGAAATGTAACAAAGAAAAAAAATTTCAATTTCTTAAGCCAATTATGAAACCTAAAGCGATTTCTGTCAAAAATCCCTCAATTGATTTTGAGTAATTTACTTGTTTTCGACTTTTTGTTGACGTTATGTTTTGAAATTTTTTAACCGCCACTTTGGAATGAGAAATATTGTCTTTTGTTCTCTAATTATTAACAATAGTCGGTCAACTTAAGAAAAAAAAAAATATGTCATGCATAGCCAGTATGGTCCCAGAACGTATTTAGGAAATATTAAGTAGGACAGGTAGGATATAGGAAGATTAAGGCCTTTGATTCGGTTGACCGAGAAATCTTATGGAAAACTCCTCAAACACTTTGGAATACCCCCCAAGATAGTAGAACTGATTATGCTCTGTACAAAGAAACAGAATGATATGTGCGAACAGAAAACAAAGATACGAGTTACTTCAAAATCCTAACTGGTTTCAAAAAAGGGTGTGTATTATCGCCACTTTTATTTACAATTAATAATTTTTATTTACAACGTACTCAGTCAGTCTACGGGCTATGGTGTAGACGTAAACAGCAAGCAGCTTGCAGATCTTGACTTTGCAGATGATATAGTACTGCTAGAAGATGATATAGTACTGATTAAAGCTGCTATTCGATGAAATCTGAGAAAAAGCCCGTGAGGTCATATTGTCAATCAACATCGATAAATAAAAAATAAAGTCAAAATCTGCCTCCCCCCAGCTCTTCAATGGTTTGATACAACTGTTGAACAGTTCCAAGAATTTAAATGCTTATGAAGCTGGATTAAGAGTACTGGAGATGTAACTTTTGAAATCAAGGGAAGGATTGGACAAGCATCAGGTGCCTTCAACAGACTGAAACCAATTTGGAGAAGTAACAAGAACTCACTTCGTTTAAAATTGCGCCTGTTCAACAGCAATGTGCTGTCTATATTGATGTACGCCAGCGAATAATTAAAACTAAACCAACAACTGGAGAAACGTATCCTTGGATTCAAAATCATTTGCCTTTGAAGGGTCCTCAAATTCATTTGGCATCAGAAAAATACTAATAGGGAAATCCGGCTAAAAACAAACCAGCCAATATAAACCGAAATTATTGAGAAACAAAAATAGACATATTTGGGTCATGTTCTATGCATTCGCGAAGACAGACTTCCTTCTAGAGTGTATCAGTGGGAGCCTGAAGGAAGATGAAGACAAGGCCGACCAAAGCACACACTGCGGAGGCAGTATGATCGGGACCCGAAAAAGGCTAATATTTCACTCACTACACAATGGGAAGATATTACTGCAGTAGCACAGCTTCGTAATGAAAGGATAAGCTTTGTCAACGCCCTATGCGCCACTGATGACTCAGGAGGATTTAAGGTCTATGGTAAGGTATAGAAAACGGTATTAGACTCTTAAAGTCCAAACCAGCAGTTCTGATCTCTGTATCATGGCCCTGTGGCCAGGATTTGCAATAGAGGATCGGGGGCAAACCTTTCTGTGCTTTCGCACATCCTTCTTGCCTATCTTCCCCGCATTCTTCAAGGTACCCACTTTGAGCAGGGTTGACTCTTACTGAGCTTACAGAGTTCCACCACTGATACACGTCCCAAACCCAGCAACAGGACATACCAGGAATCGAACCATCACCTTTTGGACAAAGGATTAAAAATCCAGTATGCCAAACTCAATAATGAAATTCAAGACAATACAATAGCCATTCAAAACAATTCAAATTCAAAACCATTCAAAATAATATTTATAAAAGGAAGGAAGGACTAGCAAAAACTGTTTAACCCACAGTTGAATGTTTAAAAACATGAAAAAAAGAACGTCAGCTGTTTTTAGGGCAATTTTAAAGTATTAAATTTTCATTTTAAAGTAATATTTTGGTATATGTGCCTTTAGTGTCATAGTATATACATGTGTCTCACCGTGTCAATAAAGTTATTCCACATTTACAGATGTTTCAAAATTTGTCTTTTTTTTAAAACAATTGTAATTTCAACAAAATTTGAAATAATATTATCCGATTGCTATTTTTTTTGCAAAATCTTCTACCAGTTACGATATACTACGTGCTAAGAAGTGCCCCGCCCATTATTGACATTGAAGCTGATGCTGTAACGCACGAATTTTAGTTATGGGTTTGATACATTTTGCCAGACTTCAGGTTTAAACATAATTGTGTAATGGAGACCCGCTGAATATAGATCAGGCACATAAAAGAAAAGCAAACAAACAAAAGTAAGCCAGCGAAGAAATATATTTCATCTTCCTTCTCATGTACAAATAGTTAGGATCATGGGTAGACTGGCTGGTGGTGGTTTTCATTGTTGCAGTCTGTGCTAGGGCTCATGCGAGCAGTTGTTTTGTAAAGTGTACCAGGGTGGGTGACTGTTTCGACATGTGGCACCGCTTATGTTTTAGTTAGAAGGGGTTATCCTGTGCAAAGACGGAGATCCCTTCTTTGAATAATTCTTTCCCTTTTTCCTCCATAATGTCGTTTGATATTTTAGCCTCGTTGGTACTGCTACGTATTCTGGCGCTGGAACAGCCTGAAACAGGCATTATCCCATCACTATCTTCTGCTGCTCTATATAGGACTCTATTTTCTTCTGGGCACTGATTAAAATAACTGTCCTTTCCTAGATATGTTAGTGTTTACATTGAATCGATTACGATTGGTTCTAACCTAGGATGTAGCTGGCGTTGTGTTTTTAACAAAGCAAACTACTTTCTTCCGTATATACCGTATATTTCTTCCGTATTCCGATCTACTTCTCTCATAAAACTTCAATCACACTTTATCTCGTGGACACAATTCTTTCAGCCCCTTGGCTTTCTTGCTGTGAGCGCCTTATTGTCTAACTTGAGATTTCTCTCTAGATTTCTTGAAAACAACCTTTGTGAGAATTTTTAGCTCTTGTTGTGATGGCAGTGCTGTGCCATTGTCCATATTTTACTGCTCATAAGCAACTGGACTGGTGAATATGCCTTATGAATTAGAGTTTTTCGGTGCTCCAACAATGCAACACATGGATCTGATTGACTTTCTGAAGCTTTTGTTAATAACTATTTTAAGTCTGGACTAGAAATTCGTTCAGGCCATTGAATTGAGTGTATCGGTAACTTGATGTGACGTGGTTGGTATCCCAGGATTCTATCAATACATAAACTCTTCTAAGCTGAATTAAGGTCCGATGTATGAAGTGATTTGAGCTGATATACAATATCCGGCAAAAATACTTTCGAGTTCAACATCACTTGCTGTGAATCGGAAATGGCAAGCTTATCCACCTAGAAAAATGACTATAATAGTCAGTGGTGAAGAGATATTCGATGCTTTTAAATATGAGAAGACCCATTATCACGCGTTGAAATTGATACTGGAGGATATTGGTATCTCCTTTGGTTGATTTATCTGATGTTAGGCATATATTTCATATCTAGACACTGTTCACGCAACATTCGAACTCTTTCTTTGGTTTTCACAGATCCTATATGTGAAGAAAGAAGCTTTTGCAGTATATTCCCGTGCATCGTCATGGGGACTATAATACGTTCACCTTTCAGTATGTTTTTTAGGGTAATGTATGGCGTTGAGGGAGTTGCGCTTGTAAATATTTGGTAGGGAAGTCGGAAGAAGAGATAAGATTTTGGAAATTTTGAAAAGTAGGTGTAACTTAAATATAAGTGATATTGCAAAGTTTGTCCGGGTAGGTATGATGTATCGTGATCATCTTCTTAAATATCTAGTGTTAATGTCATTTCAGTTTTGTTTTGTTGCTGTATTTTTTAGTTTGTTTTGTGTATGTCACCATGGTCCAATTGGGCTTTCGTGTGAATAAATCTATCTACTATTCATCTATCTATCTATCTATCATTGTTGGTATCCATCTCATCTCTGTAGTTCTAATATGGTCGAATTCCAACAATTTGAAGTAATAGTGTCAGCTTTCTAATTGTATTTCTTTTCTTACAGTGTGAATGCAGGTAATGAAGCCACTCATATGGATTTTCCACTGGAGAGCTTGTGCGAGAACACACTACGGGCCGGAGTTACAAGGTAATATGGCATTTCCTTTGACACACTGGGTCCCAAAACATAAGAAAAATTTGCGAGAAGTACCATTATTAGGCAATAAAACAACTATGTCAATTAAATACGAACAAAAATTATTTTAAAGATGAATATTCCGCAAAAACAGCAAAGAGCTACCTTAAACCAAATAACGATTTGAAATGAATTCAATTACAAATTAAAGCGTAAAAAGAACAGAAATTACTATCAATAGATAACTATAACTGAAATCAAACAGTAAATAAAATAAATAATAAAGTCAAACTTAACACGAACAGAAACAGCGAACAGGAGTGAGGCTAACACCCCTAATGCCAGGTAAAAACTGAAACTTCTATTTTAGTTTATTAAAAGCCATTATTATTTCAAGCTGAGTATATAACTCTTATAGTAAAAAAATCTTATTAAACAAGATTACTAAAACACCTATTAAAATGCGGATTGACAGTTTAAGATATTTAGTATTATTCACTCTGGAAAGTCTGGAGAATTTTGTGTTTTTAACTATTAATCCATCAGTATCCAAGACCCATTGCTATTAAAATTTAGCGATACTTGCTTGTGTAGTGAAATAGGGTGTAGTGCAAAAGTTTTTTAACTTAACAATTTGCGGTGTTAAATATTTTTCCGTACCAACAGTGTTGCCATGGTGCTAGGTTCCCATATGGGAACATTACATTTAGTGTTAATATTATCCTTCGAACCAAGGGACATACATAGATACACATCTTTTGTCACACTTAACAAAGGTTAGTATAAAATATAAACCAAGTTTTGGCTTGAAATTGCTCATAACACCGTTGTAAATGACTTTGGACACTATGCACTCTAGCTGTGTATTATATGTGTATTTGCATTGATCCTGTCTCTGCTTTCATCAGTACATGAGTGGTTTACTTACTAGGATGGATCTGTGTAAAACCTGAGCTCCCACTATTACCTGGACCGTAGATTTTGAACTGTTGAAGAATGAAAGAAACCACTATTTTCCCTAGTGAAGCGGTTTTCCAGAGTCTTTGGTTACTGCAATTAATATAGTTGTGCTATCTTTCCACTTTATTGCCAAAACTACTATATCTGATCAATAGTCTTAATAACCACGTTTCTTCTTTTCAACACCTTGGTTTTCATCGAGACAACATCTCTTCTAGTAATTTTCAAGTACGGTGAGTGTGCCAAGAAATTTATGTAAAGAAAGATAATGATTTGTGAGGATCATGGCCTGAGAGAAAATTTTCAAAGAGGACTTTGTGATGGGATGCTTTCTAAATATCATGCAATAGGCATATAGCCATTGTTGGACACTGAGGTACTCCTGAAGGCTGCTCACCGCCTGCTCCCCCACTGTAAAGATCCAAATGTTAGGATAAAGCTCAAAATGAAGCTTTATTCAAAGCTCAATATGAAACTGATAGCTCCATTCTGATAAGAATTCCGTGTTGTTTTCAATATGATCAGATAGCTGTGTCCTAAAAATCAACTTCAGGCATTTTTATCCTGTGACTGACCTTGTCTGTCAGTCTAGGTAGTAATTCAGATGGACAAAACTTCTGATAGATATTTCCGATAGAAATTTCCAGACTATGGAATCTTTTCCAGTTTTGCATATCGTTCTAGTTTGTTTTTTTCAGAGTTCTGATTTTTAGATTCTAGTTTTGAAAACAGTCCTTGTGAAACAATTAGAGTTTGTTTTTCTTATTTGGACTCTTGCTGATAGAAGAGCATCGTCAAGCGATAAGAACCATGTTGGGACCATGATGGACATGATTGCAAAAGGCCGCCATTCATACCGGAAGTCCCTAGGACTTCTTGCTGTCTGGCTCTAAGGCAGCTTAGGCACTTTGGTGTAGACTTGGGAAGATATATTGATCTTTATCCTGTACCGGTATCCGGGATCATTGCTTTTCCTGAGGTTAAAACAATTTCAATGATTTAAAGAACATGACAATTGGAACTTGTCATATTATGTTCTTAAAAAAGACTATTGTCGTGAAATTTTGACTGAAGAATTCAGAAGATTCGAACTGAACTTATTAGGAGTTTCAGAAATTCATGTCCAAGGGGTAGGAAAGATGAAAATAGGTGATTTAGAATTTGTTTACTAAGGCAGGATGGATGGGGTACATAGACAGGGAGTAGGGCTCATGAGGAATGAACAAGCTGCTAAGTCTTCTTTAGGCCTGGAAGACATTAATAATCGAATACTAATTGCTCATATATGACTAAAAGCTTGTCAGCTGCCTTTCAAAGGAATTTTAGTGTGTAACCTGTAACTAACATTAGTAAAATGGGATGGAAAGTTGTAGATTAGCTATCGTTGATAAGAATAACTTATTTCTTAATGAATATTCTTCTATCAATTACTCAGTAAAATCGAATAAATACTGTCTAGTAGAAAAAAACTATAACAACTCACTTCTTAATGTGTATCATGGTTCTAATGGACAGTACTTCTAAGTGTTACTTTGAAAAAGGTGTTGCTTGTTACTTTCAAGAAAAAGCGCCACTTTTGTTAAAAAGTGTCACAATAGTGTCACGTTTCCTGAAAATTGCCATTTAAAAAAGTGTCAAAAGTGCCAGGAAAGTGTCACCCGTGGCAACCCAGATTGTTTTCTGCAATATCGTCTGGATCAGTAGTAAGTGTAGCATAAATATCTATTGAACCTGCAACATCTTGTGCCATGTGCTTCTTTTTTCTCTGCTTTAAGTAGCCTTTTGTTCTTTCTAGATTTCTTCTTGGTAGTTTTTACACTTCTAATCTCTTCTAAAAAATTTGAGTTTCCAGTTCTGACTACAAGTGAAAAATTATTAGTAAAATTCTAGATAATCAGCTTTGACTATTTATTACATCCAACGTCTGTCCTATCAGTGTCTTCATCCTTTACAGGCCAGGATTTATTAATAGGCTCACTAAACCCACGCCTATGGGTTGGACAATACCAGGGAATGGAATAAATTATCACTGAATGAAAAATAGAATGCCAAAAATAGAGTGAACAAAACTAGATTTATCGTGAAAGTGCCAGATTTACTCTGCTCTCGTGGATTGTGTATACCCGTATATATACAGTATACCCGTGGATTGTGACAGCATCACCAGCTTTGGCTATAGTGAAATGAAGTTTCAGCACATTGAAACTTGTAACTACACGTTTTGAACAATGATGGACCAAGACTATTTCGGTTGGCTCGTCTTGGTGTGATTTTTAACTGAAGTTCTTTAGCTTGAAATTTCTTCATTCAGCGTTTAAGCTGTATATTTTAATCCAAATCGTAAATTTATTGCATCTGAGTTATGTTTGGACGTAAATCATATTATTGCTTTATTCCACTTGTATTACTGATGTCTCCTCTAGATCACTAAAATCCTGTACACATGCTTCTTGCGAGAGTCGGAACTTAGTGGTTAATCTTCTTTAATCTTCTTATTGCAATACGATTCTTTGTACTGAACTCTGCTCTTAAGTTTCATATTTGAAACAGAAGTCACGCTAATTGTTAAAAAAACTATTGGTGGAAATAATCAGCCAGTCTGTCAAGTCCCTTGCTCCCCCCTCCAAACATTTTGGCTTGCAGCGTTCCTGACCCCTACCCCCTACTATAGAGAACTAGACATTTTGCTGTGAAAGACTCTAAAACTCTAGCTGATAAAATGAAAGGGTAAAAAAAGTGAATATCGCACGCTGCATAGCCGTCTTTAAACGGTTGTTGAGCCGTTGGGATCTATATCTTGGAGTACACTCGAGTTTTGAGAACAAAACCAGGCCTGTTATTGGTAGCATCTAATGAAATGAAACTCAACCTATTAAATAGTTCCACCTCAATCTAAAAAATTGTCGGACTGGTGATCCTGTTCTTAGGATGGTGTAATCGGATTTTTTGGAGTAGTTTGTGGATCTTAGTAGTCAAGGAATTAATAGAGATCTACAATTTACTCAGTCTTGTAATTACTCCCAGAAAAATAAAGATTAATTCTTGTAAAATATAATCAAAACGTAGTAAGGGACACCTAAGCTATCCTACCCAAAGAGTATGGGTGATTTATAAGAGTAGGAACTGGCTATAAAGTCGACAAAAATCTATCAATTTCATTTAGTGTTTTGTGACAACCGGCATTTTTCAACCTTTGTATTAGTTTGTTTTATCAGAATCTGGTGTAAAAAACTTACTACTGGTTTAATTTTAACAATTATACTATCTATACTATCTACATTATTATAATGAGAATAAAGTGTGGCCAAATACTAGGTGGCGTAAATAGTTTTTTTTTTTTCACACAACTGGCACCGATTTTCAAAATTATAAGCTATTTTAATTGTCAAATTTGCTCATTACTCTTAGCAGATTTTTCTTTATTTAATCCTTGCCCGTTTTTTAACACAAGGGAAACAAGAGAAATAGGGGTCCATTTGAAATCAAGAGAAGGATTGGACAAGCATCAGGCGCTTTCAACAGACTGACACCAATTTGGAGAAGTATCAAGAACTCACTTCATTTAAAATTGCGCCTGTTCAACCGCAATGTGCTGTCTATATTGATTTACACCGGCGAATATTGGAAACTAAACCAACAACTGGAGAAACATATCCTTGGATTCGAAAACATTTGCCTTTGAAGGATCCTCAAAATAAGTTAGCATCAGAAAAATACTATTGGGTAAATCCGGCTAAAAACAAACCAGTCATTATAAACTGAAATTATGGAGAAACAAAGATAGACATATTTGGGTCACAGAAAAGTGATTTTAAAACAAACCAGGAATTCCGAGACCACTTATAAACTGACAGATGTCTCCCAAGAATGGCAGCTGAGAGTTTAGTATCACCTTTCTCTTTCAATACTTTTTAGATAGTAAAAAATTTACATTTTTTACTATCCCCAAACTTTCCCAGAAAATGTCGCAAAAACGGAGTTGCAAAAAGACTTGGGCCTAAAATTGTCAAATCTTTAAATCAGGCCCTGATCATTCATCAGAGGTCTTTGAATTTTGCTGAGATGAAAAGTGGAAGCACAGCTTAGTGGATAATACAAGAACAAATATCAAAAATCATTAGTCAAATTCAGCTTGCAGTGTAAATATTTTATTGACCTAGCTAAGTTGTTAATACATCAATGGGTAGAGGCATACCCAGCCTATTAAAAATACCTAGGCCCTTAGGCAAGAAAGCAAGACCATTTATTTCTACCAAGGAGGAAGAAAAGTGGGAGGCTCCTTATCCTCCGAGCAAAATGAACATAAACTATTAAAGCCTTTCTGAAGCCACAAAGATGTTTCTGGGAAAACACTTACGTTACGGAAGTTACGGAAGTCATGCTTACGCTATTGGCCAGACCTTATACGCTATTAAATAAAAAAAACAAGTTTTTTCAACTGATAGTAAGGAGTGACATCAAAACTTAAAACGCACAGAAATTACTTCGTATATGAAAGAGGCTGCTTCCTCATCAACGCCCCGCTCTTTACGCTAAAGTTTGACTCTTTCTCTCAATTCTTCTTTCTAAAACAGTAAAAAACTTTAGCGTAAAGAGCGGGGCGTTGATGAGGAAGCAGCCTCTTTCATATACGAAGTAATTTCTGTGCGTTTTAAGTTTTGATGTCACTCCTTACTATCAGTTGAAAAAACTTGTTTTTTTTATTTAATTTCTGAACGTTTTTGAATCAATGCATGTTTTGATTTTGGCTCTCCGCAGAGGAATAATCAAAACGAAATTTGCATATTTTTTTTTTGGCTCAATGGCCTTCTCATAATTTTGATCGAATGATTTTGAGAAAAAAAGAGCGGGGGACGAAGCCTAGTTGCCCCCCGATTTTTTGGTTAATTAAAAAGGCAACTAGAACTTTTAATTTTTTACGAATCTTTTTATTGGTAAAAGATTTACGTAACTTATAAATTAGCTTACGTAAAGAACTTTTGTATTCTCATGTTTTTATTACATATATGAGGGGATTCGCCCCATCGTCAGTACCTCGCTCTTTACACTAAAGCTTAAATTTTATCCCAATTCATTAAGAATGACCCCCTGAATCACAAAAGCCGTAGAATAAGTAGTTGAAATTACCGAAAATACTTTAGCGTAAAGAGCGAGGTATTAGAAGGAGGTGAGCCCCTCATATGGGTAATAATTTCTGTTTGTTTTAAGTTTTGTTGCTGTTCCTTACTTCCAGCTGAAAAAGCTTTTTCACTTTTATTTTTTAATTGTTTTTTTTTTTTAATAATGCTAGTAAATCCTGCTCTCCCTTCATGGAAATTTTCTTCTCCCATTACAAATTCTCGAAGGAAAGTTCCCCCAGCATATCCCCCTCTTCTCAACCCCTCCCCCAAACCAAAAAAATCCTCTTGAAAACGCCTGTATACTTCCCAATAACCATTACTATATGTAAGCACAGGTCAAAGTTTGTAACTTGTTGCCCCTCCCACGGGGACTGTGGGGGAGTAAGTCGTCCCCAAAGACATAGTTATAAGGTTTTTCGACTACGCTGAATAAAATGGCTATCTCAGAATTTTGATCCGTTGACTTTGGGAAAATAATTAGCGTGGGAGGGGGCCTAGGGGCCCTCCAATTTTTTTGGTCACTTAAAAAGGGCACTAGAACTTTTCATTTCCGTTAGAATGAGCCCTCTTGCAACATTCTAGGACAACTGGGTCGATACGATCACCCCTGGGAAAAAAAAAAAAAAAAACAAAAAAACAAAAAAACAAATAAACACGCATCCGTGATCTGCCTTCTGGCAAAAAATGCAAAATTCCACATTTTTGTAGATAGGAGCTCGAAACTTCTACAGTAGGGTTCTCTGATACGCTGAATCTGATGGTGTGATTTTCGTTAAGATTCTATGACTTTTAGGGGGCGTTTCCCCCTATTTTCTAAAATAACGCAAATTTTCTCAGGCTCGTAACTTTTGATGGGTAAGACTAAACTTGATGAAACTTATATATTTAAAACCAGCATTAAAATGCGATTCTTTTGATGTAGCTATTGGTATCAAAATTCCATTTTTTAGAGTTTTGGTTACTATTGAGCCGGGTCGCTCCTTACTACAGTTCGTTACCACGAACTGTTTGATTGGTCTTTATCAAATCAAATAAGAAAACAGTTTTTTTTTAACTGAAAGTAAGGAGCAACATTAAAACTTTAATGAACAGAAATTATTAAGTAATCTAGTTTAATAAGATTTTTTTACTATAAGAGTTATATACTCAGCTTGAAATAATAATGGCTTTTAATAAACTAAAATAGAAGTTTCAGTCTTTACCTGGCATTAGGGGTGTTAGCTTCACTCCTGTTCGCTGTTTCTGTTCGTGTTAAGTTTGACTTTATTATTTATTTTATTTACTGTTTGATTTCAGTTATAGTTATCTATTGATAGTAATTTCTGTTCTTTTTACGCTTTAATTTGTATTTGAATTCATTTCAAATCGTTATTTGGTTTAAGGTAGCTCTTTGCTGTTTTTGCAAAATATTCATCTTTAAAATAATTTTTGTTCGTATTTAATTGACATAGTTGTTTTATTGCCTAATAATGGTAATTCTCGCAAATTTTTCTTAGGTTTTGGGACCCAGTGTGTCAAAGGAAATGCCATATTACCTTGTAGCTCCGGCCTGTAGTGTGTTCTCGCACAAGCTCTCCAGTCGAAAATCCATATATGTGTCTTCATTACCTGCATTCACACTCTAAGAAAGGAAATACAATTAGAAAGCTGACACTATTACTTCAAATTTTTGGAATTCGACCATATTAGAACTACAGAGATGAGATGGATACCAACACTGATAGATAGATAGATAGATGAATAGTAGATAGATTTATTCACACGAAAGCCCAATGGGACCATGGTGACATACACAAAACAAGCTAAAAAATACAGCAACACAACAAAAACTGAAATGATATTAAAACTAAATATTTAAGAAGATGATCACGATACATCATACCTACCCGGACAAACTTTGCAATATCATTTATATTTAAGTTAGACCTACTTCTCAAAATTTTCAAAATCTTATCTCTTCTTCCGACTTCCCTACCAAATATTTACAAGCGCAACTCCCTCAACGCCTTACATTACCCTAAAAAAATACTGAAAGGTGAACGTATTATAGTCCCCATGACGATGCACGGGAATATACTGCAAAAGCTTCTTTCTTCACATATAGGATCTGTGAAAACCAAAGAAAGAGTTCGAATGTTGCTTGAACAGTGTCTAGATATGAAATATATGCCTAATATCAGATGAATCAACCAAAGGAGATACCAATATCCTCCAGTATCAATTTCAACGCGTGGGTATGGGTCTTCTCATATTTAAAAGCATCGAATATCTCATCACCACTGACTATTATAGTCATTTTTCTAGGTGGATAAGCTTGCCATTTCCGATTCACAGCAAGTGATGTTGAACTCGAAAGTATTTTTGCCGGTTAATGTATATCAGCTCAAATCACTTCATACATCGGACCTTAATTCAGCTTAGAAGAGTTTATGTATTGATAGAATCCTGGGATACCAACCACGTCACATCAAGTTACCGATACACTCAATTCAATGGCCTGAACGAATTTCTAGTCCAGACTTAAAATAGTTATTAACAAAAGCTTCAGAAAGTCAATCAGATCCATGTGTTGCATTGTTGGAGCACCGAAAAACTCTAATTCATAAGGCATATTCACCAGTCCAGTTGCTTATGAGCAGTTAAATATGGACAATGACACAGCATCGGTTATGTAATAGACACTTGGGAAGTGAAGTTCGATTAATGCTAATGGAATGAAACAAAATATGCTGAATATCTAATAGTTTAGAAACAAATTTGGGCAACGGATTAGCACATTAGGGGGGGGGGGGGAGAAGAATAAAGCATATCACATATTAAATATGTGAACTAACCATTGCTGTATTTAATATATGCTATGCTTTACCCCCGCCCCCACCCATTAATGTGCAAATGTATAGCCCAAATTTGTTTGCATAAACGAAACCAAACCAAAATACAAACTAAATACTTAAATAAAATATAGCTGCAATTTATTTTGCAACCAAACCAAAGCTAATTGGTTGACCAGTTTCATGTGTTTTAGCTTCTGTTGCCT
This sequence comes from Artemia franciscana, assembly GCF_032884065.1. Lineage (NCBI taxonomy): Eukaryota > Metazoa > Arthropoda > Branchiopoda > Anostraca > Artemiidae > Artemia > Artemia franciscana. The sequence continues at coordinate 306,873 of NW_027062717.1, read as the reverse complement.
ATTGTTTACAATAAGAAATAGTTTTGTAAAAGTAAATGAATAAAATAATATAAATTGATTATTAAACTTAAAAACAAACTCAATCGAAATTCTCGAGTACATTCAATTACAAATAAATAAGACTAATATCAAAACCACAAGCGAGCAGAAATGATCATGGATAAATGATGAGTCTCATCCGATTAAACACCCGTTTTCAGCTTAATTAGATAATATAAAACATCGATTCTTTGAACTAAAGCAATGAAGAGGATTGAAACCTGAAATAAAAAATCCTCTAAATGAGAGGGGTTGCCCTTACCTCCTTACCATCCATAAATAACCCTCCGTTATTTATGCTAATGTTTTAGAGTAGTTGAAAAATACTTTTCACTCAGATTCAACGATCTTTGTTTTGAAACCAGTCTTACGCAGTAGGCTTGTATATTTTGATTCCCATTGTCGCTTGTCTTCTAGTCCACGACAATGCGATCTTTTTCTTGATGTCACGGCGTCACCATAGGTTCGATAAAACTACCCTGGGAAAATCCAAATTGTTCCTTAAAGTTGTGACCTATTAGATCGTTTTCGTGGTCAGAAGTCTCAATATGCCAGTTTTAAGAAGTAAACAATTTTGACACCAGGCTCCGCCACAAGGCTTGCAACATACAGGTATATATTTATTCTCGTTGTAAGTAGCAACCTCTTTGTTCGTTTTTCTGTCCCCTAGAAAATTTTTTCAAAGTATTTTTTATTCCAATTAAATTAACAGCTTCTGCAAGAAGCAATTATATTAAACTGAATATTTTATTTATAATAATATTAATTGCTGAAAGCTGACCCACTCAAGATTCTGTTTCCCTCAAGGCCAGATTTAAAGCTTTGCTGCTTTAAGGCCAGAATGTTTTTGTCGCTCCGTTTTTGCAAGATTTTTGAGGAAGTCCACAAAACTTTTTGGATTGTAACAATCAAAGAGCCTAGTTAGCCTATTGGTAAATCCTGGCCTGGTTTAACTGCAATTTTCATTTTATTTTTTACGTTGTTATTACGTAACAAGTTAAAAAGCAGTTGTAATATAATTCGTTTTAGTAAAGAGCCAAATACGCAGTAGGCCTAATGCTTTTACCGTTAGGGATACGGGTAGTAGCAAGACTTTTGTTAGTAGCAAGACTTTTGTTTGTAGTGATAGTACAGTTGTCATTTCAGTTTATATAACGACTAATTATAGATGGCACTTCCGAAAAAAGTTTGTTACAGCTTATTCGAAACTTTCTGATACTGTTGCTGGGAGGTCTAGGCTGTGTTTTGACGGATGACTTTAACTGTGATTTCTTTAACCCTGGTTCTCCTAGGTTCCATATATTTCTTGCCGCTTCCAGTGATCTACATGTTATCCAAAACGATTGACGTATGTCCACACTTCAGGCTCCACTTAAAAGCTCGACTTTATTTATGCCCCAGTGATATCAACAGTATTGAATTAAATTGTTTTCTCTCTAAGCCACCACGTAAGAAAGGGACCGTTAAGACTACTTGGAATGATATCGATGAGTCTACTTAATGATTTGTCTTAGATGATAGTCTTATGAAAATCACAGTTCCCTATCAACTTCTCATTCAGAAATCAGCGCTACCGGTGAGTGAAAAACAGATTCTATTGAACATTAATTGCGCAGAAATCACTCATACACTGCATTGTGCTGAATTTTCGGTAGACCTGAATTGTAAGGTCCGAGTTGGCACTGAAATTCCTAAATGACCTGAACATAGTGCACTATCTGCAGCGTGTAATCGGTCTAATTTCTGGCATAATCTTTGGAGTGAGTGTAGCCGACCTAAAAATTCTGCAGTCAACAATGTACGACTATTTACTAAGCACAAGTTCATTAAGTTACTTCAAAAACATAAGTATGATATAGTAGAGAAGTTTAGCAAGTCAGTTGGTAATAACATTAATGCTGCATAGAAATTTGTAAAAATCAAAAGTTGCATCAAAAGTGACATGGTTACTTAAAATCTATTCGGTGAGTCTGAGTGGGTCTCACATTTCTCAACCGAGTTTTCTCTGTCCATTACAAATTTGGAGCTTCGAGATGAACCTTGGCTGGATGCGAATCACACTACTTCACATGGTATCAGTTTTGTAGTGTCAATGCCTAAAATATGTTCTGCTATTTTGCCCCTATTTCCTGGTTGTCATGATATGCGTCGAGCTTTCGACTCTACTATACACTTGCATTTCCTACTTTCGGCTCTAGCTCCAGGTCTCGATCATTCTACTTTAGCGTGTTTTAGAACTATGTATAGAAAGCTTCATGTTAAAATTAAGGTACCTGCTGACGGTGGCATTGTTTTGTCTCAGAGTTTGATTCCTGTACGACAAGGGATTTGACAAGGTGCTTTTATCTCTCCACCATTTTATAATAATAGTGTCCTTGAGGCGGAGTCACATATGATCACTAATTATATTTATCGGGGACTTGATGTTTCAGTATTGAATTAGGCTGATGATGTGTTAAATTTAAACCACTCTGTACCTCCAATTTAGAAATATTTTAACATCTTAAATACTTATCATGCTGAAATTGGGCATGAAATTAGTCTATCGATGTTGCAGAGATCAATAGACACCAATATCTGCAATATCGGTGACTTAAAAAGTCTTGGAAGAACTAATAAAATTAAATTGAATACCCATGACTTTTGGAATAAAATATCGTTAATAGGTTATTTGTCGGGCCATTGAGGACGAGAGGTCAGCTCCCACAAGTTTTGGAATAAAAAATCGTTATTTTTTTGGAGGGGGAGGGGGAGGGCCAAGGACGACCAGGGGTGAGATCCCATAATTTTTGGAATAAAATATCGTTAATGAGTTTTTTTGTATTTTGGGGGGTCATGTAAGAAAGACCAGCGCTCAGCTCCCTTAGGTATTGGAATAGAATATCGTTAATAAGTTTTTGAGCGGTCGAGGGGGGGGGGCTTATCTGATGTTTGAACTATTCTTAAAACCGTCACAAAATATACTTATATGACCCAAGGGGTCATACAACACTTCCCCAAGGGGTGTTGTGTTGACCCTAGGGGTTTTGTTACCTGATCCTTCGACTTTTTTACCTTATCTGCTCTAATTGGTTTTGACACATGTGACGGTATAAGCTATTCATTTGTTCTCTCGGCAAGTTTGAAAAGCCACCCAGGGAAAAAATAAAAATTCTTCCTTAAAGTTTTGACCTATTTAAATTATTATCATGGACAGCAAAGTCAAAATACCAGTTTTAAGAAAAACAAAACTATGTAGTCGATTTCAAGGCCGGATCCTTGGCACTACCTCACGAAAGACTTGTCCTCTAACAAGAGACAATGTGAGTATCTTCTTGATGTTATGACGTCACCATAGTTTTAAAAGAACCACCCTTAGAAAAATACAAATTCTTCCTTAAAGTTGTGACTTTTTAGATTGTTTTTGTGGAAAAAATGTCAATATCTTATTTTAAGAACAAAAACTATAAAGCCACCGGGTCTCGGAACTCGGCATGTGGTAGTTTTGTACATAAGTAGCAACCTCGAAATAAATGGCTGCATAGTTCTTGGCATCTTAGTAAGATTGCAGTTCGTTTTTTGCCCAATTTTGTTGGCGTTGAAGATAGAAACGGCGTTGTTCTTATAACGGAATATTTCTTGTCTCTTCATTTTCATTTTTGACTCATTATAATTTTCTTTGTTGCTAGTCTTCTAGCAGCTCAATTGTTTGTTCTTACTTCATTTTCGACACATTTTGATACTCACTTTCTCGCCATCGCTTGTGATTCTCGCTGCCGCTTATCTTCTAACCGCAGTTCTTTGTTCTTGCTCTGGCATATCTAAAACCATCATCTCTTTGTTCTTCACATTTATTTTCAATTGGTTCTACTCGTCATTGTTACATGTCCTGTAAGTTGGATATTGCTTTGGTCTTATATATATAAGACCTTATATATATAAATATATATATATATATATATATATATATATATATATATATATATATATATATATATATATATATATATATATATATATATATATATATATATATGTATATATATATATATATATATATATATATATATATATATATATATATATATATATATATATATATATATATATATATATATATATATATATATATATAGCACCGGGAGCACGGTTGGTTCGCCACCAGGCCCCAGCACTCGGCACGCTTTTATATCTGAATTATCACTGTCGCTTGTCTTCCAACCGCAGACATTTTGATCCCTTTCTTGATGACATGACGTCACCATAGGCTCGATACAGTAACCCTGTGAAAAATACTATATTCTTCTTAAATTCCTGAACTATTAGATCGACTTTATTGCCAGTCATGGCTATTCCTTGTTTTCCGACTGTAGATTTGACTGTTCATTTTTGTTCATCTTTATCATAGAAAGTTTTTTTCCACGCCTTATCTTTTAGCAGTTTAAATTCATACGTCATCTTAATTAATTTTTTAATGCGTTATAGACAATAAATGCATCTTTTCAAGTTTATCACCGAAGATCACAGTTCAAAATTTCATTTATATTTCAATGTGATACAATGCTGTCGTTTATTCCATGTCTTTCTCTTTAGCTCTTGCGATTCTCACTTTCACTATTTTTCTAATCACATTTTTCTGTGCTTCATTTTCATCAATCAACCCCTTCAACATTTTAAATGTTAATTAGAACCTTAATTAGAATTAGCGCCTTTGCAAAATTATGTTTTTGTGTTATTGGACCTTTAATGCCTTCGCTTGTCTTTTGCCAGTATGAAAAAAAAAATGCCGAACCTTTGTTTTTAACGAAAACTCATTTTCATTGCTTCAGACAATTTGCCAATACCCTTTACTTTAGCTGCCCTTATTGTTATAGTTTTATACGACGGTCCAGGTTGTAGTTTTGTTAATTGTTCAGATGGTGAGACAAAAACTTGTTTTTCTTCCAATGAATTATTATTTCTAATACTTATAAATTTTCGTTGTCTGGAACTTGTCTCATTTGATTGTCCAGGCTGCTGATTTTCGTCCGTTGTAAATTTAATTTGTTAGGGATGTTCTCTTGATCGTATCCTATTTGATAGTTCAGGTGAATCCAAAGAATCATCATTTTAATTCTCATCGCTATCATTTTCATTTCAACATGTTTTGATTTTCACTGTTACTTATTTTCTAACCCCATTTTTGGTCCTACTTCATTTTGGATTTATATTACTTCGGACATTTTGCCAATGCAATTTACTTTAGCTGCTCTTATTGGAAAGCTTAAAAGCATTCCAAATGTCACCAGATGTTAGATATATAAAAAGTATAAAAGCAAATATATTAATATAAAAAGAAGGAAAATAGAAGCACACGAATTGATGAGTTCGTAAATCACAAGTGAAAATTTCAAAAATTTAATAGCTTGAATTTTTAAATATACCTGTTTTTTTTAAAAAAAAGGTAAATATGGAGATATCAGCTCTTTATTCCCGTGACAATAAGCAAAACATTAGGAATTGAGATTTTTTTTTCCTACAGTTGGCCGTTCTCTTGAGAATGTTCCTTTGGTTTATTATCTTCGGGCTTCATTGCAGGGAAAAACAGCACTTCCTGAAAATAAAAGAAAAAAATATATTCCAAATAAACATCCAACGTTACCGGAAAATTCAATGAGCTTATCTGTTGTCTTGAAAACAAACAATATTAACAAAGTTAATACTAATTTTGAAGCTAATGCAGCCAGTCGAGCATATAGCCACCTGAGAGCGAAATTTCTCTATTCCACAAAAAACAAATTTTGGGATCTTTCACTCAGGTTATTTTTAAAGCTCTGTCGAATGACCAATTAGAAATAGCAAGATATCAATTGCATATTCTGTTTCTCAGCAACTGAGGCAAAAGAACACGAGTACATTGCACTTTTTAATACCTACGTCTTAAAATAGAAAAAATTATTCATACTTGACCAATCAAGCAAGAAATAGCAATAGTTAACAGAAAATAATACTGTCTGTAATTAGATAGACAATGGCATGACCCTCTCTTTCGCAAGACCAGAAAATTCCATTTCATCACAAACAAAACGTCAGTACTTTTCCTAAGGTCATATGAGCAACATAATTTTATTCGCTTATTTGTTTCTACTACCCTTAACAACCCAACAAAATAATGGAGTAAACACAATTTTTCAAACTGAACCATCGAGTGTTTAAAGTAATATTCAAAATCTTTAATCGCAATTTCCTTGCATTATTTTCAACCAGTAGGACAATTTTGCTCTTAGGGCGTGATAAATAGTAATTTCTTGCTATTCTGGGAAACTGTGAGAAGGTTAGATACACCCATATTGTTAAGGGAATGAAAAAATACCACTTTTTGTTTTTATCTGTTTGTTTAAAATTGCTTTTAGCCTAATTTATGAATTTACAAAACATGTAGTTGTAGAAGTATCAAAGTACAAGAATTGTTAATTCAGGTTCTGGGTCTCATCTTAATGTGCTGGTTGCCACTGCTAGGCAATAGTTCCTCGTGAGCTTCACGTAAATTCTTTCTGAAACCATACTAGCTATGCATGACGTACGAAATCAAGAAAGGAATAATAAATGAAAAGAGAAAAAAACAAATAGGTTAAAAAACGAAGAATATCGGCCAGTAGCAAAATATTAAAGACGAAAATCAAGCAAATATTTCGACAAGGACCTCCGCCAAGTCGTCCTCAGTGCTCAAAAAAGAAAAACAGAAAAAGGAAAAATCAAACAAAAAAAAACAACAACAACAAAACAGAATCAAAGACACAGAATCAAAAACAAAACCAACCTGAGATCAATGAAAGAGAAGTTACCAATTAGACTTAATAAGTAATCTTTGCCTTGCAACCGAATTTGCCTGTCTACAATTTCGGTTTTCATTAGATATGCAGACAGGTTGTCTTAAGTTAGACTTGACAAAAACATTGATAGAGTCTTTTAACATTAAGTTGTTATAAATTGGGCTTAAGAAAATATCTCCAGTGTCTCTATTTATAGCCAAATTTATGTTATATATATTTTTTTTTATCTCAATTGCCTCTTTAAAAGATTGCGGTAGGCCATTTACGGTAGATATTAAAGTTGCCTCTTCAAAAAGAACTAAATGGTCAGGATTTTCATATATATGCTGGACCAGAGCTGAATCAAAGCTGTCATTTTTATTTTCAAATCTCAGGGACTTATCTATTGAAATTTTGTGATCATGCAATCGTTCCCCTAGTTGTTGATGGGTCCTACCAATGTAAAATTTCCCACATGAACACGGGACTCTGTAGACACCACTGTCTAATATAGGGTCAGTTTTATCCTTTCCCCAGTAGAAAAAACGTTCAAACTTTTGTTCAGTTTTGAAAGAAACAGAGAGAATATATTTTTTTTTACAATTTTTCCAAGTTTATCGCTGAGTTTTGAGACGTATGGTACAGTAGTTAAAGTATTGTTCTCAATAGCTGGTATAACTGAATCAAGGGGGAAGGGCTCCCTATTTTCCTGTTTTACCTTTTTAATCGTCTATCTATTAAGTTTTCAATCAGGTTGATTGGGTAGCCATTGCAGAATAGAATATCTTTAACGTAATCTAACTCAGATTTTACGTGACTACGTGAACAAATTTTTAGAACCCTATCGACTAAAGAAATTACTATCCCTCTTTTCACAGAAGGAGGGTGATTTGACGAGAAATGTAGATACCGGTCATTATTGGACGACTTTCTATATATAGAAAATTCAAGGCTAGGAGTATTTTTATAATCAAATCATTCAAGAAAGGGAGCTTTCCTGAATCTTCCAGTTCTATTTTTAATTGAAGATTCGAATCAAAAGAGTTCAAATATGCCAAAAATTTTTTTAGAGAGTCCTGATCATTTTCCCAAACAGTAAGAATATCATCAACGAAACAAAGCAGATAAATAAAAGCAGAAATCCATGTAAAAATTTGCCAAAAAAGTAGACAAAATAGTGCCCATGGGTAGACCTTTGACCTGAAGGAAAAGTTTTTCTCGGGACATAAAATACAAAGAGAACTTGTTGCAAAGACGTACAAACGTCATTATTGTGTCAATTTCCAAGGTTTCATAATCTGACCAAGCAGAATTTCCCTCTAATTTTCTTTGTAAGGCCTGTTCAAATTTATGGACATTGCATGAAGTGTACATGGAAACTGCATCAAAACTAGATAGGATAGTTTTTTCTGTTACACTTTGATTTTTCAGCTTCTCAACACGGTATATTGAATTTTTTAATATAAGATTTCTGCGTGGTTAGAAGAGGCTTGTAAAATATGGCTAAGAACCTTCCTACGCCTGTAGTTGGAGAACTATGAAATGCAAGGATAGGACGTAACGAAGTATCCTTCCTATGGATTTTGGGTAGACAATAAAATTTTGGGGCTGAACAACCTTTGGGGTAAATTTTTTTGTACATTTGAGGGGTGATTAGTCTATTGTCTCTTAAAATTTCTAATTTTTTTCTCAACTGCTGGGTGTATTTATCAGTAGGATCAGTTTTTATTTCTTTGTAAGTATTTTTATCCAATAAAAGGGTATTTACTTTCTTTTGGTAATCTGCAGAATCCATAATCACAACTATGTTTTCTTTGTCCGCTCTTGTAATTACTGTATTTTTATATTTTTTTTTAGTTTCGGAGGATTTTAATTTCCTCGTGTGATTGAGTTGAAAGCGACCATGACGGCTTATAATCAATAATACTCTTTACTATTTCTCCTCTTAGTAGGTCTGGATTTTCGACTTCACCACGAGAGCTGAAAATATCGGACTCCACACGCGTAATAATTTCTGATATATTTACGTATGCCTGAGCCATTGCAGATTTAGGTCCTTTTGATAGGACCAAATTTGATAGGTCCTTTGATAGGTCCTTTTGACTACTATCGTGAACCTAGAGGACATATTAATTTCTCAGAACTACAGTATTGAACAGAGTTTTCTAAATAATCAGATTATGGTTTTTCGACTTGATGAAGACGTTTCGATCCCGGAAAATACAGAAAACGAATTTCTTGAGTTTTGTAGCTCGAAATTTCCGGCAAATCCCACTAGTAGCTGATGACATTATCTCAGCTCGCAGGATTGGTCGGAAAACTAAAACTACCGCTCGTCCAATCGTAACCTGAAGCTACGATCAACCATTTTGAAAAACAGAAAGAATTTGAAGGGTACGCAAATTTCAGTTAATGAATCCCTGACTAAGAACAGGCTCAATCTTCTTTCCTATGCTAAGACTAAGCTGGGCTTAGAAAATTCTTGTTTAGTATGTGGAAACATATTTATCAAAACTGATCATAACAGTCCCAGTAAGATAGCGACTAAAGGTGATATTGATTGTGCTGGAGCATCTGTTCCTGATAATCTCAACACTAATCATGCTTAATGTAGGTCTCAGTGCTTTATTTTTCTTTCTTCTTGTTTGTCGTGTACCATGTGTCTGGTCGTATTTTATTTTATTTTTATTTTTTTACGCAGTTATGTTGTATTATTGGTATATTTGTGGCTACTCTTCTACACATTGTTTTAATAGGTCAGTTTTGACCCTATGTTTCGAATGCTTTCTGTGTATTCTTTGTATGTTCTTTCTATGTTTGTTATATGCTCCTTATATGTTCTCATTGTACCATTCTGCACAACTTCAACCTTTATCATCTTGTGTTATAATTACGTATGCTCAGAATAATAAAATGCCTGTAACCATAATACCATATCAAATAAGTTGGCTGTCAGCATGGCGGTACCGATTTACTGCTAACACTCATTAGACTTTTAGTTTGCACCCTGATTACACACTGAATCTGCTCTTTCGAGCGTACAATATAATTGTTCTTTCTTGACAACTAGTACACAGTGCCTGCTATTTTTCCGCATATTCATTGGCTTGTCCTATTGGATTGGCAGCCAACAGCACTCAGCAGTGTAGATTGACTACTTACTTGACTCATTACACTTTGAATTTGTGTTTTGACTCTACATTTTACAGTCCACACTTCGACTTTGCTTCCTCGGATGGCTGATGCGTCGCAAGGTTTTTCTTCTCTTAAGGACAAATCTCTACTGCTGAATTAAACCTTCAAAGACCCTGGAGATGGAACTGCTTCTGCTGATCCTCTTTGAGAGGCTGTTCGTAACTTAAGGTGCTCTTATCTACCTCCTGCCACATATTCTGGCCAGTTACTTCCATCTCTTTACTCCTCTACATCTTTCTTTATCTACTGTCAAAATATACAGAGCCTTCATGATCGATGGGAGCTTTTGGTGGACCCGCTCAATGTACCTAATATACCATTTGGTTTTGTCAGCCTTAATGAAACATTGCTGTCTAATTTCAATGATTACTCTCAATATGATCTCCCTCAATTTGACGTGATAACACGTTTCCCGCCGAGTAACCAAGTGTTCTGGGGGTATCACACTATACATCAGTAATGCAATTACATATAAAAGGAGGACAGATTTGGAAAATAAATTTGATGTAAATCTCCAGTCACGATCTCTGTATTTCATTATTCTTGAAATAATCGATCAGGGTTTGCTGGTCGTTGGCCAATTCTTGGACTTTTCTGAACCAGAAAAGTCCAAATCTGGACTTCCATCCTGGACTTTTCTGTTTTGCACCAAATACCGATAAAAAAAACTTAAATAATTTCAATATCTTTGGACTGCCTCATACTTGGTTTGTATCATATCTATCCCAAGGGAAATAATACGTGGCTGTAAGGAAAGCAAATTCAACTCAATCGCCGTCCTATCTGGTGTGCCCCAAAGATTTGGGGCACTTTTGCTCATGATATTCATTCATGATCTTATGCGCAATACTGAGCCTCTCATACGCCTTGTAATCTTCGCTGACGATATTAACATTTTTATAAATGCTGATTCCACCTAAAACAAATGAGGTGCTAAAAAGTGTGCAAAACTGGTGTAACGTTAATTGCATTGTACTGAATGCCCATTAAAGTTCGTTCATTCTCTTCCAGAATAATCGCAAGATAACCCAACAGGACCTTAATTTTTACCAATAATACAAAACTTCCTCAGACAGAGATGACGAAATTCCTTGGCGTTTACTTGGACTCTGGCCTTACATTTAAACAACATGTCAATTGTCTCATTTCTGTTCTCTCTCGCCAAGTAGCTATCCTCTACTAAGCTAATAGCTTTTTTTTCACTATGAGACTACTAATGATGCATAATGCTTTTATTCTACCGTGTTATTTACTGTCGGAAAGTTTGGGGAAATACAAGCGTGTCTTATTTCCAAGCATTAAAAATAGCACAAAATAAAGCAGTTAAAGCTGCTTTCAGGCTTCCTCGATGGAATCCTACCTCTGATCTATATACAACTACTGGATTAACTGAAGTTGCAAGTCTGATTAAGCTTGCTAACCCAAGACTTGCACACACTACTCGTCACGGAGTTTTACCCGATAACCTCTTACACTTTTAAACTCCTTGCTCCTCTCTGAATCCTGGATGCCCCCTCTGCTCACACTCAAACCAGTTTCTCCAGCCCCACCGGAACACTAGCTATGCTTGCCAATTCCCAATTTTCACTTCTATCATGCTTTGGAATTCCTTTCCCAAGACGTCAAAAAAAAACTCGAGAGCTTCTCGTCCTTTAAAATACATAATTCTTATAACATTTTGAAATTAACTCCTGTATTAATTCCAGATTTATTTTGATTTAGGGTCTCTGTACTTTATTCACTGTGCTAGTCTTTTTTTGTTTTTATAATACCGTCTTCATTTTTTTTTTAATTAATAATTGAATTGAATTAAATTTAATAGTTTCTCGAGAGCTTCTCGTCCCTTAAAAATATTAACCTTTACAACATATAGAAATTTCTCTCTCATATTAATTTTCAAATTCATTTTGATTTAGTGTCTCTATGATTTGTGTTTTTTCACTTTCTTTTTTACATTATCATCTTTGTTTGGTTTTTATTTTATTTTTTCCCTTCTTTGTTTTGCTTTTCGGCTCACACAAGCTATGCTCCTGAGTCGAAGCTAAATAACTTATTATGTTTTTTAAATAAATTAATTTATTGTTCAAAAGAAGTCAGACACCGAGTGCAAGCACTTTTGAGGTAAAACTTGCTCATACATTCGTGTATGGGAATAGTTGATCTGGAAGGAAAAGGCAGGCTTTTTGTCTTTATTGCATTGATTGCTCACTGATTTATATTGACGTTTGAGATTGCATTACGGTGGTAACTTGCGACATGTATTGATTTTAGGATAAGATATTTATTTTCAAAAAACTACAAGCTCTATAGAGCCAAATTCGCTTTATATGTCAGTAAAAGTTAAGAAAAAAAAATTCAAATCAGTACACTAAGTAAAACATTTAATATTAAAAAGAAATTAAAAAGGCAAAATCATCAAAGATAAAGGGCAAATCAGTAAGCTTGACAATTAAATTACAAGAACATTACAATAAATCAAAAATAAGAACGGCAATAGAGGAAAAGGGAATTTGGCAAGTACATAATCACAAATTATTATTAAGTAAAGGGGATAAAACTTTTATTGCTAAGGAGGCTGACCGGGGGAGTCGGAGTCTAATGGAATTGTGAAAATCAAGGAGTAAGTCCTCAGTACGGGGATTGGAAATGACTGATTTAGCGAAAAGCAGGCAAATTTTTTCCCTCCTTTCATTTAAGGTGGTAATAGGTGCAGCTTTAAGAAGGAAGGAGTATGGATTTTTGCCTTCTTTGTAAATGATCCTGAGCGAACGCTTTTGGACCGACTCAATTTTGTCACTAAGTTTACTGTAGGACTGTAGGGGAGTTGCCATACCCAGACATAATTTCTGGACCTTCAATTACGTTGAACAAATTGGTTATTTCAAAATTTTGATGTGTTTAAGGACATGATGGGCGTGGGAGGGGGTTTAGTTACCCTGCAGTGACTTTCAACTATTAAAGAGTACTAGCCCTTTCATTTTACAATTGAATGAGCTCTTTTCGAAGTTTCTAAGCCAACAGATGGCCATCTAAACTATTTACCAGACGCAATCCGGGAAAAATCTGAGGTGTATGAGGGGGGGGGTTATCCACTCTCTGATCACTCTTAATCTTAATAAGGGCATTAGACCATCTGAATTCCAATCAAATGAGACCCCTCCAAAGTTTATACAAACACCCTTTCTGTATATATACCTTATATAACCCCGGGGCATATCAGACCTTGCCCTGAGGAATGGGGGGGGGGTCATCCTCAAGTACATAATTTCCAGTCCTTTCAATTACGTTGAACAAAATGGCTATCTCACAATTTTTATTGGAAGTGTTTGGGAAATGGTGGAGGATGGAAGGGGGTTAGTTGCCCTCCAATCACTTCCGACTATTGAAAAGGGCACTAGCCCTTTCAATTTCCAATCAAAAGAGCCCCTTTTTCAAGTTTCTACGTCAACTCCTTCGATACGAAGTACCCTGGTCTAAACAAAAATAAAATAATCCTACAGCTAGAGTAACTGACGCATACATACAAGGAACTGTAAGCGGGGATGACATTAAAAATTCAAGGAATGCATACTGCTACCACTGCAGTAAATATTATTGTTATTTAAAAACTTTTAAGCATGTATTCAAGTCCTGGTTTAAAAGTAACAAAGTGCAATAAAACAAGCCTGCAATTTCTTGTGAATTGCTACATGATTCACAAGCAGTATTAAAAGAGACTATGTACACCTTTTGATAAACTCTTCCCGGAAGAGAGAGATGTTTTAGTCCTTTTAGTGTTTCATATGTTTGACATTCCACCGAAGTCCATCAGCATACGAGTTTCCTTTTTTATCGTTCTTTGTGCATGTGTTTTAATATATCAGAAAGTTCAAACTTTTTCAAATTATTTACAGCTTGGGTTATAACATGCGTTATAACATCATGACAGGATCGTATTTTAGGACAACTGCGAAAGAACTGAATATTCTGGCGTGAACAGGGGCATTACACATCTGTCCACAATATTCAAAGATATTCTGAATTTGGCCACTCCTCGTACAACTAAAGAATTAGCCATCTGGCTGAATGCGCCATCTCCGTAATGAGACTGCAAATGAAGTCCCAGGCAGAAAAGTTCCACGACAATAAGACTTGGTTCACCAAAGATATAATCCTCCTTATTGTAATGAAACGTCACAAAGAATATGTCCCATGAGATGTCACATTACAACAAGAATTCCGATCACAGCAGTTGAGGGACCCACCCAACATTTGAAAAAGAGAGTTGAGTGAGGAACAAGAAAGGCAAGAAGTGAAAGAATTTCAAAACTGAGTTCCAGAAGAGTTCCGAGGTAGCACACCTGTGACGTTATTTCGTAAGCAAATTAAATTAATATTTATACATTAAGAGAGGATAAGACGTTCTAAAGAAAATCCTTTCTATAATCCAATTACAACTAAACCTGAGCAACGTTTTAAGCCAATAAAAGAAGAAAAAATTTTGAGCCATAAAATCCTCTGCAATAAGCCTCACTGTTCCTCGTTAAGACTTTTCAAATCAGCTAGTAAACAATAACTAGTAAATGTAATTAAAGAAATGAAAATAAGACACCAATGGTAAAGGAAACACTTTAAAGACACATTAAATCCACAATTGGTGACAAAACTAACTGTCCAAAACTCAACAATTACTGGTCTTGGCCCCCAGTCAACTCCCATATTTAGGTCTGAGCCATAAGGTCAGAGACCTTATGGCAGATTTACTGTCATATGTTCAAATATGAAAACTGTAAGGGAATCCCTTAAGTGAGACAAAGCACCAGGACCAGATGGTATCACAGTGCTGCTTATGAATACTTTCGCTGCTGATGTAATCGACTCTTCTCCCAATGGTGTATCAGCTACAAGTTTACTGGTCGCGCCCCATAGATATGACACAATGCAAAAACGGTTCCTAATCCTAAAAGAAGGCTCAAGGATGAACTTTGAGGAATACTTCCCTATTAACATGATAAGCCACTGATATAGAATACTACCTCGGCTGCTCTTTATTTTAACTTTACTATTAAATCATGAAAGTTTTACATACAAAGACATTGTCTACGTTGTTAACTTTCGTTATTGACCACATTGTTTAGTTCTAATGTCTACATTGTTTAGTTTTACTAAACTTAAGTGAATAGTTTATTTATCGTAAAAAACAACCATAACCACATTTCATGCCAAGATAATAATCTAATAAACATCTAGGTATTGCATGCACAAAAAAGTAAGAAAGCTAGTATCTTACCTTAATATTGTTTGAATTCGTTAAGAACATGGCAACCCTGTCAATACCCATACCCCAGCCACCAGTTGGGGGAAGGCCATATTCCAAGGCCGAACAGAAATTTGCATCTACCATTTGCGCTTCATCGTCTCCATCAGCTTTGTCCTAAGAAATATGCATTGGATAAATGAAAAAAAAAATATAGATGAACGAAGGGCAAAATTTGAGCCATGAATAAATAACTCAAAGTTCCAACCGAATAGAATATTTAATATTTTTAGATTTGAAAGCCGAAATAGCCAGACGAGAGTCTTTTCCTTATATTTGAGCCCAAAAAAATGGGGAAATGAAATCAATGCTTATCTTCTCTTCGAATGGGAGTGGAATACTTCTTACTTTAAAAATGAGCCATATATTATACATTATAAAATATACATAGGGCTTCAACCGAAGAAATTCAGAAGAAAATCTGACTTTAACGGTCGGAAAATCTGACAGAAACCTGACTAAGTAGACAAAAACTGACTTGATACAGTACTTTATGTTAAAGAAAAAATTAAGCTCCATACTACAGAAGACATTAAGCAATAGCTTCTTCCTTAGCTTCATAGGGATGTTTTGCCAAAACACCTTAAAAGTTGGCTTGCTTCATCCCTTTTCATCATCTGAATAATAACGATTGCAACTTTTGTTTCTGTTTTTCTTGCAAATTTGGAATAACACACACAAAAAGAGACAGCTTCAAGTGATATTGCAAAAAAAAAACAAATTGTCAGTAATGTTTGTGAATACCCCTACTTCTTCTTTAATTTCTTAAGAACTCGCAATAAACAAATCAGTCAAAATAACAAAATAAAAGTAAAATAAAAGCAAAGGTAATAAAGCTAGTTAATAAATTAGGTCTATATGAAGGAAATAAAGAAAAACAATATTAAACAAATTTTCAAAAGCGCATAAATGTCTATTTGAAGTAGTCGGCTTATCGAAATAGAGAAAAAGCCGAAATTTTCTCAAAATTTCTAATATTTTTCTGATTTGTCAACATTCCAGACTTTTTCTTGAAATCTGGCTCTGTGGCAGCCGTGCATGTCTCTGAATTCAAGTTCCCTGGATAGTGAATTTGTTTAATTCTTAAAATTTGAGATTAAAGTTCGTTCATTAGTTGAAAAAAAAAAACACACAACAATAAAAATAATATTTTGTAAAGCTCTCATCTGTTTATGTTTAACCCGTTTCTTTGTCTTCAAAATATTTCATTAAAAATTATTAAAAAAAAATTCACAAAATAACTTTGTAGAAGAAAAGTAAAGAGCTACAAAAAACCAAAGCCGAACAGGAATAAATTCAAATAATTTTCCAAGAGAAAGGCTACCATAAATCATTATCCATAAATAGATGAAACTCAAAAAGGAATAGGAAATGCAATAAATAACCTATAAAAATAACTAAAAATAAATAATGATAAATTACAATAAATAACCGTGTCAAACGCAAAATAAACAGCAGCCTCAAAGAGGCGTAAGGATAACACATCGTGTGCCTTCTAAAGGCCAGAAGGTAATTTACGCATTACTGAACACAATCTTTATTTCGAGCTATTTATTTTATTTCAAATAACGTAAAAGAAGAAAAAAAATACAATCATTACCACGATTACTGAAAAGAACAAATAAATTTGTATTGACACTTAGAGCGTATTAAGCTTAGTATAATATTGACGTTAGCTGAAAAAGCCTGCATCTTATGTTTCGCCACAATTGGTCCAAAGAAATGTTGATTCGCTCTGGCCTTCAGCCCTCACATGCTTATTGGCATGATGCCATGTTCAGGCATAATTCACAAAAACGAAAATTCTGGAATTACTTAAAAAAATTCTGGTTTCTGAACGGATCACAAATTTCAAACAAAACCATTTCAGTTAAAAGCAAATGTTAATAATTCTTAAACATTCCTTAGTATCTTGCCACCATAGTCAGCGACCAGGGGCTTCGGCCGCCGCAAGAAGCATCATATACAAAGGAGAATATTAATAACAGAATCCTTAACCATACCAGATCCTATGAAACAATACTGTTTATGTTATTAATCTGAACATTAAAAGTACTTTTTCACACAACACGCCGTCTGTACGAAGGTTGTCCAAAGGGCGTATCAGCAATATCTTAGGAACGGTTTGGTGTGTAAAATTGAAACTTGCAAGGCTTGCTGTGTGGGATGTTGAACTAACCAAAAGACAACATTTGCATCCTATTGCTACTACTTCTAATCATACTATTAGTACCGCTACTGCTACCACTATTACTACAACTACTAACACTAAGGGTATTAATGAGGAAATTATTGAAATAGTGGAATCTAGTTGAATGATAGTTGGAAACGAGTTGATATTAAAGAAAGAAGTTAATTACCCTAGCCTGCTGAGCAAATCTTTCTCGTTGTACAAAAGGATCATTTAATTCCGTGTAAGCGTTACAAATTTCCTTCTTGCTAAGAAAAAGCTCAAATCGTTCAGTTAAGCCTTTTTCAGATCTATGAAACTTTGCTAGTGGGGTCATAACTTGGGGATGATCATTTATGAATGTTGGGTTTATACATTCCTCTTCTAAAAAGTGACCAACGAGCTATAAGAGTTAAAAAAAATTAATTAGAGATTAATAAGGTAAGATAAGGTAAAATTAATGAGAGTCTAATAAGGTAAGATAAGGTAAAATTACTTCGAGGTAAATAAGGTAAGATACGGTAAAATTAATTAAAGATTAATAAGGTAAGATAAGGTAAAATTAGTTTGAGATTAATACGGTAAGATAAGGTTAAATTAATAAGAGCTTATTAAGGTAAGATAAGGTTAAGTTAATTAGAGCTTAATAAGGTAAGATAAGGTAAAATTAGTTTGAGATTAATACGGTAAGATAAGGTTAAATTAATAAGAGCTTATTAAGGTAACATAAGGTTAAATTAATTACAGCTTAATAAGGTAAGATAAAGTAATAAGATTAATAGGGGGTATTAACTGCGATTTTATTCCAGCACACATGTATTCTAGCCGAGTGCGCAGTGTTGTCACTCGACCGGCATCGTAAAGCCGTGACATCGACTGAAAAGTGGTATTTTTCTTACTGAAACGAAGTAAAATTTGCAGTAAAATTTGATGCCTGTAATACAATATGGCACTGCGTATGAAAGAAAAATGAATATAATCCCCCAGTCCCTTTTTCAGACTACACAAGCTTAACCCCTGAAACGAATTCCACTAGAACCCCTGACCTCATCTGTAATATAAAAGAAGTAAAGTGTAAAAACGGTACCTTCACAAGTCGTTTTCAATTCCCCACACTTTCGTTGTTTGAAAAAATAAATAAATTTGACAGCCTTTCTAGAATATATAGATTAGATTTAACCGCTATTACTGAAGCACATACTTAAAATTTGCCAAAGTTAAACATTAAAAATTTGTCTCAGTTTATTAAACTCGAACCCGAAAAGCACCCTCTGAGAGAGAAAGTGGGGGAATTATATTCCTTGGCCTTAATGACTTGTGCCCTAGTGAAATCTCAATTCCGTGTCTTGCTCCCTTTGGTGAGATTATGTGGATGTGTGTTCAACATAAAGTTTTGCCGCGTCCTTTCAATTTAATTGTCCTGTTTCGCTTTTATTACTCCCCAAATCAGAGATCCACTGACAAAATAAATTTTATCGAAAAATTACATGCAAGTGCTGACTTTGTACTATCAAAATACCCAAATGCAGGAATTTCCCTGACGATTTAAAACTTGAATCTACATGTAATTCTTTCAATTTAAAATAGATTATAAAAGTCCCTACTACCAAAGGCAATACTACCCTCGATTTAATTTACACCCATCTTTCGAACTTTTACAAACCCATATCCACTCTGCCTCCTCAAGGGGGTAGTTACCACTTCAGCCTTCTCCTATTTCCACTGGCTAAAGTTAAACAGTCTTTTTTTATTACTGAAACCGTTTATAGACCTCTTATTGACTCAGGACTCTACAATTTTGGCTCTTGGATTACTCCTGAAAATTGGTCCACTGTGTATCAACAAATGACATTGACTGCAAGGCTTTGTCCTTCCAAAATGTATTCAGGAGTAATTATGAGTCCCGCTTTCCTGAGGAAAAAGACGAAAACATGTTTTACAGGTAAAGCCAAATGTTGCTGATACTAAAAAAAGCTAATAAGATAAAAGAAACCATTTTTTACTGAGGCTAAGAGTCTAAAGAAGATCCTAAAAAAAAAAATAACAGAAAAACAGCTTCTGATTATTATATAAGTAAAGTCAAAAATTTATATTCAAACAAACTCAAGCAATGGTACATAAAAAATAAAGATATGTACTGGAAAAGTCCTTTCGAAGTTAATTTTCATCTCCCTGAACACCCTAATAAGACTGCCAACGATTTGAACTTGTACCTTGCTTCCATTGCTCAAAGTCTCCCTCCTTTACTGGCTCAAGTCCAACTATTCCTCTCAATACCTCATTCCCTCTAGTTTCTCCCTCTGATGCTATAAATAAAATTCTAAAGCTTAGAAAATCAAGTACTTGTCCTTTGGACATCCCACTTGACTTAATTAAAGCCTTTTCAGACAAAATTGCTGAGCCTTTATCAAATATTTTCAACAACATCACAAAATTTCGAAAATTCCCAAGTTGCTGGAAACTGTTTTATAACACCTGTCCCAAAAAATCCACCAGTCTGACTTTTACCAACATACATCCCATTACATTCACTTCAGTTTTTTCCAAACTTTATGAAGGTTTCCTCTGTAACTGGCTTAAAGTTCAATTTTTTTCTTCGTATTGACGTCCAACAGTTTGGTAATTTAAGGAAAACTTCCACCACCCATTACCTTGTGTTTGGCTAAACCTTGTCTTAGTTGATTTCGAAACATCTTTTGACCCAGTTGACCATACCAACCAATTTCGTCCACTACTGGTTAACTTTGAACTTGATTCTCTCTTAGTAAGTATTGTTATATTGTTTCTTTCCAATAGATCTCCAGTTGTAAAATCCAAAAATATTTTCTATGATATTATTGTGGAATTTCCCCTATATATTGTGGAATTCCTCAAGGAACCTTGTTGGGACCACTTTTATTTCTATTTAGTTATGATTAACGATATTGGTAAGGAATTTCCCCAAAGATGGAAATACGTGGATGACTTGTCAATCTCTCAATTATGTCACAGGAATATTAAAAGGGATCCCCTCGAAATACTAATCCATGTTTCGGATGAAGCTAAGAATCTAAATGTGAAAGTAAACTCCACTAAATCAAAAATAATGACGGTAAATTTCTTGAAATCCACTCCCGTTTTCCTTGACCTTAACCAAGCCGAACTACTTGTGAAACAAGTTAAACTCCTTGGTATCACAATTTCAAATAAACGTAAGTGGGAAATGCATGTTTCAAATATTGTTAAACAAGCAAATGTTTCATTATCTATGTTAAAACTGTTATACAAATTTCATTTCCCTAAAATGCATTCCCTCCGTGTTTATTCATCATTTATCAGGCCGCTATTGGAATATGCATGTCCAGTCGGGCATTCAGAACTTTCAAGTGAACTTGGCGGCAAAATTGAGTCGGTCCAAAAGCGTTCGCTCAGGATCATCTACAAGGAGAGCTAAATTCCATGCTCCTTCCTCCTTAAATCCCCACGCATTACCACGTCAAAAGAAAGGAGAGAACAAATTTGTTTGCGTTTTTCTAAATCCAAAATATCTAATCTTCGTACTGAGGATATCTTTCGCAATATTCATGACCCTATTAGACGGCGACTCTCCCGCTTAGCTTCTTCGTCAATTCCAACGTATTCTCAATACCGTTACTGAGAGGTTCCAAAAAAGTTTTATCCCCTTTATTCTGGAGTGCCTTAATAGTTCCTTAACTATGTCCTGCACCAAAATTAACTCTTTCGAGCCTTATTTTAGTTGTTGATGTATGCTCAAAATAATCATATGAGAGTTTTTTTTTATCTTTGGTTAATTTTATTTTGACCATTTTTGATACTTATTTATGCTCTATTTCATTTTTGACCTTGTCTTCGGCACAATCCTTTTTTTAATTGTAAATATTTCATTTTGATAGTTAATTTAACTTGATTTTAAGTGGTTTTTTTTTTATTCTACAGTATTTGACTTAGAATACAAATTCGCCAATGTTTTTCTTCTAGCCTTTCATTTTGTTTTATCCCCCATCTTTTCTGTTTCCGTTTTTGCCATTAACCATATAAAGTTCATTTTAGTTTTTGTACTTGTATTTTTCTTTCTTTTTCTTTTCATTAAAATTTATTAATGATTTTTACGCTTGATTGGCGTTTCTTCTACTTTTACCCTACTTTATTATTTTTTTCTTTGTTTTGTTTTTTACTTTTTAGACATATGAAGCGAAGTCAGCTCTATTAGAATTGTGATAGCCTTTTGAAAATAAATATTATCTTATATATTATCTTACTATTTTAACAAAAATCCAGTATTATTAAAATTAATTAATTTCTTACACACGTCTTATAACTCAAGTTTTTTTTTTTTTTGTAGCATTGAATTTTTCCATAAAATTCGTGCAAAAAGTTGGAAAAGGGCAAGGAAAGTGACATCCCAAAAGATCTTCCCCCCCCCCCAAAAAAAATGCAACGGAAAAATATGGCTCTTAATTCTAAATTTAAAAATTTCTTGCCAATTTTTGGCATTCTCCGTTTTTAATCACTAATAACACTAATAACCATTTTTTGTTACAATTTTCTTTTTTCTGGAAAACTGGAACTGAAAATAGTAAGTAGAAATATACTATAGTCTTTTATGCTAAAAACCAAATTACAATTTATCCATCATTCTTTTTGTCTCCCTTTCCAGCACTATTTCCAGAAAAGCACGATACGCTATTGTTTTTGTTCTATTTTTTTATTTCCTGGCCCTCTGATTTACACGTCTTGAAAACGAACAAGAGCTAAGAGCTCATAGGGCATGAGATCTAGCAAAAGTCTAAGAATCAATAGATTGATTTAAAAGGAAAATCAGAGGCTTAATGCCGGTCGGGATTTAAAACAAGAGCTCTGACACACAAGGTCTTTCTCGATATCAATATCGTTAAGATCCGATCATCAGCTCGCAAGTTAAAAACAACTCATTTTCCCTCTCCTTTCAGTCCCCCAGATGGTCCAATCGGGGAAAACATCTTTATAAAGTCAATTTGTGCAGGTCCCTGACAAGCCTACCAATTTTCATCGTCCTAGCACATCTAGAAGCACCAAACTCGCCAAAGCACTGCCCCCCTAACTCCCCCAAAGAGAGCAGATCCAGTTCGGTTACATCAATCACGTATCTACGACATTTTCTTATTCTACCCTCCAAGTTTCATCCCGATCTCTCCACTTTAAGCGTTTTCCAGATTTCTGGTTTCCCCCTCCAGCTCCCCCATATGTCACCAGATCTGGTCAAGATTTAAGATAAGAGCTCTAAGACATGAGTTCCTTCTAAATATTAAATTTTATTAAGATCTAGTCACCTGTTCTTAAGTTAAAAATACAACAATTTTTTTTTATTTTTCCAAAAGAACACCACCCCAGCTTCCCCAAAGAGAGCAGATCCGTTCCAATTATGTCAATCACGTATCTAGAACTTGTGATTATTCTCCCCATCGAGTTCATCCAGATCTCTCCACTCTAAGCGTTTTCCAATATTTCCGTTTTCTAAGATTTCTGTTTCCACCCTTCAACACCCTATGGCCCCAGATCCAATTCGAATTGAAAATGGAGCATCTGAGGCACAAAATGTTTCTACATATCAAGTTTCATTAAGATCCGATCACCTATTCGTAAGATAAAGATACCTCAATTTTCACGTTTTCCCCCTCAGACTCCCCTCTACGTCACTGGATCTGGTCAGGATTTAAAATCAGAGCTCTGAAGCACAAGATTCTTCTAAATATCAAATTACATTAAGATTTGATTACCCACTCCTAAGTCAAAAATACCTCATTTTCCTAATTTTTACGAATTATCGCCCCCCCCCAGCTCCCCCAAAGAGAGTGGATTCGGTCCGGTTTTGTTAGCCACGTATCTTGGGCTTGTATTTGTTCTTCCCACCAAGTTTCATCCTGATCTTTCCACTCTAAGCCTTTTCCAAGATTTCCAGTCCCCCCTCCCCCAACTCATCCCAATGACACTGGATCCGGTCGGGATTTAAAGTAAGAGATTTGAGTTACAAGGTCCTTCTAAATATGAAATTTCATTAAGATCAGATGACTCCTTCGTAAGTTAAAAATACCTCATTTTTTCTAATTTCTCAGAATTAACCCTCCCCACAACTCGCCCAAAGAGAGCGGTTCCGTTCCAGTTATGTCAATCACGTATCTAAGACTTGTGCTTAGCTTTTCCACCAAGTATCATCCCGATCCCTCCACTCTAAGCGTTTTTCAAGATGTTAGGTTTCCCCCTCCAACTCCCCCTAATGTCACCGGATTCGGTCGGGATTTAAAGTCAGAACTCCGAGACACACTATCCTTCTAAATATCAAATTTCATTAAGATCTAATCACCCGTTCGTAAGTTAAAAATACCTCATTTTTATAATTTGTCCAAATTAACCGTTCCCACACTCCCCCCCCCCCAGATGGTCGAATTAGGTAGTCAAAATGATGGTCGAAAGCCGTTACAGACAGACTGACAGATAGACCGACAGAATTTGCAATCGTTATGTGTCACTTGGGTAATACCAAGTGCCATAAAAAGGGTACTCGTACTCGTCAACACTTCCATATCTCCGTTTCATTTACTAAGAAAGTAAATAGTGTGAACGCGTTCTAAAAGATGAAAAATACTACACTTCAAAACTGTTCCCGCCTCAGCAAAATGAAGTACACCATTGCTGATTTTATTTTCCTTTTTTTACAAACCCTCTACGCTGCAGTAGTAGTTTTCTATAATTTTCTCTGTTTCGCATTATAGCATTTGCTTGCTAAAAAGAAAAAAAAAAATCTGCACAGTTTGTATTTTGGATGTGTCCGTATATTCTAATCCCATCATGTAGCCTAAAGGAAAAGAGGTATTGATACCCTTGTCTACATTTTCAGTCACCCAAGACAGGAGCTTAATTTTATTTCTTGATGGATTCTCCCCTTCCCTTTTTCAGAGCCTAAATGGGGTCACAACAGAAGGGGGTCTCCAATTAAAGTGACTGAAGTACGCATTGAAAACAACTGTTGAAGATGTTTTGAGACGCGAGGTTTAGACCTGAAAAGATTACATCTGGTTCCATGTGCACCTACTGAGTTTCCTATGGTCATTTCTTCAAATCAAGTAATTTTTTCAACTTTTATTTGAGGAATAGTGTCAAGGACCCTGAGATTTTGCACGATCTGGCAAATCAAAAGGACGGATCTTTTATGCTGATTCTAAATGCATAATGTTCATCAAGTTAAATATTAAAATATTATAAATCAAGCAAAACGAGTCTTAGGAATGTTTGCCTGACTTTTCAAAAATGCCACCCCCCCTCCAAAAAAAAACAACAGAAAATTGATCGTAATGAAAATTAAACGAACAGATTTAGCGATACTTGTATGATATACCCCTATCGCTCAAATTGTTCATGCATTAACGCACTGTAAAGCAGTTTTTTTCACTAGTTTCTTTCAACTTAGCATATGAAAAGACAAAGAGCAGTGACAGAATAGATGGGAAATATATAACCTGGGCTACATATTTGCACATTAGGAGGGGTGGGGGTAAAGTTGTTTGACAGTGTGAAGTCAGAAAACAATTCTGACTTCATAATATCAGAATAATTGTAGTTAACACATTTTGCAAGCAGATCCACTGTACTTTAATTTCCCCCCCCCCCTTATACGCAAATATATAGCCCAAATTTGTTTCTAAAGTATTGTATTTTTACCATACTTAGGCACATTTTAATAGAACTAACCTAACTTCACTTCTTGAGTGGTAGGGGGCATATCATACAAGTACCAATTTAGCATATTAGAAAAACTAAGTTATTTTAAGAGGTAATTTTAATACCAAAACACTCAAATTATTCGGTAAAAATGACCAGCCAGCCAATCAGAAAAACCTTATTGCCATCATCCCATCCCCGCCACACATTCTGCCAAATTTTTGAATACCAGTAGAATATTCAAAAATTCCCGCTTTTCTTCATTTCTTTAATTTGTCATACTTTCTTTTTGGCTGCTGAATTCTTATGTAAGAACTTTCTGCTGGAGAGGGAGATTTCGGCATAAGAAATTTTCGGGGGAATACCTACTACCAAGGGCACATCCAGGTTTGTTCGGGAGGAAATGGGGGGGGGGGTATGAAAAATCTGGAAAGATACTTCAAAAAAATTTTATATGGTTGTTTGTTACATTTTTACGAGTCGGGCAATTTTTTACCCTATACCCCTTCCCACTAAATACGTGCTTGCTTACCGTCCATCACATCAATCCAATTTAATATAAACTATTCTGTATTTTCCTGTATCCACTATGCGTGACCGGTTTTATGTCAAAAAAAGTTTGATTTGATTGTAGTAATAGAATTTGTAATTGATTTTTCAGAGTGTGGTTTGCAGCAGTTTCTGCTGTTTCACAGAAACGTATTTCACAGAAAACAAGCAGAAATATTATTACCAAAAACAACTGGTATCTGATTTATTAAATTAATCATTTATTTTAATGTGACAAAGGAGAAGAAAAGAGAAAATAAATTCAGGCAAGGAAAAATGTTGAAGCCTCTTCTTCATTGATATAGTTTACCCTTTTAGCAGCATTTTTTATAAGCGGATTGTTTTTGAACAGGCGGCTACGATTGGACAGTTAATATAACTGGACAAACTTCGAGTTTTCCAGCGGCTATGATTAATATAACTGGAGAAACTTCGAGTTTTCCAGCGGATATGTAGAAACATTTTGTGTCTCAGATGCTCCATTTTCAATTCGAATTGGATCTGGGGCCATAGGGGGTTGAAGAGTGGAAACAGAAATCTTGGAAAACGGAAATATTGGAAAACGCTTAGAGTGGAGAGATCGGGATGAAACTCGATGGGGAGAATAAGCGCAAGTTCTAGATACGTGATTGACATAATTGGAACGGATCTGCTCTCTTTGGGGAAGCTGGGGTGGTGTTCTTTTGGAAAAATAAAAACAAATTGCTGTATTTTTAACTTAAGAACGGGTGACCAGATCTTAATATAATTTAATATTTAGAAGGAACTCATGTCTTAGAGCTCTTATCTTAAATCTTGACCAGATCTGGTGACATATGGGGGAGCTGGAGGGGGAAACCAGAAATCTGGAAAACGCTTAGAGTGGAGAGATCAGGATGAAACTTGGTGGGTAGAATAAGAAAATGTCGTAGATACGTGATTGATGTAACCGGACTGGATCTGCTCTCTTTGGGGGAGTTAGGGGGCAGTGCTTTGGCGAGTTTGGTGCTTCTAGATGTGCTAGGACGATGAAAATTGGTAGGCTTGTCAGGGACCTGCACAAATTGACTTTATAAGGCTGTTTTCCCCGATTCGACCATCTGGGGGGCTGAAAGGAGAGGAAAAATGAGAAAAAATGAGTTGTTTTTAACTTGCGAGCTGGTGATCGGATCTTAATGATATTGATATTGAGAAAGACCTTGTGTCTCAGAGCTCTTGTTTTAAATCCCGACCGGCATTAAGCCTCTGATTTTCCTTTTAAATCAATACTATAGTATATTTCTACTTACTATTTTCAGTTCCAGTTCTCCAGAAAACAGAAAATTGTAACAAAAATGGTTATTAGTGTTATTAGTGATTAAAAACGGAAGAGAATGCCAAAAATTGGCAAGAAATTTTTAAATTTAGAATTAAGAGCCATATTTTTCCGTTGCATTTTTTTTTGTGGGGGAGGTCTTTTGGGATGTCACTTTCCTTGCCCTTTTCCAACTTTCTGCGCGAATTTTATGGAAAAATTCAATGCTACAAAAAAAAACTTGAGTTATAAGACGTGTGCAAGAAATTCATTAATTTAAATAATACTGGATTTTTGTTAAAATAGTAAGATAATATATAAGATAATATTTATTTTCAAAAGGCTATCACAATTCTAATAGAGCTGACTTCGCTTCATATGTGTAAAAAAAAAAAACAAAACAAAGAAAAAAATAATAAAGTAGGGTAAAAGTAAAAGAAACACCAATCAAGCGTAAAAATCATCAATAAATTTTAATGCAAAAGAAAAAGAAAGAAAAATACAAGTATAAAAACTAAAATGAACTTTATATGGTTAATGGCAAAAAGGGAAACAGAAAAGACGGGGGATAAAACAAAATCAAAGGCTAGAAGAAAAACATTGGCGAATTTGTATTCTAAGTCAAATACTGTAGAATTAAAAAAACTCACTTAAAATCAAGTCAAATTAACTATCAAAATGAAATATTTACAATTCAAAAAAAGGATTGTGCCGAAGACAAGGTCAAAAATGAAATAGAGCATAAATAAGTATCAAAAATGGTCAAAATAAGAGTAACCAAAGATAAAAAAAAAACTCTCTTATGATTATTTTGAGCATACATCAACAAATAAAATAAGGCTCGAAAGAGTTAATTTTGGTGCAGGACATAGTTAAGGAACTATTAAGGCGCTCCAGAATAAAGGGGATAAAACTTTTTCAGAACCTCTCAGTAACGGTAATGAGAATACGTTGGAATTGCCGAAGAAGCTAAGTGGGAGAGTCGCCGTCTAATAGGGTCATGAATATTGCGAAAGATATCCTCAGTACGAAGATTAGATATTGTGGATTTAGAAAAACGCAAACAAATTTGTTCTCTCCTTTCTTTTGACGTGGTAATGCGTGGGGATTTAAGGAGGAAGGAGTATAGAATTTAGCTCTCCTTGTAGATGATCCTGAGCGAACGCTTTTGGACCGACTCAATTTTGCCGCCAAGTTCACTTGAAAGTTGTGAATGCCCGACTGGACATGCATATTCCAATAGCGGCCTGATAAATGATGAATAAACACGGAGGGAATGCATTTTAGGGCAATGAAATTTGTTTAACAGTTTTAACATAGATAATGAAACATTTGCTTGTTTAACAATATTTGAAACATGCATTTCCCACTTACGATTATTTGAAATTTTGATACAAAGGAGTTTAACTTGTTTCACAAGTAGTTCGGCTTGGTTAAGGTCAAGGAAAACGGGAGTGGCTTTCTAGAAATTTATCGTCATTATTTTTGATTTAGTGGAATTTACTTTCACATTTAGATTCTTAGCTTCATCCGAAACATGGATTAGTATTTCGAGGGGATCCCTTTTAATATTCCTGTGATATAATTGAGAGATCGACAAGTCATCCACGTATTTGCATCTTTTGGGGGAATTCCTTACCAATATCGTTAATCATAACTAGATAGAAATAAAAGTGGTCCCAACAAGGTTCCTTGAGGAATTCCACAATATATAGGGGAAATTCCACAATAATATCATAGAAAATATTTTTGGATTTTACAACTGGAGATCTATTTGAAAAAAACAATATAACAATACTTACTAAGAGAGAATCAAGATCAAAGTTAACCAGTAGTGGACGAAATTGGTTGGTATGGTCAACTAGGTCAAAATATTTTTCGTAATCAACTAAGACAAGGTTTAGCCAACCACAAGGCAATGGGTGGTGGAAGTTTTCCTTAAATTACCAAACTGTTGGACGTCAATACGTAGAAAAAAATTGAACTTTAAGCCAGTTACAGAGGAAACCTTCATAAAGTTTGGAAAAAACTGAAGTGAATGTAATGGGATGTATGTTGGTAAAAGTCAGACTGGTGGATTTTTTGGGACTGGTGTTATAAAACAGTTTCCAGCAACTTGGGAATTTTCCAAATTTTGTGATGTTGTTGAAAATATTTGATAAAGGCTCAGCAATTTTGTCTGAAAAGGCTTTAATTGAGTCATGTAGGATGTCCAAAGGACAAGTACTTGATTTTCTAAACTTTAGGATTTTATTTATAGCATCAGAGGGAGAAACTAGAGGGAATGAGGTATTGAGAGGAATAGTTGGACTTGGGCCAGTAAAGGAGGGAGACTTTGAGCGATGGAAGCAAGGTACAAGTTCAAATCGTTGGCAGTCTTATTAGGGTGTTCAGGGAGATGAAAATTAACTTCGAAAGGACTTTTCCAGTACATCTCTTTATTTTTTATGCACCATTGCTTGAGTTTGTTTGAATATAAATTTTTGACTTTACTTATATAATAATCAGAAGCTGTTTTTCTGTTATTTTTTTTTTAGGATCTTCTTTAGACTCTTAGCCTCAGTAAAATACGGTTTCTTTTATCTTATTAGCTTTTTTTTAATATCAGCAACATTTGGCTTTACCTGTAAAACATGTTTTCGTCTTTTTCCTCAGGAAAGCGGGACTCATAATTACTCCTGAATACATTTTGGAAGGACAAAGCCTTGCAGTCAAAGTCATTTGTTGATACACAGTGGACCAATTTTCAGGAGTAATCCAAGAGCCAAAAATGTAGAGTCCTGAGTCAATAAGAGGTCTATAAACGGTTTCAGTAATAAAAAAAGACTGTTTAACTTTAGCCAGTGGAAATAGGAGAAGGCTGAAGTGGTAACTACCCCCTTGAGGAGGCAGAGTGGATATGGGTTTGTAAAAGTTCGAAAGATGGGTGTAAATTAAATCGAGGGTAGTATTGCCTTTGGTAGTAGGGACTTTTATAATCTATTTTAAATTGAAAGAATTACATGTAGATTCAAGTTTTAAATCGTCAGAGAAATTCCTGCGTTTGGGTATTTTGATAGTACAAAGTCAGCACTTGCATGTACTTTTTCGATAAAATTTATTTTGTCAGTAGATCTCTGATTAGGGGAGTAATAAAAGCGAAACAGGACAATTAAATTGAAAGGACGCGGCAAGACTTTATGTTGAACACACATCCACATAATCTCACCAAAGGGAGCAAGACACGGAATTGAGATTTCACTAGGGCACAAGTCATTAAGGACAAGGAATATAATTCCCCCACTTTCTCACTCAGAGGGTGCTTTTTGGGTTCGAGTTTAATAAACTGAGACAAATTTTTAATGTTTAACTTGGGCAAATTTTAAGTGTATGCTTCAGTAATAGCGGTTAAATCTGATCTATATATTCTAGAAAGGCTGTCAAATTTATTTATTTTTTCAAAGTCAAGGCTCTCAGTGTTGCTCAACGAAAGTGTGGGGAATTGAAAAGACTTGTGAAGGTACCGTTTTTACACTTTCCTTTTTTTTATATTACACGTGAGGTCAGGGGTTCTAGTGGAATTCGTTTCAGGGGCTAAGCTTGTGTAGTCTGAACAAGGGACTGGGGGATTATATTCATTTTTCTTTCATACGCAGTGCCATATTGTATTACAGGCATCAAATTTTACTGCAAATTCTACTTCTTTTCAGTAAGAAAAATACCACTTTTCAGTCGATGTCACGGCTTTACGATGCCGGTCGAGTGACAACACTGCGCACTCGGCTAGAATACATGTGAGCTGGAATAAAATCGCAGTTAATACCCCCTATTAATCTTATTACCTTACCTTACCTTATTAAGCTCTAATTAATTTAACCTTATCTTACCTTAATAAGCTCTTATTAATTTTACCTTATCTTACCTTATTAATCTTTAATTAATTTTACCGTTATCTTACCTTATTTACCTCGAATTAATTTTACCTTATCTTACCTTATTAGACTCTCATTAATTTTACCTTATCTTACCTTATTAATCTCTAATTAATTTTTTTAACTCTTATAGCTCGTTGGTCACTTTTTAGAAGAGGAATGTATAAACCCAACATTCATAATTGATCATCCCCAAGTTATGAGCCCACTAGCAAAGTTTCATAGATCTGAAAATGGCTTAACTGAACGATTTGAGCTTTTTGTTAGCAAGAAGGAAATTTGTAATGCTTACACGGAATTAAATGATCCTTTTGTACAACGAGAAAGATTTGCTCAGCAGGCTAGGGTAATTAACTTCTTTGTTTAATATCAACTCGTCGCCAACTATCATTCAACTAGAATCCACTATTTCAATAATTTCCTCATTAATACCCTTAGTGTTAGTAGTTGTAGTAATAGCGGTAGCAGTAGCGGTACTAATAGTATGATTAGAAGTAGTAGCATTAGGATGCAAATTTTGTCTTTTGTTTTAATGTTCAGATTAATAACATAAACATTATTGTTTCATAGGATCTGGCATGGTTAAGGATTCTGTTATTAATATTCTCCTTTGTATATGATGCTTCTTGCGGCAGCCGAAGCCCCTGGTCGCTGACTATGGTGGCAAGATACTAAGGAATGTTTAAGAATTATTAACATTTGCTTTTAACTGAAATGGTTTTGTTTGAAATTTGTGATCCTTTCAGAAACCAGAATTTTTTTAAGTAATTCCAGAATTTTCGTTTTTGTGAATTATGCCTGAGCATGGCATCATGCCAATAAGCATGTGAGGGCTGAAGGCCAGAGCGAATCAACATTTCTTTGGACCAATTGTGGCGAAACATAAGATGTAGGCCTTTTCAGATAACGTCAATATTATATTAAGCTTAACACGCTCTAAGTGTCAATCCAAATTTATTTGTTCTTTTCAGTAATCGTGGTATTGATTGTATTTTTTTTCTTCTTCTATGTTATTTGAAATAAAATACATAGCTCGAAATAAAGATTGTGTTAAGTAATGCGTAAATTACCTTCTGTCCTTTAGAAGGCACACGATGTGTTATCCTTACGCATCTTTGAGGCTGCTGTTTATTTTGGGTTTGACACGGTTATTTATTGTAATTTATCATTATTTATTTTTATTTATTTTGATACGTTATTTATTGCTTTTCCTATTCCTTTTTGAGTTTCAAAAAGGAATTCAAAATTATTTGAATTTATTCCTGTTCGGCTTTGGTTTTTTGTAGCTCTTTACTTTTCTTCTACAAAGTTATTTTGTGAATTTTTTTTTAACAACTTTCAATGAAATATTTTGAAGACAAACAAACGGGTTAAACATAAACAGATGAAAGCTTTACAAAATATTATTTTTATTGTTGTATGTTATTTTTTTCAACTAATGAAAGAACTTTAATCTCAAAATTTAAAAATTATACAAATTCACTATCCAGGGAACTTGAATTCAGAGACATGCACGGATGCCACAGAGCCAGATTTCAAGAAAAAGTCTGGAATGTTGACAAATCAGAAAAATATTAGAAATTTTGAGAAAATTTCGGCTTTTTCTCTATTTAGATAAGCCGACTACTTTAAATAGACATTTATGCGCTTTTGAAAATTTGTTTAATATTGTTTTTCTTTATTTCCTTCATATAGACCTAACTTATTAACTAGCTTTATTACCTTTGCTTTTATTTTACTTTTATTTTGTTATTTTGTCTGATTTGTTTATTGCGAGTTCTTAAGAAATTAAAGAAGAAGTAGGGGTATTCACAAACATTACTGACAATCGTTTTTTGTTTTTTTGCAATATCACTTGAAGCTGTCTCTTTTTGTGTGTGTTATTCCAAATTTGCAAGAAAAACAGAAACAAAAGTTGCAATCGTTATTATTCAGATGATGAAAAGGGATGAAGCAAGCCAACTTTTAAGGTGTTTTGGCGAAACATCCCTATGAAGCTAAGGAAGAAGCTATTGCTTAATGTCTTCTATAGTATGGAGCTTAATTTTTTCTTTGACATAAAGTACTGTATCAAGTCAGTTTTTGTCTAGTTAGTCAGGTTTCTGTCAGATTTTCCGATCTTTAAAGTAAGATTTTCTTCTGAATTTCTTCGGTTGAAGCCCTATGTATATTTTATAATGTATAATATATTGCCCATTTTTAAAGTAAGAAGTATTCCACTCCCATTCGAAGAAAAGATAAGCATTGATTTCATTTCCCCATTTTTTGGAGCTCAAATATAAGGAAAAGACTCTCGTCTGGCTATTTCGGCTTTCAAATCTAAAAATATTAAATATTCTATTCGGTTGGAATAGATGGCTAATTCTTTAGTTGTACGAGGAGTGGCCAAATTCAGAATATCTTTGAATATTGTGGACAGATGTGTAATGCCCCTGTTCACGCCAGAATATTCAGTTCTTTCGCAGTTGTCCTAAAATACGATCCTGTCATGATGTTATAACGCATGTTATAACCCAAGCTGTAACTAATTTGAAAAAGTTTGAACTTTCTGATATATTAAAACACATGCACAAAGAACGATAAAAAAGGAAACTCGTATGCTGATGGACTTCGGTGGAATGTCCAATATATGAAACACAAAAAGGACTAAAACATCTCTCTCCTCCGGGAAGAGTTTATCAAAAGGTGTACATAGTCTCTTTTAATACTGCTTGTGAATCATGTAGCAATTCACAAGAAATTGCAGGCTTGTTTTATTGCACTTTGTTACTTTTAAACCAGGACTTGAATACATGCTTAAAAGTTTTTAAATAACACTAATATTTACTGCAGTGGTAGCAGTATGCATTCCTTGACTTTTTAATGTCATCCCCGCTTAGAGTTCCTTGTATGTATGCGTCAGTTACTCTAGCTGTAGGATTATTTTATTTTTGTTTAGACCAGGGTACTTCGTATCGAAGGAGTTGACGTAGAAACTTGAAAAAAAGGCTCTTTTGATTGGAAATTGAAAGGGCTAGTGCCCTTTTTAATAGTCGGAAGTGATTGGAGGGCAACTAACCCCCTTCCATCCTCCACCATTTCCCAAACACTTCCAATAAAAATTGTGAGATAGCCATTTTGTTCAACGTAATTGAAAGGATTGGAAATTATTTTTTTGAGGATGACCCCCCCCCCCATTCCTCAGGGCAAGGTCTGATATGCTCCGGGGTTATATAAGGTATATATACAGAAAGGGTGATCGTATAAACTTTGGAGGGGTCTCATTTGATTGGAAATCAGATGGTCTAATGCCCTTATTAAGATTCAGAGTGATCAGAGGGTGGATAACCCCCCCTCCCCCATACACCTCAGATTTTTCAGGAATGCGTCTGGTAGATAGTTTAGATGGCCATCTGTTGGCTTAGAAACTTCGAAAAGAGTTCATTCAATTGGAAAATGAAAGGGCTAGTACTCTTTAATAGTTGAAAGTCACTGGAGGGTAACTAACCCCCCTCCCACTCCTATAATGTCCTTAAACACATCACAATTTTGAAATAACGATTTTGTTCAACGTAATTGAAGGTCCAGAAATTATGTCTGGGTATGGCAACTCCCCTACAGTCCTACAGTGAACTTAATGACAAAATTGAGTCGGTCCGAAAGCGTTCGCTCAGGATCATTTACAAAGAAGGCAAAAATCCATACTCCTTCCTCCTTAAAGCTGCACCTATTACCACCTTAAAAGAAAGGAGGGAAAAAATTTGCCTGCTTTTCGCTAAATCAGTCATTTCCAATCCCCGTACTGAGGACTTGCTCCTTGATTTTCACAATTCTATTAGACTCCGACTCCCCCGGTCAGCCTCCTTAGCAATCCCAACTTACTCTCCAATCCATGCTGGTACAGAGAGGTTTCGTAATAGTTTTATCCCCTTTATTCTGGAAAACCTTAATAATAATTTGTGATTATGTACTTGCCAAATTCCCTTTTCCTCTATTGCTGTTCTTATTTTTGATTTATTGTAATGTTTTTGTAATTTAATTGTCAAGCTTACTGATTTGCCCTTTATCTTTGATGATTTTGCCTTTTTAATTTCTTTTTAATATTAAATGTTTTACTTAGTGTACTGATTTGAATTTTTTTTTTCTTAACTTTTACTGACATATAAAGCGAATTTGGCTCTATAGAGCTTGTAGTCTTTTGAAAATAAATATCTTATCCTAAAATCAATACATATCGCAAGTTACCACCGTAATGCAATGTCATACATCAATATAAATCAGTGAGCAATCAATACAATAAAGACAAAAAGCCTGCCTTTTCCTTCCAGATCAAGTATTCCCATACACGAATGTATGAGCAAGTTTTACCTCAAAAGTGCTTGCACTCGGTCTCTGACTTCTTTTGAACAATAAATTAATTTATTTAAAAAACATAATAAGTTATTTAGCTTCGACTCAGGGGCATAGCGTGTGTGAGCTGAAAAGCAAAACAAAGAAGGGAAAAAATAAAATAAAAACCAAACAAAGATGATAATGTAAAAAACGAAAGTGAAAAAACACAAATCATAGACACTAAATCAAAATGAATTTGAAAATTAATATGGGAGGGAAAATTTTATATGTTGTAAAGGTTAATATTTTTAAGGGACGAGAAGCTCTCGAGAAACTATTAAATTTAATTCAATTCAATTCTTAATGAAAAAAAAATGAAGACGGTATTATAAAAACAAAAAAAGACAAGCACGGTGAATAAAGTATAGAGACCCTAAATCAAAATAAATCTGGAATTAATACAGGAGTTAATTTCAAAATTTTAGTCCAAATGCAGTCCAAAGATATTGAAATTATTTAAGTTTTTTTTATCAGTATTTGGTGCAAAACAGAAAAATCCAAGGATTGGCCAACGACCAGCAAACCCTGATCGATTATTTCAAGAATAAAGACATACAGAGATCGTGACTGGAGATTTACATCAAATTTATTTTCCAAATTTGTCCTCCTTTTATATGTAATTGCATTACTGATGTATAGTGTGATACCCCCAGAACACTTGGTTACTCGGCGGGAAACGTGTTATCACGTCAAATTGAGGGAGATTATATCGAGAGTAATCATTGAAATTAGACAGTAATGTTTCATTAAGGCTGACAAAACCAAATGGTATGTTAGGTACATTGAGCAGGTCCACCAAAAGCTCCCATCGATTGTGAAGGCCCTGTATATTTTGACAGTAGATAAAGAAAGATGTAGAAGAGTAAAGAGATGGACGTAACTTGCCAGAATATGTGGCAGGAGGTAGGTAAGAGCACGTTAAGTTACGAACAGCCTCTAAAAGAGGATCAGCAGAAGCAGTTCCATCTCCAGGGTCTTTGAAGGTTTAATTTAGCAGTAGAGATTTGTCCTTAAGAGAAGAGAAACCTTGCGACGCATCAGCCATCCGAGGAAGCAAAGTCGAAGTGTGGACTGTAAAATGTAGAGTCAAAACACAAATTCAAAGTGTAATGAGTCAAGTAAGTAGTCAATCTGATACTCACTTTCTTGCCATCGCTTGTGATTCTCGCTACCGCTTATCTTCTAACCGCAGTTCTTTGTTCTTGCTCTGGCATATCTAAAACCATCATCTCTTTGTTCTTCACTTTTATTTTCAATTGGTTCTACTCGTCATTGTTACATGTCCTGTAAGTTGGATATTGCTTTGGTCTTATCAAACAGTTCGTGGTAACGAACTGTAGTAAGGAGCGACCCGGCTCAATAGTAACCAAAACGCTAAAAAATGAAATTTTGATACCAATAGCTACATCAAAAGAATCGCATTTTAATGCTGGTTTTAAATATATAAGTTGCATCAAGTTTAGTCTTGCCCATCAAAAGTTACGAGCCTGAGAAAATTTGCGTTATTTTAGAAAATAGGGGGAAACGCCCCCTAAAAGTCATAGAATCTTAACGAAAATCACACCATCAGATTCAGCGTATCAGAGAACCCTACTGTAGTAGTTTCGAGTTCCTATCTACAAAAATGTGGAATTTTGCATTTTTTGCCAGAAGGCAGATCACGGATGCGTGTTTATTTGTTTTTTTGTTTTTTTGTTTTTTTTTTTTTTTTTTCCCAGGGGTGATCGTATCGACCCAGTTGTCCTAGAATGTTGCAAGAGGGCTCATTCTAACGGAAATGAAAAGTTCTAGTGCCCTTTTTAAGTGACCAAAAAAATTGGAGGGCACCTAGGCCCCCTCCCACGCTAATTATTTTCCCAAAGTCAACGGATCAAAATTCAGAGATAGCCATTTTATTCAGCGTAGTCGAAAAACCTTATAACTATGTCTTTGGGGACGACTTACTCCCCCACAGTCCCCGTGGGAGGGGCAACAAGTTACAAACTTTGACCTGTGCTTACATATAGTAATGGTTATTGGGAAGTATACAGGCGTTTTCAGGAGGATTTTTTTGGTTTGGGGGAGGGGTTGAGAAGAGGGGGATATGCTGGGGGAACTTTCCTTCGAGTATTTGTAATGGGAGAAGAAAATTTCCATGAAGGGAGAGCAGGATTTACTAGCATTATTTAAAAAAAAAACAATTACAAAATAAAAGTGAGAAAGCTTTTTCAGCTGGAAGTAAGGAACAGCAATAAAACTTAAAACAAACAGAAATTATTACCCATATGAGGGGCTCACCTCCTTCTAATACCTCGCTCTTTACGCTAAAGTATTTTCGGTAATTTCAACTACTTATTCTACGGCTTTTGTGATTCAGGGGGTCATTCTTAATGAATTGGGACTAAATTTAAGCTTTAGTGTAAAGAGCGAGGTACTGACGATGGGGCGAATCCCCTCATATATGTAATAAAAATATGAGAATACAAAAGTTCTTTACGTAAGCTAATTTATAAGTTACGTAAATCTTTTACCAATAAAAAGATTCGTAAAAAATTAAAAGTTCTAGTTGCCTTTTTAATTAACCAAAAAATCGGGGGGCAACTAGGCTTCGTCCCCCGCTCTTTTTTTCTCAAAATCATTCGATCAAAATTATGAGAAAGCCATTGAGCCAAAAAAAAAATATGCAAATTTCGTTTTGATTATTCCTCTGCGGAGAGCCAAAGTCAAAACATGCATTGATTCAAAAACGTTCAGAAATTAAATAAAAAAAAACAAGTTTTTTCAACTGAAAGTAAGGAGTGACATCAAAACTTAAAACGCACAGAAATTACTTCGTATAAGAAAGAGGCTGCTTCCTCATCAACGCCCCGCTCTTTACGCTAAAGTTTTTTACTGTTTTAGAAAGAAAAATTGAGAGAAAGAGTCAAACTTTAGCGTAAAGAGCGGGGCGTTGATGAGGAAGCAGCCTCTTTCTTATACAAAGTAATTTCTGTGCGTTTTAAGTTTTGATGTCACTCCTTACTTTTAGTTGAAAAAACTTGATTTTTTTTTATTTAATATATATAAGACCTTATATATATATATATATATATATATATATATATATATATATATATATATATATATCTATATATATACAAATAAGTTGTCTGTCTGTGTGTCTGTCTGTGGATCAGGTGACGTCATGTTTCTGTGTTGACTGACGTCATGAAATTAGTTGTCGTCATTTTTGCTTTGACGGTGACGTCATTCAAGATATTTAAGACATATGTTCACGTAGAAATCTATTAATGTTTAAGTTTACAATGACTGATGAACTTACCATGGCAAAAGCCGATGAAGATGCTCAAAGAGTCTATGCCAAAAAACTTGCTGCTGATAGAGAAAGTCAGAAAAGAAAGCGTGCCGAGGAACTACCAGAGTAACGCGAAAGCAGACTTGCTGCTAAAAGAGAAAGTGAAAAAAGAAGGCGTGCCGAGGAATCAAAAGAACAGCAAGGAAACAGGCTTGAGGCTGATAGAGAAAGAAAGAACAGAAAGCGTGCCGAGGAATCAAAAGAACAGCAAGGAAACAGGCTTGAGGCTGATAGAGAAAGAAAGAACAGAAAGCGTGCCGAGGAACTACCAGAGCAACGCGGAAGCAGACTTGCTGCTAAAAGAGAAAGTGAAAAAAGAAGGCGTGCCGAGGAATTACAAGAACAGCAAGAAATCAGGCTTGCTGCTGATAGAGAAAGTAAGA
Organism: Artemia franciscana; assembly: GCF_032884065.1. NCBI lineage: Eukaryota > Metazoa > Arthropoda > Branchiopoda > Anostraca > Artemiidae > Artemia > Artemia franciscana. The sequence goes on along the minus strand of NW_027062717.1, from coordinate 267,887 downwards.
AAAGAAAGCGTGCCGAGGAATCACAAGAACAGCAAGAAATCAGGCTTGCTGCTGATAGAGAAAGTAAGAAAAGAAAGCGTGCCGAGGAATCAGAGCAACCTGAAAGTTATCGCCTGGCATTCAGGTACAACCCAGTCGATGATTATAGCTTGAGTAGATGTGTTCAAATCGGGACAATGTCTAAAATTTGTCCCTATTGCAAGGCCTTGAAATTCAATGGTGAAACAATGGGAATGTGTTGCGCCTCAGGAAAAGTTAAACTTCCTCTATTGGCTGCACCACCCGAGCCATTGAAGACTTTCCTTACTGGAACTACGTCAGAATCTAAGCGTTTTTTGTCAAAAATCAGAAAATACAACTCATGTTTCCAAATGACGTCGTTTGGACCCCAAATCGAAAATCCAGATCAATTTATGTCTACTTTCAAAGTAAAAGGGCAAATTTATCATAGAGCAGGGTCCCTTCTACCATTCTCAGGCGAGAATCATAAATTTTTACAATTGTACTTCATCAGTGATAGAAATTCTGAATTGAATGCACGTTGCGAAATTTCTCCCAACGTTGAAAGGACAATCGTTTCCCAATTGCAACATCTTTTCCACGAAAATAATAATTTAGTGCGTCTGTTCAAAACAGCCATCGATTTGATGCCTACTGATACGCATAAAATTGTTATTTACGCTGACAAAACGCCTCCTGGCCAACATGTGCATAGATACAATGCTCCAACTATCGACGAAGTGGCAATCGTTATAGTCGGTGATCAGTTTTTACCTCGAGATATTATTCTTCATAAGCGAAACGCTCAGTCGTTAAGAATTGCTGAAACTCATCGATGCTACGATGCCCTACAATATCCTATCATTTTTTGGGATGGAGCCGACGGCTATCACTTTAATATTAAATTGATGAATCCAGCCACTAACAAAGAAATGAATAAGAAATGCAGTGCAATGCATTATTATTCCTATAGACTAATGATTCGGCAGGATGAAGAAAATTATATTTTAAAATGCCGTGAATGTTTCACCAATTCGTCGTTGATATGTATGCTAAAATTGAATCAGAACGTTTGCTATATATCCACCGGAATCAGACCAAGCTCCGCTCTGAACAATACATTCATTTGTGAGATGCAGTTATAAATGACGGTAATACCACAAACGTTGGAAGATTAACAATTTTACCTTCGTCATATGCTGGCAGTCCCCGTCATATGCATGAATATGCTCAAGATGCTATTGCGTATGTTCGTCTCTATGGTCGTCCGGATTTATTTATTACATTTACATGTAATCAATCTTGGGACGAGATACTGCAGCTTTTACTTCAAGGACAATCGGCGGTTCATAGGCATGACATTACGGCCCGTGTCTTCCGGCAAAAGTTGAAATCACTGATAAACTACATTGTAAAACTTGAAGTGTTTGGGTCAGTGCGATGGATGTACTCAGTGGAATGGCAAAAACGAGGTTTGCCACACGCACATATACTAATCTGGCTACATAAAATAATTACTTCGAACGAAATTGATGATGTGATTTCCGCTGAAATCTATATATATAAAAATAAGTTGTCTGTCTGTCTGTGGATCTGTGGATCAGGTGACGTCAGCTTTCTGTGTCGGCTGACGTCATGTTTTCGACTGACGAAATTACGAAATTACATTGGGACACAAATGACGACCAGGACACCGGCACATAGGGAATATAAATGACGACCGGGACACTCAAAGAGAAAGCGACCGGGACACAAGGAATGTTCAATTAGCAATCACCATCAACAAAACACCGTCAACAAACCATCACAAATGACGACCGGGACACAGGGAGTATAAATGACGACCAGGACATAAGTAAAAAAAAACTAAAAAAAAAGGTAAAAACTACAAAAAAACTAAAAAAAAAAAACAAACTAAAAACTAATAAAAAAACTAAAAAAGCTAAAAAACTAAAAAAACTAAAAAATAAAAAAAAACTAAAAAAAGGAAACAAAAAGAAAAATAAAGGAGAAAAACAAAACTAAAAAAATAAAAATAAAAAAAACTAAAAAGAAAAAAGAAAAAAAAACTAAAAAAACTAAAAAAATGTAAAAACCAAAAAAACTAAAAAGAAAAAAAGGGGAAAAATACAAAAATTTATTTCATCATTTACCATTTCAAAAACGAATGTATATACAGACTGGGACACCGGAATACAAATGACGACCGGGACACAGGGAATATAAATGACGACCGGGACACAGGGACACAACTACAACGGGGGCGCCGGGGGGCACAGGAGGATATATAAATGACGATGGGGACACAGAGAATGTTCGATTAGCAATCACCATCAACAAAGCTCAAGGGCAATCATTAGAATCAAGAGGTATAACTAAAAAAAACTAAAAAAAAGGCAGAAAACTAAAACCTAAAAAAAAAGACCAATTCAAAAACGAATGTATATACAGACTGGGACACCGGGACACGAATGACGACCGGGACACCGGGGGGCACACGGGGATATATAAATGACGACGGCGACACAGGGAATCGTCGATTAGCAATCACCATCAACAAAGCTCAAGGGCAATCATTAGAATCATGAGGTATAGATCTGAATACGGATTGTTTTCCCATGGACCATTATATGTTGCATGTTCAAGAGTCGGTAAACCTGACAATCTATTTATATGCACAGACAATGGGACAGCAAAGAATGTTGTATATTCGCAAGTTTTACGTAGTTAAAAACATATATATATATATATATATATATATATATATATATATATATATATATATATATATATATATATATATATATATATATATATATATATATATATATATACATATATATATATATATATATATCTATATTCACAGGTGGGACATAGGGACACAACTACAATGGCGCGTAACTAACATGGCGCGTAACGACTTACGCGCGCGGGGGGGCTTGGGGGGGCGCGAAGCGCCCCCACCAACTAGGTGTTGGGGTGGCGCGAAGCGCCACCCCAACAGCTAGTACCTGATAAAAATGTCGATAAGGGGTTACATGATATTATTGTAAAAAATATGATACATGGACCTTGCGGTGCACTGAACGAAAATTCACCATGCATGGCCAAAGGAAGGTGTACAAAGCAATATCCTCGACTTTTAGTATCAAACACAATTACTGGCAATGATGGTTACCCACAATATAGAAGAAGATCTACTGAAGATGGCGGTAAAACAGCAATAATAAAGAAGCGTAACGGTGCCACCATCGAAGTAGATAACCAGTGGGTTGTTCCATATTCCCCATTATTATCAAAAACATTTAATGCACACATAAACGTTGAATACTGTAACTCCGTAAAGGCAATCAAATACATATGTAAATACGTCCTTCCGCTCCTTCCGCTTTGAAATTGCCTCTGAACTTGCATTCTACAGAAACTCCCACGTGCAATATTTCCAAATCATCTGGGATGGGTAAAGTATTGCAGCAATGCAAACTTATTATTTGGGATGAGTGCACAATGGCACACAAAAAATCGCTCGAGGCTCTGGATCAATGCTTGAAAGATTTGCGAGGGAAGTCGAAACCCTTTGGCAGCACATTAATATTGCTTGCGGGAGATTTCAGGCAAACATTACCTATAATACCTAGATCAACTCCTGCAGACGAAATGAATGCTTGCCTGAAAAATTCTAATTTATGGGCACACGTTAAAACATTAAAATTAACTACAAATATGCGTGTCCGATTGCAAAACGATGACTCTGGTCAAACATTTTCAGATCAATTGCTGGCAATGGGAAACGGAAAGCTCCCAGTAGACTCAATTTCAGGACGTATACAACTACCTGCTGATTTCTGTAATTTAGTGACGTCCAAAAATGAATTGATTGAAAAGGTGTTTCCGAATATTCTAAAAAATTATAAAAATAATAAATGGCTAAGTGAAAGAGCGATTCTCGCACCCAAAAATATAGATGTCCACGAAATCAACAGTATTGTTTTGACCAAGATTCGAGACCAGGCAGTCCTTTACAAGTCAGTCGACACAGTTTTGGAACCAAATGAAGCGGTTAATTATCCATCTGAATTTTTAAATTCCATAGATCTTTCAGGGTTTCCACCACACGTGCTACAACTAAAAATAGGCGTACCAATAATACTTTTAAGAAATATAAACCCACCAAAGCTTTGCAATGGCACTCGACTTGCCGTAAAAAAAAACAATGGAAAACCTAATAGAGGCCACAATCTTGACAGGGCCTTTTGAGGGTGAGGCTGTTCTTATTCCTCGCATTCCCATGATTCCAACGGATCTGCCTTTTCAATTTAAAAGATTGCAATTCCCAATTCGATTAGCATTTGCAATCACCATTAACAAAGCTCAAGGTCAATCATTAGAAAAATTTGGTATAGATCTTAATACTGATTGTTTTTCCCATGGACAATTGTACGTTGCATGTTCGAGGGTCGGTAAACCTGACAATCTATTTATATGCAGCGACAATTGGACAGCGAAGAATGTTGTATATTCGCAAGTTTTACGCAGTTAATTTGTATTTTGGAACCAAATGAAGCGGTTAATTATCCATCTGAATTTTTAAATTCCATAGATCCTTCAGGGTTTCCACCACACGTGCTACAACTAAAAATAGGCGTACCAATAATACTTTTAAGAAATATCAACACACCAAAGCTTTGCAATGGCACGCGACTTGCCGTAAAAAAAACAATGGAAAACCTAATAGAGGCCACAATCTTGACAGGGCCTTATGAGTATGAGGCTGTTCTTATTCCTCGCATTCCCATGATTCCAACGGATCTGCTTTTTCAATTTAAAAGATTGCAATTCCCAATTCAATTAGCATTTGCAACCACCATCAACAAAGCTCAAGGGCAATCACTAGAAAAATGCAGTATAGATCTTAATACAGATTGCTTTACCAATGTACAATTGTATGTTGCATCTTTGAGGGTCGGTAAACCTGACAATCTATTTATACGCACAGACAATGGGACAGCGAAGACTGTTGTATATTCACAAGTTTTACGTAGTTAATTTGTATTGTATCTATCTATCTATCTATCTATATAAAAACGAGTTGTGTGTATGCATGTTTGTTTGTTTGTAAAAAGAGCGTTTGCATATGACGTCATTATTAGTACATACGGCTTTGTATATGGACAGACAATGGGAAAGCCAAGAATGTTGTATATTCGCAATTTTTACGGAGTTTGAAACACATATATAAATCTATCTATATTCACAGGTGGGACACAGGGACACAACTACAATGGCGCGTAACTAATATGGCGCGAAACGACTTACGCGCGCGGGGGGCTTGGGGGGGGGGCGCGAAGCGCCCCACCGACTAGGCGTTGGGGTGGCGCGAAGCGTCACCCCAACAGCTAGTATATATATATATAGCACCGGGAGCACGGTTGGTTCGGCACCGGGCCCCAGCACTCGGCACGCTTTTATATCTGAATTCTCACTGTCGCTTGTCTTCCAACCGCAGACATTTTGATCCCTTTCTTGATTTCATGACGTCACCATAGGTTCGATACAGTAACCCTGTGAAAAATACTATATTCTTCTTAAATTCCTGAACTATTAGATCGACTTTATTGCCAGTCATGGCTATTCCTTGTTTTCCGACTGTAGATTTGACTGTCCATTTTTGTTCATCTTTATCATAGAAAGTTTTTTTCCACGCCTTATCTTTTAGCAGTTTAAATTCATACGTCATCTTAATTAATTTTTTAATGCGTTATAGACAATAAATGCATCTTTTCAAGTTTCCCACCGAAGATCACAGTTCAAAATTTCATTTATAATTCAATGTGATACAATGCTGTCGTTTATTCCATGTCTTTCTCTTTAGCTCTTGCGATTCTCACTTTCACTATTTTTCTAATCACATTTATCTGTGCTTCATTTTCATCAATCAACCCCTTCAACATTTTAAATGTTAATTAGAACCTTAATTAGAATTAGCGCCTTTGCAAAATTATGTTTTTGTGTTATTGGACCTTTAATGCCTTCGCTTGTCTTTTGCCAGTATGAAAAAAAAAATGCCGAACCTTTGTTTTTAACGAAAACTCATTTTCATTGCTTCAGACAATTTGCCAATACCCGTTACTTTAGCTGCCCTTATTGGTATAGTTTTATACGACGATCCAGGTTGTAGTTTTGTTAATTGTTCAGATGGTGAGACAAAAACTTGTTTTTCTTCCAATGAATTATTATTTCTAATACTTATAAATTTTCATTGTCTGGAACTTGTCTCATTTGATAGTCCAGGCTGCTGATTTTCGTCCGTTGTAAATTTAATTTGTTAGAGGTGTTCTCTTGATCGTATCCTATATGATAGTTCAGGTGAATCCAAAGAATCATCATTTTAATTCTCATCGCTATCATTTTCATTTCAACACGTTTTGATTTTCACTGTTACTTATTTTCTAACCCCATTTTTGGTCCTACTTCATTTTGGAATTTATATATTTCGGACATTTTGCCAATGCAATTTACTTTAGCTGCTCTTATTGGAAAGCTTAAAAGCATTCCAAATGTCACCAGATGTTAGGTATATAAAAAGTATAAAAGCAAATATATTAATATAAAAGAAGGAAAATAGAAGCACACGAATTGATGAGTTCGTAAATCACAAGTAAAAATTTCAAAAAATTTAATAGCTTGAATTTTTAAATATATAATTTTTTTTTAAAAAAAAGGTAAATATGGAAATATCAGCTTTTTATTCCCGTGACAATAAGCAAAACATTAGGAATTGAGATTTTTTTCCTACAGTTGGCCGTTCTCTTGAGAATGTTCCTTTGGTTTATTATCTTCGGGCTTCATTGCAGGGAAAAACAGCACTTCCTGAAAATAAAAGAAAAAAATATATTCCAAATAAACATCCAACGTTACCGGAAAATTCAATGAGCTTATCTGTTGTCTTGAAAACAAACAATATTAACAAAGTTAATACTAATTTTGAAGCTAATGCAGCCAGTCGAGCATATAGCCACCTGAGAGCGAAATTTCTCTATTCCACAAAAAACAAATTTTGGGATCTTTCACTCAGGTTATTTTTAAAGCTCTGTCGAATGACCAATTAGAAATAGCAAGATATCAATTGCATATTCTGTTTCTCAGCAACTGAGGCAAAAGAACACGAGTACATTGCACTTTTTAATACCTACGTCTTAAAATAGAAAAAATTATTCATACTTGACCAATCAAGCAAGAAATAGCAATAGTTAACAGAAAATAATACTGTCTGTAATTAGATAGACAATGGCATGACCCTCTCTTTCGCAAGACCAGAAAATTCCATTTCATCACAAACAAAACGTCAGTACTTTTCCTAAGGTCATATGAGCAACATAATTTTATTCGCTTATTTGTTTCTACTACCCTTAACAACCCAACAAAATAATGGAGTAAACACAATTTTTCAAACTGAACCATCGAGTGTTTAAAGTAATATTCAAAATCTTTAATCGCAATTTCCTTGCATTATTTTCAACCAGTAGGACAATTTTGCTCTTAGGGCGTGATAAATAGTAATTTCTTGCTATTCTGGGAAACTGTGAGAAGGTTAGATACACCCATATTGTTAAGGGAATGAAAAAATACCACTTTTTGTTTTTATCTGTTTGTTTAAAATTGCTTTTAGCCTAATTTATGAATTTACAAAACATGTAGTTGTAGAAGTATCAAAGTACAAGAATTGTTAATTCAGGTTCTGGGTCTCATCTTAATGTGCTGGTTGCCACTGCTAGGCAATAGTTCCTCGTAAGCTTCACGTAAATTCGTTCTGAAACCATACTAGCTATGCATGACGTACGAAATCAAGAAAGGAATAATAAATGAAAAGAGAAAAAAACAAATAGGTTAAAAAACGAAGAATATCGGCCAGTAGCAAAATATGAAAGACGAAAATCAAGCAAATATTTCGACAAGGACCTCCGCCAAGTGGTCCTCAGTGCTCAAAAAAGAAAAACAGAAAAAGGAAAAATCAAACAAAAAAAAAACAATAACAACAAAACAGAATCAAAGACACATAATCAAAAACAAAACCAACCTGAGATCAATGAAAGAGAAGTTACCAATTAGACTTAATAAGTAATCTTTGCCTTGCAACCGAATTTGCCTGTCTACAATTTCGGTTTTCATTAGATATGCAGACAGGTTGTCTTAAGTTAGACTTCGCAAAAACATTGATAGAGTCTTTTAACATTAAGTTGTTATAAATTGGGCTTAAGGAAATATCTCGAGTGTCTCTATTTATAGCCAAATTTATGTTATATATATTTTTTTTTATCTCAATTGCCTCTTTAAAAGATTGCGGTAGGCCATTTACGGTAGATATTAAAGTTGCCTCTTCAAAAAGAACTAAATGGTCAGGATTTTCATATATATGCTGGACCAGAGCTAAATCTAAATAAAGTTGTCATTTTTATTTTCAAATCTCAGGGACTTATCTATTGAAATTTTGTGATCATGCAATCGTTCCCCTAGTTGTTGATGGGTCCTACCAATGTAAAATTTCCACATGAACACGGGACTCTATAGACACCACTGTCTAGTATAGGGTCAGTTTTATCCTTTCCCCGAGTAGAAAAAAACGTTCAAATTTTTGTTCAGTTTTGAAAGAAACAGAGAGAATATATTTTTTTTTTTACAATTTTTCCATGTTTATCGCTGAGTTTTGAGACGTATGGTTACAGTAGTTAAAGTATTGTTCTCAATAGCTGGTATAACTGAATCAACGGGGACGGGCTCCCTATTTTCCTGTTTTACCTTTTTTAATCGTCTATCTATTAAGTTTTCAATGAGGTTGAATGGGTAGCCATTGCAGAATAGAATATCTTTAACGTAATCTAACTCAGATTTTACATGACTACATGAACAAATATTGAAATTATTTAAGTTTTTTTATCAGTATTTGGTGCAAAACAGAAAAGTCCAGGATGGAAGTCCAGATTTGGACTTTTCTGGTTCAGAAAAGTCCAAGAATTGGCCAACGACCAGCAAACCCTGATCGATTATTTCAAGAATAATGAAATACAGAGATAGTGACTGGAGATTTACATCAAATTTATTTTCCAAATCTGTCCTCCTTTTATATGTAATTGCATTACTGATGTATAGTGTGATACCCCCAGAACACTTGGTTACTCGGTGGGAAACGTGTTATCACGTCGAATTGAGGGAATTCATATTGAGAGTAATCATTGAAATTAGACAGCAATGTTTCATTAAGGCTGACAAAACCAAATGGTATGTTAGGTACATTGAGCGGGTCCACCAAAAGCTCCCATCGATTGTGAAGGCCCTGTATATTTTGACAGTAGATAAAGAAAGATGTAGAGGAGTAAAGAGATGGAAGTAACTGGCCAGAGTATGTGGCAGGAGGTAGATAAGAGCACGTTAAGTTACGAACAGCCTCTCAAAGAGGATCAGCAGAAGCAGTTCCATCTCCAGGGTCTTTGAAGGTTTAATTCAGCAGTAGAGATTTGTCCTTAAGAGAAGAAAAACCTTGCGACGCATCAGCCATCCGAGGAAGCAAAGTCGAAGTGTGGACTGTAAAATGTAGAGTCAAAGCACAAATTCAAAGTGTAATGAGTCAAGTAAGTAGTCAATCTACACTGCTGAGTGCTGTTGGCTGCCAATCCAATAGGACAAGCCAATGAATATGCGGAAAAATAGCAGGCACTGTGTACTAGTTGTCAAGAAAGAACAATTATATTGTACGCTCGAAAGAGCAGATTCAGTGTGTAATCAGAGTGTAAACTAAAAGTCTAATGAGTGTTAGCAGTAAATCGGTACCGCCATGCTGACAGCCAACTTATTTGATATGGTATTATGGTTACAGGCATTTTATTGGCATTACAGGCATTACAGGCAATACATATTACAGGCATTATATATTTTATGTCCCGAGAAAAACTTTTCCTTCAGGTCAAAGGTCTACCCATGGGCACTATTTTGTCTACTTTTTTGGCAAATTTTTACATGGATTTCTGCTTTTATTTATCTGCTTTGTTTCGTTGATGATATTCTAACTGTTTGGGAAAATGATCAGGACTCTCTAAAAAAAATTTTGGCATTCAATCTATTTGTCTACATATTTGTGGCTACTCTTCTAGACATTGCTTTAATAGGTCAGTTTTGACCCTATGTTTCGAATGCTTTCTGTGTATTCTTTGTATGTTCTTTCTATGTTTGTTATATGCTCCTTATATGTTCTCATTGTACCATTCTGCACAACTTCAACCTTTATCATCTTATGTTGTAATTACGTATGCTCAGAATAATAAAATGCCTGTAACCATAATACCATATCAAATAAGTTGGCTGTCAGCAAGGCGGTACCGGTTTACTGCTAACACTCATTAGACTTTTAGTTTGCACTCTGATTACACACTGAATCTGCTCTTTCGAGCGTACAATATAATTGTTCTTCCTTGACAACTAGTACACAGTGCCTGCTATTTTTCCGCATATTCATTGGCTTGTCCTATTGGATTGGCAGCCAACAGCACTCAACAGTGTAGATTGACTACTTACTTGACTCATTACACTTTGAATTTGTGTTTTGACTCTACATTTTACAGTCCACACTTCGACTTTGCTTCCTCGGATGGCTGATGCGTCGCAAGGTTTCTCTTCTCTTAAGGACAAATCTCTACTGCTGAATTAAACCTTCAAAGACCGTGGAGATGGAACTGCTTCTGCTGATCCTCTTTTAGAGGCTGTTCGTAACTTAACGTGCTCTTACCTACCTCCTGCCACATATTCTGGCAAGTTACGTCCATCTCTTTACTCCTCTACATCTTTCTTTATCTACTGTCAAAATGTACAGGGCCTTCACAATCGATGGGAGCTTTTGGTGGACCTGCTCAATGTACCTAACATACCATTTGGTTTTGTCAGCCTTAATGAAACATTACTGTCTAATTTCAATGATTACTCTCAATATGATCTCCCTCAATTTGACGTGATAACATGTTTCCCGCCGAGTAACCAAGTGTTCTGGGGGTATCACTCTATACATCAGTAATGCAATTACATATAAAAGGAGGACAGATTTGGAAAATAAATTTGATGTAAATCTCCAGTCACGATCTCTGTATGTCTTTATTCTTGAAATAATCGATCAGGGTTTGCTGGTCGTTGGCCAATTCTTGAATTTCTCTGAACCAGAAAAGTCCAAATCTGGACTTCCATCCTGGACTTTTCTGTTTTGCACCAAATACTGATAAAAAAAACTTAAATAATTTCAATATCTTTGGACTGCATTTGGACTAAAATTTTTAAATTAACTCCTGTATTAATTCCAGATTTATTTTGATTTAGGGTCTCTATACTTTATTCACCGTGCTTATCTTTTTTTGTTTTTATAATACCGTCTTCATTTTTTTTTCATTAAGAATTGAATTGAATTAAATTTAATAGTTTCTCGAGAGCTTCTCGTCCCTTAAAAATATTAACCTTTACAACATATAAAAATTTCCCTCCCATATTAATTTTCAAATTCATTTTGATTTAGTGTCTCTATGATTTGTGTTTTTTCACTTTCGTTTTTTACATTATCATCTTTGTTTGGCTTTATTTTATTTTTTCCCTTCTTTGTTTTGCTTTTCAGCTCACACACGCTATGCCCCTGAGTCGAAGCTAAATAACTTATTATGTTTTTTAAATAAATTAATTTATTGTTCAAAAGAAGCCAGAGACCGAGTGCAAGCACTTTTGAGGTAAAACTTGCTCATACATTCGTGTATGGGAATAGTTGATCTGGAAGGAAAAGGCAGGCTTTTTGTCTTTATTGCATTGATTGCTCACCGATTTATATTGACGTATGACATTGCATTACGGTGGTAACTTGCGATATGTATTGATTTTAGGATAAGATATTTATTTTCAAAAGACTACAAGCTCTACAGAGCCAAATTTGCTTTATATGTCAGTAAAAGTTAAGAAAAAAAAATTCAAATCAGTACACTAAGTAAAACATTTAATATTAAAAAGAAATTAAAAAGGCAAAATCATCGAAGATAAAGGGCAAATCAGTAAGCTTGACAATTAAATTACAAAAACATTACAATAAATCAAAAATAAGAACAGCAATAGAGGAAAAGGGAATTTGGCAAGTACATAATCACAAATTATTATTAAGGTTTTCCAGAATAAAGGGGATAAAACTATTACGAAACCTCTCTGTACCAGCATGGATTGGAGAGTAAGTTGGGATTGCTAAGGAGGCTGACCGGGGGAGTCGGAGTGTAATGGAATTGTGAAAATCAAGGAGTAAGTCCTCAGTACGGGGATTGGAAATGACTGATTTAGCGAAAAGCAGGCAAATTTTTTCCCTCCTTTCTTTTAAGGTGGTAATAGGTGCAGCTTTAAGGAGGAAGGAGTATGGATTTTCGCCTTCTTTGTAAATGATCCTGAGCGAACGCTTTCGGACCGACTCAATTTTGTCATTAAGTTCACTGTAGGACTGTAGGGGAGTTGCCATACCCAGACATAATTTCTGGACCTTCAATTACGTTGAACAAAATCGTTATTTCAAAATTTTGATGTGTTTAAGGACATTATGGGAGTGGGAGGGGGGTTAGTTACCCTCCAGGGACTTTTGACTATTAAAGAGTACTAGCCCTTTCATTTTCCAATTGAATGAACTCTTTTCGAAGTTTCTAAGCCAACAGATGGCCATCTAAACTATCTACCAGACGCATTCCTGAAAAATCTGAGGTGTATGGGGGAGGGGGGTTATCCACCCTCTGATCACTCTTAATCTTAATAAAGGCATTAGATCATCTGATTTCCAATCAAATGAGACCCCTCCAAAGTTTATACGATCACCCTTTCTGTATATATACCTTATAAACCCCAGGGCATATCAGACCTTGCCCTGAGGAATAGGGGGAGGGGGTCATTCTCAAATACATAATTTCCAGTCCTTTCAATTACGTTGAACAAAATGGCTATCTCACAATTTTTATTGGAAGTGTTTGGGAAATGGTGGAGGATGGAAGGGGGTTAGTTGCCCTCCAATCACTTCCGACTATTAAAAACGGCACTAGCCCTTTCAATTTCCAATCAAAAGAGCCCTTTTTTCAAGTTTCTACGTCAACTCCTTCGATACGAAGTACCCTGGTCTAAACAAAAATAAAATAATCCTACAGCTAGAGTAACTGACGCATACATACAAGGAACTGTAAGCGGGGATGACATTAAAAAGTCAAGGAATTCATACTGCTACCACTGCAGTAAATATTAGTGTTATTTAAAAACTTTTAAGCATGTATTCAAGTCCTGGTTTAAAAGTAACAAAGTGCAATAAAACAAGCCTGCAATTTCTTGTGAATTGCTACATGATTCACAAGCAGTATTAAAAGAGACTATGTACACCTTTTGATAAACTCTTCCCGGAGGAGAGAGATGTTTTAGTCCTTTTTGTGTTTCATATGTTGGACATTCCACTGAAGTCCATCAGCATACGAGTTTCCTTTTTTATCGTTCTTTGTGCATGTGTTTTAATATATCAGAAAGTTCAAACTTTTTCAAATTATTTACAGCTTGGGTTATAACATGCGTTATAACATCATGACAGGATCATATTTTAGGACAACTGCGAAAGAACTGAATATTCTGGCGTGAACAGGGGCATTACACATCTGTCTACAATAATCAAAGATATTCTGAATTGAGCCTCTCCTCGTACAACTAAAGAATTAGCCATCTGGCTGAATGCACCATCTCCGTAATGAGACTGCAAATGAAGTCCCAGGCAGAAAAGTTCCACGACAATAAGACTTGGTTCACCAAAGATATAATCCTCCTTATTGAAATGAAACGTCACAAAGAATATGTCCCATGAGATGTCACATTACAACAAGAATTCCGATCACAGCAGTTTAGGGACCCACCCAACATTTGAAAAAGAGAGTTGAGTGAGAAACAAGAAAGGCAAGAAGTGAAAGAATTTCAAAACTGAGTTGCAGAAGAGTTCCGAGGTAGCACATCTGTGACATTATTTCGTAAGCAAATTAAATTAATATTTATACATTAAGAGAGGATAAGACGTTCTAAAGAAAATCCTTTCTATAATCCAATTACAACTAAACCTGAGCAACGTTTTAAGCCAATAAAAGAACAAAAAATTTTGAGCCATAAAATCCTTTGCAATAAACCTCTCTGTTCCTCTGTTGTTAAGACTTTTCAAATCAGCTAGTAAACAATAACTAGTAAATGTAATTAAAGAAATGAAAATAAGACACCAATGGTAAAGGAAACACTTTAAAGACACATTAAATCCACAATTGGTGACAAAACTAACTGTCCAAAACTCAACAATTACTGGTCTTGGCCCCCAGTCAACTCCCCTATTTAGGTCTGAGCCATAAGGTCAGAGACCTTATGGCAGATTTACTGTCATATGTTCAAAGATAAAAACTGTAAGGGAATCCCTTAAGTGAGACAAAGCACCAGGACCAGATGGTATCACAGTGCTGCTTATTAATACTTTCGCTGCTGATGTAATCGACTCTTCTCCCAATGGCGTATCAGCTACAAGTTTACTGGTCGCGCCCCATAGATATGACACAATGCAAAAACGGTTCCTAATCCTAAAAGAAGGCTCAAGGATGAACTTTGAGGAATACTTCCCTATTAACATGATAAGCCACTGAGATACAATACTACCTCGGCTGCACTTTATTTTAACTTTACTATTACATCATGAAAGTTTTACATACAAAGACATTGTCTACGTTGTTAACTTTCGTTATTGACCACATTGTTTAGTTCTAATGTCTACATTGTTTAGTTTTACTAAACTTAAGTGAATAGTTTATTTATCATAAAAAACAACCATAACCACATTTCATGCCAAAATAATAATCTAATAAACATCTAGGTATTGCATGCACAAAAAAGTACAAAAGCTAGTATCTTACCTTAATATTGTTTGAATTCGTTAAGAAAATGGCAACCCTGTCAATACCCATAATCCAAGGCCGTACAGAAATTTTCATCTACCATTTGCGCTTCATCGTCTCCATCAGCTTTGTCCTAAGAAATATGCATTGGATAAATGAAAAAAAAAATATAGATGAACGAAGGGCAAAATTTGAGCCATGAATAAATAACTCAAAGTTCCAACCGAATAGAATATTTAATATTTTTAGATTTGAAAGCCGAAATAGCCAGACGAGAGTCTTTTCCTTATATTTGAGCTCCAAAAAATGGGGAAATGGAATCAATGCTTATCTTTTCTTCGAATGGGAGTGGAATACTTCTTACTTTAAAAATGGGCAATATATTATACATTATAAAATATACATAGGGCTTCAACCGAAGAAATTCAGAAGAAAATCTTACTTTAAAGATCGGAAAATCTGACAGAAACCTGACTAACTAGACAAAAACTGACTTGATACAGTACTTTATGTCAAAGAAAAAATTAAGCTCCATACTATAGAAGACATTAAGCAATAGCTTCTTCCTTAGCTTCATAGGGATGTTTCGCCAAAACACCTTAAAAGTTGGCTTGCTTCATCCCTTTTCATCATCTGAATAATAACGATTGCAACTTTTGTTTCTGTTTTTCTTGCAAATTTGTAATAACACACACAAAAAGAGACAGCTTCAAGGGATATTGCAAAAAAAAAACGATTGTCAGTAATGTTTGTGAATACCCCTACTTCTTCTTTAATTTCTTAAGAACTCGCAATAAACAAATCAGACAAAATAACAAAATAAAAGTAAAATAAAAGCAAAGGTAATAAAGCTAGTTAATAAATTAGGTCTATATGAAGGAAATAAAGAAAAACAATATTAAACAAATTTTCAAAAGCGCATAAATGTCTATTTAAAGTAGTCGGCTTATCTAAATAGAGAAAAAGCCGAAATTTTCTCAAAATTTCTAATATTTTTCTGATTTGTCAACATTCCAGACTTTTTCTTGAAATCTGGCTCTGTGGCATCCGTGCATGTCTCTGAATTCAAGTTCCCTGGATAGTGAATTTGTATAATTTTTAAATTTTGAGATTAAAGTTCTTAAATTAGTTGAAAAAAATAACACACAACAATAAAAATAATATTTTGTAAAGCTCTCATCTGTTTATGTTTAACCCATTTGTTTGTCTTCAAAATATTTCATTGAAAGTTATTAAAAAAAAATTCACAAAATAACTTTGTAGAAGAAAAGTAAAGAGCTGCAAAAAACCAAAGCCGAACAGGAATAAATTCAAATAATTTTGAATTCCTTTTTGTAACTCAAAAAGGAATAGGAAATGCAATAAATAACCTATCAAAATAAATAAAAATAAATAATGATAAATCACAATAAATAACCGTGTCAAACCCAAAATAAACAGCAGCCTCAAAGATGCGTAAGGATAACACATCGTGTGCCTTCTAAAGGACAGAAGGTAATTTACGCATTACTGAACACAATCTTTATTTCGAGCTATGTATTTTATTTCAAATAACATAAAAAAAAAAATACAATCAATACCAGGATTACTGAAAAGAACAAATAAATTTGGATTGACACTTAGAGCGTATTAAGCTTAGTATAATATTGACGTTATCTGAAAAGGCCTACATCTTATGTTTCGCCACAATTGGTCCAAAGAAATGTTGATTCGCTCTGGCCTTCAGCCCTCACATGCTTATTGGCATGATGCCATGCTCAGGCATAATTCACAAAAACGAAAATTCTGGAATTACTTAAAAAAATTCTGGTTTCTGAACGGATCACAAATTTCAAACAAAACCATTTCAGTTAAAAGCAAATGTTGATAATTTTTAAACATTCCTTAGTATCTTGCCACCATAGTCAGCGACCAGGGGCTTCGGCTGCCGCAAGAAGCATCATATACAAAGAAGAATATTAATAACAGAATCCTTAACCATGCCAGATCCTATGAAACAATAATGTTTATGTTATTAATCTGAACATTAAAACAAAAGACAACATTTGCATCCTAATGCTACTACTTCTAATCATACTATTAGTACCGCTAGTGCTACCGCTATTACTACAACTACTAACACTAAGGGTATTAATGAGGAAATTATTGAAATAGTGGATTCTAGTTGAATGATAGTTGGCGACGAGTTGATATTAAACAAAGAAGTTAATTACCCTAGCCTGCTGAGCAAATCTATCTCGTTGTACAAAAGGATCATTTGATTCCGTGTAAGCGTTACAAATTTCCTTTTTGCTAACAAAAAGCTCAAATCGTTCAGTTAAGCCATTTTCAGATCTATGAAACTTTGCTAGTGGGCTCATAACTTGGGGATGATCAATTATGAATGTTGGGTTTATACATTCCTCTTCTAAAAAGTGACCAACGAGCTATAAGAAAAAATAATTAATTAGAGATTAATAAGGTAAGATAAGGTAAAATTAATGAGAGTATAATAAGGTAAGATAAGGTAAAATTAATTCGAGGTAAATAATGTAAGATACGGTAAAATTAATTAAAGATTAATAAGGTAAGATAAGGTAAAATTAGTTTGAGATTAATACGGTAAGATAAGGTTAAATTAATAAGAGCTTATTAAGGTAAGATAAGGTTAAATTAATTAGAGCTTAATAAGATAAGATAAGGTAATTAGATTAATAGGGGGTATTAACCGCGATTTTATTCCAGCTCACATGTATTCTAGCCGAGTGCGCAGTGTTGTCACTCGACCGGCATCGTAAAGCCGTGACATCGACTGAAAAGTGGTATTTTTCTTACTGAAAAGAAGTAAAATTTGCAGTAAAATTTGATGCCTGTAATACAATATGGCACTGCGTATGAAAGAAAAATGAATATAATCCCCCAGTCCCTTGTTCAGACTACACAAGCTTAGCCCCTGAAACGAATTCCACTAGAACCCCTGACCTCATGTGTAATATAAAAAAAGTAAAGTGTAAAAACGGTACCTTCACAAGTCTTTTCAATTCCCCACACTTTCGTTGAGCAACACTGAGAGCCTTGACTTTGAAAAAATAAATAAATTTGACAGCCTTTCTAGAATATATAGATCAGATTTAACCGCTATTACTGAAGCATACACTTAAAATTTGCCCAAGTTAAACATTAAAAATTTGTCTCAGTTTATTAAACTCGAACCCGAAAAGCACCCTCTGAGTGAGAAAGTGGGGGAATTATATTCCTTGTCCTTAATGACTTGTGCCCTAGTGAAATCTCAAATCCGTGTCTTGCTCCCTTTGGTGAGATTATGTGGATGTGTGTTCAACATAAAGTCTTGCCGCGTCCTTTCAATTTAATTGTCCTGTTTCGCTTTTATTACTCCCCTAATCAGAGATCCACTGACAAAATAAATTTTATCGAAAAAGTACATGCAAGTGCTGACTTTGTACTATCAAAATACCCAAACGCAGGAATTTCTCTGACGATTTAAAACTTGAATCTACATGTAATCCTTTCAATTTAAAATAGATTATAAAAGTTCCTACTACCAAAGGCAATACTACCCTCGATTTAATTTACACCTATCTTTCGAACTTTTACAAACCCATATCCACTCTGCCTCCTCAAGGGGGTAGTTACCACTTCAGCCTTCTCCTATTTCCGCTGGCTAAAGTTAAACAGTCGTTTTTTATTACTGAAACCGTTTATAGACCTCTTATTGACTCAGGACTCTACAATTTTGGCTCTTGGATTACTCCTGAAAATTGGTCCACTGTGTATCAACAAATGACATTGACTGCAAGGCTTTGTCCTTCCAAAATGTATTCAGGAGTAATTATGAGTCCCGCTTTCCTGAGGAAAAAGACGAAAACATGTTTTACAGGTAAAGCCAAATGTTGCTGATATTAAAAAAAGCTAATAAGATAAAAGAAACCGTTTTTTACTGAGGCTAAGAGTCTAAGGAAGATCCTAAAAAAAATAAAACAGAAAAACAGCTTCTGATTATTATATAAGTAAAGTCAAAAATTTATATTCAAACAAACTCAAGCAATAGTACATAAAAAATAAAGAGATGTACTGGAAAAGTCCTTTCGAAGTTAATTTTCATCTCCCTGAACACCCTAATAAGACTGCCAACGATTTGAACTTGTACCTTGCTTCCATCGCTCAAAGTCTTCCTCCTTTACTGGCCCAAGTCCAACTATTCCTCTCAATACCTCATTCCCTCTAGTTTTTCCCTCTGATGCTCTAAATAAAATCCTAAAGTTTAGAAAATCAAGTACTTGTCCTTTGGACATCCCACATGACTTAATTAAAGCCTTTTCAGACAAAATTGCTGAGCCTTTATCAAATATTTTCAACAACATCACAAAATTTGGAAAATTCCCAAGTTGCTGGAAACTGTTTTATAACACCTGTCCCAAAAAATCCACCAGTCTGACTTTTACCAACATACATCCCATTACATTCACTTCAGTTTTTTCCAAACTTTATGAAGGTTTCCTCTGTAACTGGCTTAAAGTTCAATTTTTTTCTACGTATTGACGTCCAACAGTTTGGTAATTTAAGGAAAACTTCCACCACCCATTACCTTGTGTTTGGCTAAACCTTGTCTTAGTTGATTACGAAAAATATTTTGACCTAGTTGACCATACCAACCAATTTCGTCCACTACTGGTTAACTTTGATCTTGATTCTCTCTTAGTAAGTATTGTTATATTGTTTTTTTCAAATAGATCTCCAGTTGTAAAATCCAAAAATATTTTCTATGATATTATTGTGGAATTTCCCCTATATATTGTGGAATTCCTCAAGGAACCTTGTTGGGACCACTTTTATTTCTATCTAGTTATGATTAACGATATTGGTAAGGAATTCCCCCAAAGATGGAAATACGTGGATGACTTGTCGATCTCTCAATTATATCACAGGAATATTAAAAGGGATCCCCTCGAAATACTAATCCATGTTTCGGATGAAGCTAAGAATCTAAATGTGAAAGTAAATTCCACTAAATCAAAAATAATGACGATAAATTTCTAGAAAGCCACTCCCGTTTTCCTTGACCATAACCAAGCCGAACTACTTGTGAAACAAGTTAAACTCCTTTGTATCAAAATTTCAAATAATCGTAAGTGGGAAATGCATGTTTCAAATATTGTTAAACAAGCAAATGTTTCATTATCTATGTTAAAACTGTCAAACAAATTTCATTGCCCTAAAATGCATTCCCTCCGTGTTTATTCATCATTTATCAGGCCGCTATTGGAATATGCATGTCCAGTCGGGCATTCACAACTTTCAAGTGAACTTGGCGGCAAAATTGAGTCGGTCCAAAAGCGTTCGCTCAGGAAAATCTACAAGGAGAGCTAAATTCCATACTCCTTCCTCCTTAAATCCTCACGCATTACCACGTCAAAAGAAAGGAGAGAACAAATTTGTTTGCGTTCTTCTATCTTTCGCAATATTCATGACCCTATTAGACGGCGACTCTCCCACTTAGCTTCTTCGGCAATTCCAACTTATTCTCAATACCGTTACTGAGAGGTTCTGAAAAAGTTTTATCCCCTTTATTCTGGAGCGCCTTAATAGTTCCTTAACTATGTCCTGCACCAAAATTAACTCTTTCGAGCCTTATTTTAGTTGTTGATGTATGCTCAAAATAATCATAAGGGAGTTTTTCTTTTTATCTTTGGTTACTTTTATTTTGACCATTTTTGATACTTATTTATGCTCTATTTCATTTTTGACCTTGTCTTCGGCACAATCCTTTTTTTAATTGTAAATATTTCATTTTGATAGCTAAGTGACTTGATTTTAAGTGAGTTTTTTTATTCTACAGTATTTGACTTAGAATACAAATTCGCCAATGTTTTTCTTCTAGCCTTTGATTTTGTTTTATCCCCCATCTTTTCTGCTTCCGTTTTTGCCATTAACCATATAAAGTTCATTTTAGTTTTTATACTTGTATTTTTCTTTCTTTTTCTTTTGCATTAAAATTTATTGATGATTTTTACGCTTGATTGGTGTTTCTTTTACTTTTACCCTACTTTATTATTTTTTTCTTTGTTTTGTTTTTTTCTTTTTAGACATATGAAGCGAAGTCAGCTCTATTAGAATTGTGATAGCCTTTTGAAAATAAATATTATCTTATATATTATCTTACTATTTTAACAAAAATCCAGTATTATTTAAATTAATGAATTTCTTACACACGTCTTATAACTCAAGTTTTTTTTTTGTAGCATTGAATTTTTCCATAAAATTCGCGCAAAAAGTTGGAAAAGGGCAAGGAAAGTGACATCCCAAAAGACCTCCCCCACAAAAAAAAATGCAACGGAAAAATATGGCTCTTAATTCTAAATTTAAAAATTTCTTGCCAATTTTTGGCATTCTCTTCCGTTTTTAATCACTAATAACACTAATAACCATTTTTTGTTACAATTTTCTGTTTTCTGGAGAACTGGAACTGAAAATAGTAAGTAGAAATATACTATAGTCTTTTATGCTAAAAACCAAATTACAATTTATCCATCATTCTTTTTGTCTCCCTTTCCAGCACTATTTCCAGAAAAGCACGATACGCTATTGTTTTTGTGCTATTTTTTATTTTCTGGCCCTCTGAATTACACGTCTTGAAAACGAACAAGAGCTAAGAGCTCATAGGGCATGAGATCTAGCAGAAGTCTAAGAATCATTAGATTGATTTAAAAGGAAAATCAGAGGCTTAATGCCGGTCGGGATTTAAAACAAGAGCTCTGAGACACAAGGTCTTTCTCAATATCAATATCATTAAGATCCGATCACCAGCTCGCAAGTTAAAAACAACTCATTTTTTCTCATTTTTCCTCTACTTTCAGCCTCCCAGATGGTCGAATCGGGGAAAACAGCCTTATAAAGTCAATTTTTGCAGGTCCCTGACAAGCCTACCAATTTTCATCGTCCTAGCACATCTAGAAGCACCAAACTCGCCATAGCACTGCCCCCCTAACTCCCCCAAAGAGAGCAGATCCAGTCCGGTTACATCAATCACGTATCTACGACATTTTCTTATTCTACCCACCAAGTTTCATCCTGATCTCTCCACTCTAAGCGTTTTCCAGATTTCTGGTTTCCCCCTCCAGCTCCCCTATATGTCACCAGATCTGGTCAAGATTTAAGATAAGAGCTCTAAGACATGAGTTCCTTCTAAATATTAAATTTTATTAAGATCTGGTCACCCGTTCTTAAGTTAAAAATACAGCAATTTGTTTTTATTTTTCCAAAAGAACACCACCCCAGCTTCCCCAAAGAGAGCAGATCCGTTTCAATTATGTCAATCACGCATCTAGAACTTGCGCATATTCTCCCCATCGAGTTTCATCCCGATCTCTCCACTCTAAGCGTTTTCGAATATTTCCGTTTTCCAAGATTTCTGTTTCCGCTCTTCAACCCCCTATGGCCCCAGATCCAATTCGAATTGAAAATGGAGCATCTGAGACACAAAATGTTTCTACATATCCGCTGGAAAACTCGAAGTTTGTCCAGTTATATTAATCATAGCCGCTGGAAAACTCGAAGTTTGTCCAGTTATATTAACTGTCCAATCGTAGCCGCCTGTTCAAAAACAATCCGCTTATAAAAAATAATGCTAGCAGGGTAAACTATATCAATGAAGAAGAGGCTTCAACATTTTTCCTTGCCTGAATTTATTTTCTCTTTTCTTCTCCTTTGTCACATTAAAATAAATGATTAATTTAATAAATCAGATACCAGTTGTTTTTGGTAATAATATTTCTGCTCGTTTTCTGTGAAATATGTTTCTGTGAAACAGCAGAAACTGCTGCAAACCTCACTCTGAAAAATCAATTACAAATCCTATTACTACAATCAAATCAAACTTTTTTTGACATAAAACCGGTCACGCATAGTGGATACAGGAAAATACAGAATAGTTTATATTAAATTGGATTGATGTGATGGACGGTAAGCAAGCACGTATTTAGTGGGAAGGGGTATAGGGTAAAAAATTGCCTGACTCGTAAAAATGTAACAAACAACCATTTAAATTTTTTTTGAAGTATCTTTCCAGATTTTTCATACCCCCCCCCCCCCGTTTCCTCCCGAACAAACCTGGATGTGCCCTTGGTAGTAGGTATTCCCCCGAAAATTTCTTACGCCGAAATCTCCCTCTCCAGCAGAAAGTTCTTACATAAGAATTCAGCAGCCAAAAAGAAAGTATGACAAATTAAAGAAATGAAGAAAAGCGGGAATTTTTGAATATTCTACTGGTATTCAAAAATTTGGCAGAATGTGTAGCGGGGATGGGATGACGGCAATAAGGTTTTTCTGATTGGCTGGCTGGTCATTTTTACCGAATAATTTGAGTGTTTTGGTATTAAAATTACCTCTTAAAATAACTTAGTTTTTCTAATATGCTAAATTGGTACTTGTATAATATGCCCCCTACCACTCAAGAAGTGAAGTTAGGTTAGTTCTATTAAAATGTGCCTAAGTATGGTAAAAATATAATACTTTAGAAACAAATTTGGGCTATATATTTGCGTATAAGGGGGGGGGGAATTAAAGTACAGTGGATCTGCTTGCAAAATGTGTTAACTACAATTATTCTGATATTATGAAGTCAGAATTGTTTTCTGACTTCACACTGTCAAACAACTTTACCCCCACCCCTCCTAATGTGCAAATATGTTGCCCAGGTTATATATTTCCCATCTATTCTGTCACTGCTCTTTGTCTTTTCATATGCTAAGTTGAAAGAAACTAGTGAAAAAAACTGCTTTACAGTGCGTTAATGCATGAACAATTTGAGCGATAGGGGTATATCATACAAGTATCGCTAAATCTGTTCGTTTAATTTTCATTACGATCAATTTTCTGTTGTTTTTTTTTGGGGGGGTGGCATTTTTCAAAAATCAGGCAAACATTCCTAAGGCTCGTTTTGCTTGATTTATAATATTTTAATATTTAACTTGATGAACATTATGCATTTAGAATCAGCATAAAAGATCCGTCCTTTTGATTTGCCAGATCGTGCAAAATCTCAGGGTCCTTGACACTATTCCTCAAATAAAAGTTGAAAAAATTACTTGATTTGAAGAAATGACCATAGGAAACTCAGTAGGTGCACATGGAACCAGATGTAATCTTTTCAGGTCTAAACATCGCGTCTCAAAACATCTTCAACAGTTGTTTTCAATGCGTACTTCAGTCACTTTAATTGGAGACCCCCTTCTGTTGTGACCCCATTTAGGCTCTGAAAAAGGGAAGGGGAGAATCCATCAAGAAATAAAATTAAGCTCCTGTCTTGGGTGACTGAAAATGTAGACAAGGGTATCAATACCTCTTTTCCTTTAGGCTACATGATGGGATTAGAATATACGGACACATCCAAAATACAAACTGTGCAGATTTTTTTTTTTCTTTTTAGCAAGCAAATGCTATAATTCGAAACAGAGAAAATTATAGAAAACTACTAGTGCAGCGTAGAGGGTCTGTAAAAAAAAAGGAAAATAAAATCAGCAATGGTGTACTTCATTTTGCTGAGGCGGGAACAGTTTTGAAGAGTAGTATTTTTCATCTTTTAGAACGCATTCACACTATTTACTTTCTTAGTAAATGAAACGGAGATATGGAAGTGTTGACGAGTACGAGTACCCTTTTTATGGCACTTGGTATTACCCAAGTGACATATAACGATCGCAAATTCTGTCGGTCTGTCTGTCAGTCTGTCTGTAACGGCTTTCGACCATCATTTTGACTACCCAATTCGACCATCTGGGGGGGGGGAGTGTGGGAACGGTTAATTTGGACAAATTATAAAAATGAGGTATTTTTAACTTACGAACGGGTGATCAGATCTTAATGAAATTTGATATTTAGAAGGCTAGTGTGTCTCGGAGCTCTGACTTTAAATCCCGACCGAATCCGGTGACATTAGGGGGAGTTTGAGGGGGAAACCTAACATCTTGGAAAACGCTTAGAGTGGAGGGATCGGGATGATACTTGGTGGAAAAGCTAAGCACAAGTCCTAGATACGTGATTGACATAACTGGAACGGAACTGCTCTCTTTGGGCGAGTTGTGGGGAGGGTTAATTCTGAGAAATTAGAAAAAATGAGGTATTTTTAACTTATGAAGGAGTCATCTGATCTTAATGAAATTTCATATTTAGAAGAACCTTGTAACTCAAATCTCTTACTTTAAATCCCGACCGGATCCAGTGTCATTGGGATGAGTTGGGGGAGGGGGGACTGGAAATCTTGGAAAAGGCTTAGAGTGGAAAGATCAGGATGAAACTTGGTGGGAAGAACAAATACAAGCCCAAGATACGTGGCTAACAAAACCGGACCGAATCCACTCTCTTTGGGGGAGCTGGGGGGGGGAGATAATTCGTAAAAATTAGGAAAATGAGGTATTTTTGACTTAGGAGCGGGTAATCAAATCTTAATGTAATTTGATATTTAGAAGAATCTTGTGCTTCAGAGCTCTGATTTTAAATCCTGACCAGATCCAGTGACGTAGAGGAAAGTCTGAGGGGGAAAACGTGAAAATTGAGGTATCTTTATCTTACGAATAGGTGATCGGATCTTAATGAAACTTGATATGTAGAAACATTTTGTGCCTCAGATGCTCCATTTTCAATTCGAATTGGATCTGGGGCCATAGAGTGTTGAAGGGTTGAAACAGAAATCTTAGAAAACGGAAATATTGGAAAACGCTTAGAGTGGAGAGATCTGGATGAACTCAATGGGGAGAATAATCACAAGTTCTAGATACGTGATTGACATAATTGGAACGGATCTGCTCTCTTTGGGGAAGCTGGGATGGTGTTCTTTTGGATAAATAAAAAAAAAATTGCTGTATTTTTAACTTAAGAACGGGTGACTAGATCTTAATAAAATTTAATATTTAGAAGGAACTCATGTCTTAGAGCTCTTATCTTAAATCTTGACCAGATCTGGTGACATATGGGGGAGCTGGAGGGGGAAACCAGAAATCTGGAAAACGCTTAGAGTGGAGAGATCGGGATGAAACTTGGTGGGTAGAATAAGAAAATGTCGTAGATACGTGATTGATGTAATCGGACTGGATCTTCTCTCTTTGGGGGAGTTAGGGGGGCAGTGCTTTGGCGAGTTTGGTGCTTCTAGATGTGCTAGGACGATGAAAATTGGTAGGCTTGTCAGGGACCTGCACAAATTGACTTTATAAAGATGTTTTCCCCGATTCGACCATCTGGGGGACTGAAAGGAGAGGAAAAATGAGAAAAAATGAGTTGTTTTTAACTTGCGAGCTGGTGATCGGATCTTAATGATACTGATATTGAGAAAGACCTTGTGTGTCAGAGCTCTTGTTTTAAATCCCGACCGGCATTAAGCCTCTGATTTTCCTTTTAAATCAATCTATTGATTCTTAGACTTTTGCTAGATCTCATGCCCTATGAGCTCTTAGCTCTTGTTCGTTTACAAGACGTGTAAATCAGAGGGCCAGGAAATAAAAAAATAGCACAAAAAACAATAGCGTATCGTGCTTTTCTGGAAATAGTCCTGGAAAGGGAGACAAGAAGAATGATGGATAAATTGTAATTTTGTTTTTAGCATAAAATACTATAGTATATTTCTACTTACTATTTTCAGTTCCAGTTTTCCAGAAAAAAGAAAATTGTAACAAAAAATGGTTATTAGTGTTATTAGTGATTAAAAACGGAAGAGAATGCCAAAAATTGGCAAGAAATTTTTAAATTTAGAATTAAGAGCCATATTTTTCCGTTGCATTTTTTTTGGGGGGGAGGGGGGAATGTCTTTTGGGATGTCACTCTCCTTGCCCTTTTCCAACTTTTTGTACGAATTTTATGGAAAAATTCAATGCTACAAAAAAAAAACTTGAGTTATAAGACGTGTGTAAGAAATTAATTAATTTAAATAATACTGGATTTTTGTTAAAATAGTAAGATAATAGATAAGATAATATTTATTTTCAAAAGGCTATCACAATTCTAATAGAGCTGACTTCGCTTCATATGTCTAAAAAGAAAAAAACAAAACAAAGAAAAAAATAATTAAGTAGGGTAAAAGTAGAAGAAACGCCAATCAAGCGTAAAAATCATCAATAAATTTTAATGCAAAAGAAAAAGAAAGAAAAATACAAGTACAAAAACTAAAATGAACTTTATATGGTTAATGGCAAAAACGGAAACAGAAAAGATGGGGGATAAAACAAAATGAAAGGCTAGAAGAAAAACATTGGCGACTTTGTATTCTAAGTCAAATACTGTAGAATAAAAAAAAAACACTTAAAATCAAGTCAAATTAACTATCAAAATGAAACATTTACAATTAAAAAAAGGATTGTGCCGAAGACAAGGTCAAAAATGAAATAGAGCATAAATAAGTATCAAAAATGGTCAAAATAAAAGTAACCAAAGATAAAACTCTCGTATGATTATTTTGAGCATACATCAACAACTAAAATAAGGCTCGAAAGAGTTAATTTTGGTGCAGGACATAGTTAAGGAACTATTAAGGCGCTCCAGAATAAATGGGATAAAACTTTTTTGGAACCTCTCAGTAACGGTATTGAGAATACGTTGGAATTGCCGAAGAAGCTAAGTGGGAGAGTCGCCGTCTAATAGGGTCATGAATATTGCGAAAGATATCCTCAGTACGAAGATTAGATATTGTGGATTTAGAAAAACGCAAACAAATTTGTTCTCTCCTTTCTTTTGACGTGGTAATGCGTGAGGATTTAAGGAGGAAGGAGTATGGAATTTAGCTCTCCTTGTAGATGATCCTGAGCGAACGCTTTTGGACCGACTCAATTTTGCCGCCAAGTTCACTTGAAAGTTGTGAATGCCCGACTGGACATGCATATTCCAATAGCGGCCTGATAAATGATGAATAAACACGGAGGGAATGCATTTTAGGGAAATGAAATTTGTTTAACAGTTTTAACATAGATAATGAAACATTTGCTTGTTTAACAATATTTGAAACATGCATTTCCCACTTACGATTATTTGAAATTGTGATACCAAGGAGTTTAACTTGTTTCACAAGTAGTTCGGCTTGGTTAAGGTCAAGGAAAACGGGAGTTGATTTCAAGAAATTTACCGTCATTATTTTTGATTTAGTGGAGTTTACTTTCACATTTAGATTCTTAGCTTCATCCGAAACATGGATTAGTATTTCAAGGGGATCCCTTTTAATATTCCTGTGACATAATTGAGAGATTGACAAGTCATCCACGTATATCCATCTTTGGGGGAATTCCTTACCAATATCGTTAATCATAACTAAATAGAAATAAAAGTGGTCCCAACAAGGTTCCTTGAGGAATTCCACAATATATAGGGGAAATTCCACAATAATATCATAGAAAATATTTTTGGATTTTACAACTGGAGATCTATTGGAAAGAAACAATATAACAATACTTACTAAGAGAGAATCAAGTTCAAAGTTAACCAGTAGTGGACGATAATGGTTGGTATGGTCAACTGGGTCAAAAGATTTTTCGAAATCAACTAAGACAAGGTTTAGCCAAACACAAGGTAATGGGTGGTGGAAGTTTTCTTTAAATTACCAAACTGTTGGACGTCAATACGAAGAAAAAAATTGAACTTTAAGCCAGTTACAGAGGAAACCTTCATAAAGTTTGAAAAAAACTGAAGTGAATGTAATGGGATGTATGTTGGTAAAAGTCAGACTGGTGGATTTTTTGGGACAGGTGTTATAAAACAGTTTCCAGCAACTTGGGAATTTTCCAAATTTTGCGATGTTGATGAAAATATTTGATAAAGGCTCAGCAATTTTGTCTGAAAAGGCTTTAATTAAGTCAAGTGGGATGTCCAAAGTACAAGTACTTGATTTTCTAAGCTTTAGAATTTTATTTATAGCATCAGAGGGAGAAACTAGAGGGAATGAGGTATTGAGAGGAATAGTTGGACTTGAGCCAGTAAAGGAGGGAGACTTTGAGCGATGGAAGCAAGGTACAAGTTCAAATCGTTGGCAGTCTTATTAGGGTGTTCAGGGAGATGAAAATTAACTTCGAAAGGACTTTTCCAGTACATCTCTTTATTTTTTATGTACTATTGCTTGAGTTTGTTTGAATATAAATTTTTGACTTTACTTATATAATAATCAGAAGCTGTTTTTCTGTTATTTTTTTTTTAGGATCTTCTTTAGACTCTTAGCCTCAGTAAAATACGGTTTCTTTTATCTTATTAGCTTTTTTTAATATCAGCAACATTTGGCTTTACCTGTAAAACATGTTTTCGTCTTTTTCCTCAGGAAAGCGGGACTCATAATTACTCCTGAATACATTTTGGAAGGACAAAGCCTTGCAGTCAATGTCATTTGTTGATACACAGTGGACCAATTTTCAGGAGTAATCCAAGAGCCAAAATTGTAGAGTCCTGAGTCAATAAGAGGTCTATAAA
Source organism: Artemia franciscana (assembly GCF_032884065.1). Classification (NCBI taxonomy): domain Eukaryota; kingdom Metazoa; phylum Arthropoda; class Branchiopoda; order Anostraca; family Artemiidae; genus Artemia; species Artemia franciscana. The sequence goes on along the minus strand of NW_027062717.1, from coordinate 238,512 downwards.
CGGTTTCAGTAATAAAAAACGACTGTTTAACTTTAGCCAGCGGAAATAGGAGAAGGCTGAAGTGGTAACTACCCCCTTGAGGAGGCAGAGTGGATATGGGTTTGTAAAAGTTCGAAAGATGGGTGTAAATTAAATCGAGGGTAGTATTGCCTTTGGTAGTAGGGACTTTTATAATCTATTTTAAATTGAAAGAATCACATGTAGATTCAAGTTTTAAATCGTCAGAGAAATTCCTGCGTTTGGGTATTTTGATAGTACAAAGTCAGCACTTGCATGTAATTTTTCGATAAAATTTATTTTGTCAGTGGATCTCTGATTAGGGGAGTAATAAAAGCGAAACAGGACAATTAAATTGAAAGGACGCGGCAAAACTTTAGTTGAACACACATCCACATAATCTCACCAAAGGGAGCAAGACACGGAATTGAGATTTCACTAGGGCACAAGTCATTAAGGACAAGGAATATAATTCCCCCACTTTTTCACTCAGAGGGTGCTTTTCGGGTTCGAGTTTAATAAACTGAGACAAATTTTTAATGTTTAACTTTGGCAAATTTTAAGTGTGTGCTTCAGTAATAGCGGTTAAATCTGATCTATATATTCTAGAATGGCTGTCAAATTTATTTATTTTTTCAAAGTCAAGGCTCTCAGTGTTGCTCAACGAAAGTGTGGGGAATTGAAAACGACTTGTGAAGGTACCATTTTTACACTTTACTTTGTTTATATTACAGATGAGGTCAAGGGTTCTAGTGGAATTCGTTTCAGGGGTTAAGCTTGTGTAGTCTGAACAAGGGACTGGGGGATTATATTCATTTTTCTTTCATACGCAGTGCCATATTGTATTTCAGGCATCAAATTTTACTGCAAATTTTACTTCGTTTCAGTAAGAAAAATACCACTTTTCAGTCGATGTCACGGCTTTACGATGCCGGTCGAGTGACAACACTGCGCACTCGGCTAGAATACATGTGTGCTGGAATAAAATCGCAGTTAATACCCCCTATTAATCTTATTACCTTATCTTACCTTATTAAGCTGTAATTAATTTAACCTTATCTTACCTTAATAAGCTCTTATTAATTTAACCTTATCTTACCGTATTAATCTCAAACTAATTTTACCTTATCTTACCTTATTAAGCTCTAATTAACTTAACCTTATCTTACCTTAATAAGCTCTTATTAATTTAACCTTATCTTACCGTATTAATCTCAAACTAATATTACCTTATCTTACCTTATTAATCTTTGATTAATTTTACCGTATCTTACCTTATTTACCTCGAAGTAATTTTACCTTATCTTACCTTATTAGACTCTCATTAATTTTACCTTATCTTACCTTATTAATCTCTAAATAATTTTTTTTAACTCTTATAGCTCGTTGGTCACTTTTTAGAAGAGGAATGTATAAACCCAACATTCATAATTGATCATCCCCAAGTTATGAGCCCACTAGCAAAGTTTCATAGATCTGAAAATGGCTTAACTGAACGATTTGAGCTTTTTGTTAGCAAGAAGGAAATTTGTAACGCTTACACGGAATTAAATGATCCTTTTGTACAACGAGAAAGATTTGCTCAGCAGGCTAGGCTAATTAACTTCTTTCTTTAATATCAACTCGTTGCCAACTATCATTCAACTAGAATCCACTATTTCAATAATTTCCTCATTAATACCCTTAGTGTTAGTAGTTGTAGTAATAGTGGTAGCAGTAGCGGTACTAATAGTATGATTAGAAGTAGTAGCAATAGGATGCAAATGTTGTCTTTTGGTTAGTTCAACATCCCACACAGCAAGCCTTGTAAGTTGTCAATTTTACACACCAAACCGTTCCTAAGATATTGCTGATACGCCCTTTGGACAACCTTCGTACAGACGGCGTGTTGTGTGAAAAAGTACTTTTATTGTTCAGATTAACAACATAAACATTATTGTTTCATAGGATCTGGTATGGTTAAGGATTCTGTTATTAATATTCTCCTTTGTATATGATTAAATAAAAAAAACAAGTTTTTTCAACTGAAAGTAAGGAGTGACATCAAAACTTAAAACGCACAGAAATTACTTCGTATATGAAAGAGGCTGCTTCCTCATCAACGCCCCGCTCTTTACGCTAAAGTTTGACTCTTTCTCTCAATTCTTCTTTCTAAAACAGTAAAAAACTTTAGCGTAAAGAGCGGGGCGTTGATGAGGAAGCAGCCTCTTTCATATACGAAGTAATTTCTGTGCGTTTTAAGTTTTGATGTCACTCCTTACTTTCAGTTGAAAAAACTTGTTTTTTTTATTTAATTTCTGAACGTTTTTGAATCAATGCATGTTTTGATTTTGGCTCTCCGCAGAGGAATGATCAAAACGAAATTTGCATATTTTTTTTTTGGCTCAATGTTTTTCTCATAATTTTGATCGAATGATTTTGAGAAAAAAAGAGCGGGGGACGAAGCCTAGTTGCCCCCCGATTTTTTGGTTAATTAAAAAGGCAACTAGAACTTTTAATTTTTTACGAATCTTTTTATTGGTAAAAGATTTACGTAACTTATAAATTAGCTTACGTAAAGAACTTTTGTATTCTCATGTTTTTATTACATATATGAGGGGATTCGCCCCATCGTCAGTACCTCGCTTTTTACACTAAAGCTTAAATTTTATCCCAATTCATTAAGAATGACCCCCTGAATCACAAAAGCCGTAGAATAAGTAGTTGAAATTACCGAAAATACTTTAGCGTAAAGAGCGAGGTATTAGAAGGAGGTGAGCCCCTCATATGGGTAATAATTTCTGTTTGTTTTAAGTTTTATTGCTGTTCCTTACTTCCAGCTGAAAAAGCTTTTTCACTTTTATTTTTTAATTGTTTTTTTTTTTTTTAATAATGCTAGTAAATCCTGCTCTCCCTTCATGGAAATTTTCTTCTCCCATTACAAATTCTCGACGGAAAGTTCCCCCAGCATATCCCCCTCTTCTCAACCCCTCCCCAAAACCAAAAAAATCCTCCTGAAAACGCCTGTATACTTCCCAATAACCATTACTATATGTAAGCACAGGTCAAAGTTTGTAACTTGTTGCCCCTCCCACGGGGACTGTGGGGGAGTAAGTCGTCCCCAAAGACATAGTTATAAGGTTTTTCGACTACGCTGAATAAAATGGCTATCTCAGAATTTTGATCCGTAGACTTTGGGAAAATAATTAGCGTGGGAGGGGGCCTAGGTGCCCTCCAATTTTTTTGGTCACTTAAAAAGGGCACTAGAACTTTTCATTTCCGTTAGAATGAGCCCTCTTGCAACATTCTAGGACAACTGGGTCGATACGATCACCCCTGGGGAAAAAAAAAAAAAAACAAAAAAACAAAAAAACAAAAAAACAAATAAACACGCATCCGTGATCTGCCTTCTGGCAAAAAATGCAAAATTGCACATTTTTGTAGATAGGAGCTCAAAACTTCTACAGTAGGGTTCTCTGATACGCTGAATCTGATGGTGTGATTTTCGTTAAGTTTCTATGATTTTTAGGGGGCGTTTCCCCCTATTTTCTAAAATAACGCAAATTTTCTCAGGCTCGTAACTTTTGATGGGTAAAACTAAACTTGATGAAACTTATATATTTAAAACCAGCATTAAAATGCGATTCTTTTGATGTAGCTATTGGTATCAAAATTTCATTTTTTAGAGTTTTGGTTACTATTGAGCCGGGTCGCTCCTTACTACAGTTCGTTACCACGAACTGTTTGATGCTTCTTGCGGCGGCCGAAGCCCCTGGTCGCTGACTATGGTGGCAAGATACTAAGGAATGTTTAAGAATTATTAACATTTGCTTTTAACTGAAATGGTTATGTTTGAAATTTGTGATCCGTTCAGAAACCAGAATTTTTTTAAGTAATTCCAGAATTTTCGTTTTTGTGAATTATGCCTGAGCATGGCATCATGCCAATAAGCATGTGAGGGCTGAAGGCCAGAGCGAATCAACATTTCTTTGGACCAATTGTGGCGAAACATAAGATGCAGGCTTTTTCAGCTAACGTCAATATTATACTAAGCTTAATACGCTCTAAGTGTCAATACAAATTTATTTGTTCTTTTCAGTAATCGTGGTAATGATTGTATTTTTTTTCTTCTTTTACGTTATTTGAAATAAAATAAATAGCTCGAAATAAAGATTGTGTTCAGTAATGCGTAAATTACCTTCTGGCCTTTAGAAGGCACACGATGTGTTATCCTTACGCCTCTTTGAGGCTGCTGTTTATTTTGCGTTTGACACGGTTATTTATTGTAATTTATCATTATTTATTTTTAGTTATTTTTATAGGTTATTTATTGCATTTCCTATTCCTTTTTGAGTTTCATCTATTTATGGATAATGATTTATGGTAGCCTTTCTCTTGGAAAATTATTTGAATTTATTCCTGTTCGGCTTTGGTTTTTTGTAGCTCTTTACTTTTCTTCTACAAAGTTATTTTGTGAATTGTTTTTTTAATAACTTTCAATGAAATATTTTGAAGACAAACAAACGGGTTAAGCATAAACAGATGAGAGCTTTACAAAATATTATTTTTATTGTTGTGTGTTTTTTTTTTCAACTAATGAACGAACTTTAATCTCAAAATTTAAGAATTAAGCAAATTCACTATCCAGGGAACTTGAATTCAGAGACATGCACGGCTACCACAGAGCCAGATTTCAAGAAAAAGTCTGGAATGTTGACAAATCAGAAAAATATTAGAAATTTTGAGAAAATTTCGGCTTTTTCTCTATTTAGATAAGCCGACTACTTCAAATAGACATTTATGCGCTTTTGAAAATTTGTTTAATATTGTTTTTCTTTATTTCCTTCATATAGACCTAATTTATTAACTAGCTTTATTAACTTTGCTTTTATTTTACTTTTATTTTGTTATTTTGTCTGATTTGTTTATTGCGAGTTCTTAAGAAATTAAAGAAGAAGTAGGGGTATTCACAAACATTACTGACAATCGGTTTTTTTTTTTTGCAATATCACTTGAAGCTGTCTCTTTTTGTTTATGTTATTCCAAATTTGCAAGAAAAACAGAAACAAAAGTTGCAATCGTTATTATTCAGATGATAAAAAGGGATGAAGCAAGCCAACTTTTAAGGTGTTTTGGCAAAACATCCCTATGAAGCTAAGGAAGAAGCTATTGCTTAATGTCTTCTGTAGTATGGAGCTTAATTTTTTCTTTAACATAAAGTACTGTATCAAGTCAGTTTTTGTCTACTTAGTCAGGTTTCTGTCAGATTTTCCGACCGTTAAAGTCAGATTTTCTTCTGAATTTCTTCGGTTGAAGCCCTATGTATATTTTATAATGTATAATATATTGCTCATTTTTAGAGTAAGAAGTATTCCACTCCCATTCGAAGAGAAGATAAGCATTGATTTCATTTCCCCATTTTTTTGGGCTCAAATATAAGGAAAAGACTCTCGTCTGGCTATTTCGGCTTTCAAATCTAAAAATATTAAATATTCTATTCGGTTGGAACTTTGAGTTATTTATTCATGGCTCAAATTTTGCCCTTCGTTCATCTATATTTTTTTTTTCATTTATCCAATGCATATTTCTTAGGACAAAGCTGATGGAGACGATGAAGCGCAAATGGTAGATGCAAATTTCTGTTCGGCCTTGGAATATGGCCTTCCCCCATCTGGTGGCTGGGGTATGGGTATTGACAGGGTTGCCATGTTCTTAACGAATTCAAACAATATTAAGGTAAGATACTAGCTTTCTTACTTTTTTGTGCATGCAATACCTAGATGTTTATTAGATTATTATCTTGGCATGAAATGTGGTTACGGTTATTTTTTATGATAAATAAACTATTCACTTAAGTTTAGTAAAACTAAACAATGTAGACATTAGAACTAAACAATGTGGTCAATAACGAAAGTTAACAACGTAGACAATGTCTTTGTATGTAAAACTTTCATGATCTAATAGTAAAGTTAAAATAAAGAGCAGCCGAGGTAGTATTCTATCTTAGTGGCTTATCATGCTAATAGGGAAGTATTCCTCAAAGTTCATCCTTGAGCCTTCTTTTAGGATTAGGAACCGTTTTTGCATTGTGTCATATCTATGGGGCGCGACCAGTAAACTTGTAGCTGATACACCATTGGGAGAAGAGTCGATTACATCAGCAGCGAAAGTATTCATAAGCAGCACTGTGATACCATCTGGTCCTGGTGCTTTGTCTCACTTAAGGGATTCCCTTACAGTTTTCATATTTGAACATATGACAGTAAATCTGCCATAAGGTCTCTGACCTTATGGCTCAGACCTAAATATGGGAGTTGACTGGGGGCCAAGACCAGTAACAGTTAGTTTTGTCACCAATTGTGGATTTAATGTGTCTTTAAAGTGTTTCCTTTACCATTGGTGTCTTATTTTCATTTCTTTAATTACATTTACTAGTTATTGTTTACTAGCTGATTTGAAAAGTCTTAACGAGGAACAGTGAGGCTTATTGCAAAGGATTTTATGGCTCAAAATTTTTTCTTCTTTTATTGGCTTAAAACGTTGCTCAGGTTTAGTTGTAATTGGATTATAGAAAGGATTTTCTTTAGAACGTCTTATCCTCTCTTAATGTATAAATATTAATTTAATTTGCTTACGAAATAACGTCACAGGTGTGCTACCTCGGAACTCTTCTGGAACTCAGTTTTGAAATTCTTTCACTTCTTGCCTTTCTTGTTTCTCACTCAACTCTCTTTTTCAAATGTTGGGTGGGTCCTTCAACTGCTGTGATAGGAATTCTTGTTGTAATGTGACATCTCATGGGACATTTTCTTTGTGACGTTTCATTACAATAAGGAGGATTATATCTTTGGTTAACCAAGTCTTATTGTCGTGGAACTTTTCTGCCTGGGACTTCATTTGCAGTCTCATTACGGAGATGGTGCATTCAGCCAGATGGCTAATTCTTTAGTTGTACGAGGAGAGGCTCAATTCAGAATATCTTTGATTATTGTAGACAGATGTGTAATGCCCCTGTTCACGCCAGAATATTCAGTTCTTTCGCAGTTGTCCTAAAATACGATCCTGTCATGATGTTATAACGCATGTTATAACCCAAGCTGTAAATAATTTGAAAAAGTTTGAACTTTCTGATATATTAAAACACATGCACAAAGAACGATAAAAAAGGAAACTCGTATGCTGATGGACTTCGGTGGAATGTCAAACATATGAAACACTAAAAGGACTAAAACATCTCTCTCTTCCGGGAAGAGTTTATCAAAAGGTGTACATAGTCTCTTTTAATACTGCTTGTGAATCATGTAGCAATTCACAAGAAATTGCAGGCTTGTTTTATTGCACTTTGTTACTTTTAAACCAGGACTTGAATACATGCTTAAAAGTTTTTAAATAACAATAATATTTACTGCAGTGGTAGCAGTATGCATTCCTTGAATTTTTAATGTCATCCCCGCTTACAGTTCCTTGTATGTATGCGTCAGTTACTCTAGCTGTAGGATTATTTTATTTTTGTTTAGACCAGGGTACTTCGTATCGAAGGAGTTGACGTAGAAACTTGAAAAAGGGGCTCTTTTGATTGGAAATTGAAAGGGCTAGTGCCCTTTTTAATAGTCGGAAGTGATTGGAGGGCAACTAACCCCCTTCCATCCTCCACCATTTCCCAAACACTTCCAATAAAAATTGTGAGATAGCCATTTTGTTCAACGTAATTGAAAGGACTGGAAATTATGTACTTGAGGATGACCCCCCCCCATTCCTCAGGGCAAGGTCTGATATGCCCCGGGGTTATATAAGGTATATATACGGAAAGGGTGTTTGTATAAACTTTGGAGGGGTCTAATTTGATTGGAAATCAGATGGTATAATGCCCTTATTAAGATTAAGGGTGATCAGAGGGTGGATAACCCCCCCCCCCTCATACACCTCAGATTTTTCCCGGAATGCGTCTGGTAAATAGTTTAGATGGCCATCTGTTGGCTTAGAAACTTCGAAAAGAGCTCATTCAATTGTAAAATGAAAGGGCTAGTACTCTTTTTAATAGTCGAAAGTCACTGGAGGGTAACTAACCCCCCTCCCACGCCCATCATGTCCTTAAACACATCGAATCAAAATTTTGAAATAACCATTTTGTTCAACGTAATTGAAGGTCCAGAAATTATGTCTGGGTATGGCAACTCCCCTACAGTCCTACAGTAAACTTAGTGACAAAATTGAGTCGGTCCAAAAGCGTTCGCTCAGGATCATTTACAAAGAAGGCAAAAATCAATACTCCTTCCTTCTTAAAGCTGCACCTATTACCACCTTAAATGAAAGAAGGGAAAAAATTTGCCTGCTTTTCGCTAAATCAGTCATTTCCAATCCCCGTACTGAGGACTTACTCCTTGATTTTCACAATTCCATTAGACTCCGACTCCCCCGGTCAGCCTCCTTAGCAATAAAAGTTTTATCCCCTTTACTTAATAATAATTTGTGATTATGTACTTGCCAAATTCCCTTTTCCTCTATTGCCGTTCTTATTTTTGATTAAATAAAAAAAAACAAGTTTTTTCAACTGAAAGTAAGGAGTGACATCAAAACTTAAAACGCACAGAAATTACTTCGTATAAGAAAGAGGCTGCTTCCTCATCAACGCCCCGCTCTTTACGCTAAAGTTTGACTCTTTCTCTCAATTTTTCTTTCTAAAACAGTAAAAAACTTTAGCGTAAAGAGCGGGGCGTTGATGAGGAAGCAGCCTCTTTCTTATACGAAGTAATTTCTGTGCGTTTTAAGTTTTGATGTCACTCCTTACTTTCAGTTGAAAAAACTTGTTTTTTTTTTATTTAATTTCTGAACGTTTTTGAATCAATGCATGTTTTGACTTTGGCTCTCCGCAGAGGAATAATCAAAACGAAATTTGCATATTTTTTTTTTGGCTCAATGGCTTTCTCATAATTTTGATCGAATGATTTTGAGAAAAAAAGAGCGGGGGACGAAGCCTAGTTGCCCCCCGATTTTTTGGTTAATTAAAAAGGCAACTAGAACTTTTAATTTTTTACGAATCTTTTTATTGGTAAAAGATTTACGTAACTTATAAATTAGCTTACGTAAAGAACTTTTGTATTCTCATGTTTTTATTACATATATGAGGGGATTCGCCCCATCGTCAGTACCTCGCTCTTTACACTAAAGCTTAAATTTAGTCCCAATTCATTAAGAATGACCCCCTGAATCACAAAAGCCGTAGAATAAGTAGTTGAAATTACCGAAAATACTTTAGCGTAAAGAGCGAGGTATTAGAAGGAGGTGAGCCCCTCATATGGGTAATAATTTCTGTTTGTTTTAAGTTTTATTGCTGTTCCTTACTTCCAGCTGAAAAAGCTTTTTCACTTTTATTTTGTAATTGTTTTTTTTTAAATAATGCTAGTAAATCCTGCTCTCCCTTCATGGAAATTTTCTTCTCCCATTACAAATTCTCGAAGGAAAGTTCCCCCAGCATATCCCCCTCTTCTCAACCCCTCCCCCAAACCAAAAAAATCCTCCTGAAAACGCCTGTATACTTCCCAATAACCATTACTATATGTAAGCACAGGTCAAAGTTTGTAACTTGTTGCCCCTCCCACGGGGACTGTGGGGGAGTAAGTCGTCCCCAAAGACATAGTTATAAGGTTTTTCGACTACGCTGAATAAAATGGCTATCTCTGAATTTTGATCCGTTGACTTTGGGAAAATAATTAGCGTGGGAGGGGGCCTAGGTGCCCTCCAATTTTTTTGGTCACTTAAAAAGGGCACTAGAACTTTTCATTTCCGTTAGAATGAGCCCTCTTGCAACATTCTAGGACAACTGGGTCGATACGATCACCCCTGGGAAAAAAAAAACAAAAAAAAACAAAAAAACAAAAAAACAAATAAACACGCATCCGTGATCTGCCTTCTGGCAAAAAATGCAAAATTCCACATTTTTGTAGATAGGAACTCGAAACTACTACAGTAGGGTTCTCTGATACGCTGAATCTGATGGTGTGATTTTCGTTAAGATTCTATGACTTTTAGGGGGCGTTTCCCCCTGTTTTCTAAAATAACGCAAATTTTCTCAGGCTCGTAACTTTTGATGGGCAAGACTAAACTTGATGCAACTTATATATTTAAAACCAGCATTAAAATGCGATTCTTTTGATGTAGCTATTGGTATCAAAATTCCATTTTTTAGCGTTTTGGTTACTATTGAGCCGGGTCGCTCCTTACTACAGTTCGTTACCACGAACTGTTTGATTTATTGTAATGTTTTTGTAATTTAATTGTCAAGCTTACTGATTTGCCCTTTATCTTTGATGATTTTGCCTTTTTAATTTCTTTTTAATATTAAATGTTTTACTTAGTGTACTGATTTGAATTTTTTTTCTTAACTTTTACTGACATATAAAGCGAATTTGGCTCTATAGAGCTTGTAGTTTTTTGAAAATAAATATCAAACAGTTCGTGGTAACGAACTGTAGTAAGGAGCGATCCGGCTCAATAGTAACCAAAACTCTAAAAAATTGAATTTTGATATCAATAGCTACATCAAAAGAATCGCATTTTAATGCTGATTTTAAATATATAATTTTCACCAAGTTTAGTCTTACCCATCAAAAGTTAAGAGCCTGAGAAAATTTGCCTTATTTAGGAAAATAGGGGTAAACACCCCCTAAAAGTCGTAGGATCTTAACGAAAATGACACCATCAGATTCAGCGTATCAGAGAACCCTACTGTAGAAGTTTCAAGCTCCTATCTACAAAAATGTGGAATTTTGAATTTTTTGCCAGAAGACAAATCACGGGTGCGTGTTTATTTGTTTGTTTTTTTTTTTTTTTTTTTTTTTTTTCTTTTCCCCAGGGATCATCGTATCGACCAAGTGGTCCTAGAATGTCGCAAGAGGGCTCATTCTAACGGAAATGAAAAGTTCTAGTGCCCTTTTTAAGTGACCAAAAAAATTGGAGGGCACCTAGGCCCCCTCCCACGCTCATTTTTTCTCCAAAGTCAACAGATCAAAATTTTGAGATAGCCATTTTGTTCCGCATAGTCAAAAACCATAATAACTATGTCTTTGGGAATTACTTACTCCCCCAAAGTCCCTGGGGGTGGGGCTGCAACTTACAAACTTCGACCAGTGTTTACATATAATAATGGTTATTGGGAAGTGTACAGTCGGTTTCAGGGGATTTTTTTTTGGTTTTGGGGATGGGGTTGAGGGGAGGGGGCTATGTGGGAGGATCTTTCCATGGAGAAATGTGTCATGGGGGAACAGAAATTCCATGAAAAGGGCGCAGGATTTTCTAAAATTACTATAAAAAAACAATGAAAAAATAAACATGGAAAATTTTTTTTCAATTGAAAGTAAAGAGTAGCAGTTTTAAGTTGAAACTTAAAACGAACAGAGATTATTACGCATGTGAGGGGTTCTAAAAATACTTTAGCATAAAGAGCGAGGTATTTAGGAGGAGATAAATACCTCGCTCTTTATGCTATAGTATTTTTAGTAATTTCAACTATTCATTCTACGGCCTTTCTGATTCAGGGGTCATTCTTAAAGAATTGGGACAAAACTTGCGATTTAGTGTAAAGAACGAGGTATTAACGAGGGTACAAACCCTCTCATATACATAATAAAAATTAAAGAATATAAAAGTTTGTTACGTAAGATAATTCTTAAGTTACGTATATTTTTTACTAATAGAAAAATTCGTTAAAAATAAAAATTTATAGTTGCCTTTTTATGTAACCGAAAAATTGCATGGCAACTAGGCCTCCTTTCCCATCCTTTATTTCTCAAAATCGTCTGATCAAAACTAAGAGAAAGCCATTTAGCCAAAAAAGGAATTAATATGCAAATTTCATTTTAATAATTTATGTGTGGAGAGCCAAAATCAAACATGCATTAATTCAAAAACGTTCAGAAATTACATAAAAAAACTAGTTTTTTTAACTGAAAGTAAGGAGCGACATTAAAACTTAAAACGAACAGAAATTACTCCGTATATGAAATGGGTTGTCCCCTCCGCAATCCCTCGCTCTTTACGCTAAAGTTTGACTCTTTGCCACAATTCTGCTTTTTAATACAATTAAAAGCTTTAGCGTAAAGAGCGAGGGATTGCGGAGGGGACAACCCATTTCATATACGGAGTAATTTCTGTTCGTTTTAAGTTTTAATGTCGCTCCTTACTTTCAGTTAAAAAAACTAGTTTTTTTTTATGTAATCTTATCCTAAAATCAATACATGTCGCAAGTTACCACCGTAATGCAATGTCATACGTCAATATAAATCAGTGAGCAATCAATGCAATAAAGACAAAAAGCCTGCCTTTTCCTTCCAGATCAACTATTCCCATACACGAATGTATGAGCAAGTTTTACCTCAAAAGTGCTTGCACTCGGTCTCTGACTTCTTTTGAACAATAAATTAATTTATTTAAAAAACATAATAAGTTATTTAGCTTCGACTCAGGAGCATAGCTTGTGTGAGCCGAAAAGCAAAACAAAGAAGGGAAAAAATAAAATAAAAACCAAACAAAGATGATAATGTAAAAAAGAAAGTGAAAAAACACAAATCATAGAGACACTAAATCAAAATGAATTTGAAAATTAATATGAGAGGGAAATTTCTATATGTTGTAAAGGTTAATATTTTTAAGGGACGAGAAGCTCTCGAGAAACTATTAAATTTAATTCAATTCAATTATTAATTAAAAAAAAAATGAAGACGGTATTATAAAAACAAAAAAAGACTAGCACAGTGAATAAAGTACAGAGACCCTAAATCAAAATAAATCTGGAATTAATACAGGAGTTAATTTCAAAATGTTATAAGAATTATGTATTTTAAAGGACGAGAAGCTCTCGAGTTTTTTTTTGACGTCTTGGGAAAGGAATTCCAAAGCATGATAGAAGTGAAAATTGGGAATTGGCAAGCAAAGCTAGTGTTCCGGTGGGGCTGGAGAAACTGGTTTGAGTGTGAGCAGAGGGGGCATCCAGGATTCAGAGAGGAGCAAGGAGTTTAAAAGTGTAAGAGGTTATCGGGTAAAACTCCGTGACGAGTAGTGTGTGCAAGTCTTGGGTTAGCAAGCTTAATCAGACTTGCAACTTCAGTTAATCCAGTAGTTGTATATAGATCAGAGGTAGGATTCCATCGAGGAAGCCTGAAAGCAGCTTTAACCGCTTTATTTTGTGCTATTTTTAATGCTTGGAAATAAGACACGCTTGTATTTCCCCAAACTTTCCGACAGTAAATAACACGGTAGAATAAAAGCATTATGCATCATTAGTAGTCTCATAGTGAAAAAAAAGCTATTAGCTTAGTAGAGGATAGCTACTTGGCGAGAGAGAACAGAAATGAGACAATTGACATGTTGTTTAAATGTAAGGCCAGAGTCCAAGTAAACGCCAAGGAATTTCGTCATCTCTGTCTGAGGAAGTTTTGTATTATTGGTAAAAATTAAGGTCCTGTTGGGTTATCTTGCGATTATTCTGGAAGAGAATGAACGAACTTTAATGGGCATTCAGTACAATGCAATTAATGTTACACCAGTTTTGCACACTTTTTAGCACCTCATTTGTTTTAGGTGGAATCAGCATTTATAAAAATGTTAATATCGTCAGCGAAGATTACAAGGCGTATGAGAGGCTCAGTATTGCGCATAAGATCATGAATGAATATCATGAGCAAAAGTGCCCCAAATCTTTGGGGCACACCAGATAGGACGGCGATTGAGTTGAATTTGCTTTCCTTACAGCCACGTATTATTTCCCTTGGGATAGATATGATACAAACCAAGTATGAGGCAGTCCAAAGATATTGAAATTATTTAAGTTTTTTTTATCGGTATTTGGTGCAAAACAGAAAAGTCCAGGATGGAAGTCCAGATTTGGACTTTTCTGGTTCAGAAAAGTCCAAGAATTGGCCAACGACCAGCAAACCCTGATCGATTATTTCAAGAATAATGAAATACAGAGATCGTGACTGGAGATTTACATCAAATTTATTTTCCAAATCTGTCCTCCTTTTATATGTAATTGCATTACTGATGTATAGTGTGATACCCCCAGAACACTTGGTTACTCGGCGGGAAACGTGTTATCACGTCAAATTGAGGGAGATCATATTGAGAGTAATCATTGAAATTAGACAGCAATGTTTCATTAAGGCTGACAAAACCAAATGGTATATTAGGTACATTGAGCGGGTCCACCAAAAGCTCCCATCTATCATGAAGGCTCTGTATATTTTGACAGTAGATAAAGAAAGATGTAGAGGAGTAAAGAGATGGAAGTAACTGGCCAGAATATGTGGCAGGAGGTAGATAAGAGCACCTTAAGTTACGAACAGCCTCTCAAAGAGGATCAGCAGAAGCAGTTCCATCTCCAGGGTCTTTGAAGGTTTAATTCAGCAGTAGAGATTTGTCCTTAAGAGAAGAAAAACCTTGCGACGCATCAGCCATCCGAGGAAGCAAAGTCGAAGTGTGGACTGTAAAATGTAGAGTCAAAACACAAATTCAAAGTGTAATGAGTCAAGTAAGTAGTCAATCTACACTGCTGAGTGCTGTTGGCTGCAATCCAATAGGACAAGCCAATGAATATGCGGAAAAATAGCAGGCACTGTGTACTAGTTGTCAAGAAAGAACAATTATATTGTACGCTCGAAAGAGCAGATTCAGTGTGTAATCAGGGTGCAAACTAAAAGTCTAATGAGTGTTAGCAGTAAATCGGTACCGCCATGCTGACAGCCAACTTATTTGATATGGTATTATGGTTACAGGCATTTTATTATTTTGAGCATACGTAATTATAACACAAGATGATAAAGGTTGAAGTTGTGCAGAATGGTACAATGAGAACATATAAGGAGCATATAACAAACATAGAAAGAACATACAAAGAATACACAGAAAGCATTCGAAACATAGGGTCAAAACTGACCTATTAAAACAATGTGTAGAAGAGTAGCCACAAATATACCAATAATACAACATAACTGCGTAAAAAAATAAAAATAAAATAAAATACGACCAGACACATGGTACACGACAAACAAGAAGAAAGAAAAATAAAGCACTGAGACCTACATTAAGCATGATTAGTGTTGAGATTATCAGGAACAGATGCTCCAGCACAATCAATATCACCTTTAGTCGCTATCTTACTGGGACTGTTATGATCAGTTTTGATAAATATGTTTCCACATACTAAACAAGAATTTTCTAAGCCCAGCTTAGTCTTAGCATAGGAAAGAAGATTGAGCCTGTTCTTAGTCAGGGATTCATTAACTGAAATTTGCATACCCTTCAAATTCTTTCTGTTTTTCAAAATGGTTGATCGTAGCTTCAGGTTGGAGAAAATAATGACGATGGGACGAGCGGTAGTTTTAGTTTTCCGACCAATCCTGTGAGCTGAGATAATGTCATCAGCTACTAGTGGGATTTGCCGGAAATTTCGAGCTACAAAACTCAAGAAATTCGTTTTCTGTATTTTCCGGGATCGAAACGTCTTCGTCAAGTCGAAAAACCGTAATCTGATTATTTAGAAAACTCTGTTCAATACTGTAGTTCTGAGAAATTAATATGTCCTCTAGGTTCACGATAGTAGTCAAAAGGACCTATCAAAGGACTTATCAAATTTGGTCCTATCAAAATGACCTAAATCTGCAATGGCTCAGGCATACGTAAATATATCAGAAATTATTACGCGTGTGGAGTCCGATATTTTCAGCCCTCGTGGTGAAGTCGAAAATCCAGACCTACTAAGAGGAGAAATAGTAAAGAGTATTATTGATTATAAGCCGTCATGGTTGCTTTCAACTCAATCAAACGAGGAAATTAAAATCCTCCGAAACTAAAAAAAAATATACATAAAAATACAGTAATTACAAGAGCGGACAAAGAAAACATAGTTGTGATTATGGATTCTGCAGATTACCAAAAGAAAGTAAATACCCTTTTATTGGATAAAAATACTAACAAAGAAATAAAAACTGATCCTACTGATAAATACACCCAGCAGTTGAGAAAAAAATTTGAAATTTTAAGAGACAAAAGACTAATCACCCCTCAAATGTACAAAAAAATTTACCCCAAAGGTTGTTCAGCCCCAAAATTTTATGCTCTACCCAAAATCCATAGGAAGGATACTTCGTTACGTCCTGTCCTTGCATTTCATAGTTCTCCAACTACAGGTGTAGGAAGGTTCTTAGCCATATTTTACAAGCCTCTTCTAACCACGCAGAAATCTTATATAAAAAAATTTCATAGACCGTGTTGAGAAGCTGAAAAATCAAAGTGTAACAGAAAAAACTATCCTATCTAGTTTTGATGCAGTTTCCATGTACACTTCATGCAATGTCCATAAATTTGAACAGGCCTTACAAAGAAAATTAGAGGGAAATTCTGCTTGGTCAGATTATGAAACCTTGGAAATTGACACAGTAATGACGTTTGTACGTCTTTGCAACAAGTTCTCTTTGTATTTTATGTCCCGAGAAAAACTTTTCCTTCAGGTCAAAGGTCTA
The DNA here is from genome assembly GCF_032884065.1 of Artemia franciscana. NCBI lineage: Eukaryota > Metazoa > Arthropoda > Branchiopoda > Anostraca > Artemiidae > Artemia > Artemia franciscana. Next base: position 222,022 of record NW_027062717.1, on the reverse strand, counting down.
CCCATGGGCACTATTTTGTCTACTTTTTTGGCAAATATTTACATGGATTTCTGCTTTTATTTATCTGCTTTGTTTCGTTGATGATATTCTTACTGTTTGGGAAAATGATCAGGACTCTCTAAAAAAAATTTTGGCATATTTGAACTCTTTTGATTCGAATCTTCAATTAAAAATAGAACTGGAAGATTCAGGAAAGCTCCCTTTCTTTAATGATTTGATTATAAAAAATACTCCTAGCCTTGAATTTTCTATATATAGAAAGTCGTCCCATAATGACCGGTATCTACATTTCTCGTCAAATCACCCTCCTTCTGTGAAAAGAGGGATAGTAATTTCTTTAGTCGATAGGGTTTTAAGAATTTGTTCATGTAGTCATGTAAAATCTGAGTTAGATTACGTTAAAGATATTCTATTCTGCAATGGCTACCCAATCAACCTCATTGAAAACTTAATAGATAGAGGATTAAAAAAGGTAAAACAGGAAAATAGGGAGCCCGGCCCCCTTGATTCAGTTATACCAGCTATTGAGAACAATACTTTAACTACTGTAACCATACGTCTCAAAACTCAGCGATAAACTTGGAAAAATTGTAAAAAAAAAAACTATATTCTCTCTGTTTCTTTCAAAACTGAACAAAAATTTGAACGTTTTTTTCTACTCGGGGAAAGGATAAAACTGACCCTATACTAGACAGTGGTGTCTACAGAGTCCCGTGTTCATGTGGAAATTTTACATTGGTAGGACCCATCAACAACTAGGGGAACGATTGCATGATCACAAAATTTCAATAGATAAGTCCCTGAGATTTGAAAATAAAAATGACAACTTTGATGTAGCTCTGGTCCAGCATATATATGAAAATCCTGACCATTTAGTTCTTTTTGAAGAGGCAACTTTAATATCTACCGTAAATAGCCTACCGCAATCTTTTAAAGAGGCAATTGAGATAAAAAAAATATATATAACATAAATTTGGCTATAAATAGAGACACTCGAGATATTTCCTTAAGCCCAATTTATAACAACTTAATGTTAAAAGACTCTATCAGTGTTTTCGTCAAGTCTAACTTAAGACAACCTGTCTGCATATCTAATGAAAACCGAAATTGTAGACAGGCAAATTCGGTTGCAAGGCAAAGATTACTTATTAAGTCTAATTGGTAACTTCTCTTTCATTGATCTCAGGTTGGTTTTGTTTTTGATTTTGTGTCTTTGATTCTGTTTTGTTGTTGTTGTTTTTTTTTTTTGTTTGATTTTTCCTTTTTCTGTTTTTCTTTTTTGAGCACTGAGGACGACTTGGCGGAGGTCCTTGTCGAAATATTTGCTTGATTTTCGTCTTTCATATTTTGCTACTGGCCGATATTCTTCGTTTTTTAACCTATTTGTTTTTTTCTCTTTTCATTTATTATTCCTTTCTTGATTTCGTACGTCATGCGTAGCTAGTATGGTTTCAGAACGAATTTACGTGAAGCTTACGAGGAACTATTGCCTAGCAGTGGCAACCAGCACATTAAGATGAGACCCAGAACCTGAATTAACAATTCTTGTACTTTGATACTTCTACAACTACATGTTTTGTAAATTCATAAATTAGGCTAAAAGCAATTTTAAACAAACAGATAAAAACAAAAAGTGGTATTTTTTCATTCCCTTAACAATATGGGTGTATCTAACCTTCTCACAGTTTCACAGAATAGCAAAAAATTACTATTTATCACGCCCTAAGAGCAAAATTGTCCTACTGGTTGAAAATAATCCAAGGAAATTGCGATTAAAGATTTTGAATATTACTTTAAACACTCGATGGTTCAGTTTGAAAAATTGTGTTTACTCCATTTTTTTTTGTTGGGTTGTTAAGGGTAGTAGAAACAAATAAGCGAATAAAATTATGTTGCTCATATGACCTTAGGAAAAGTACTGACGTTTTGTTTGTGATGAAATGGAATTTTCTGGTCTTGCGAAAGAGAGGGTCATGCCATTGTCTATCTAATTACAGACAGTATTATTTTCTGTTAACTATTGCTATTTCTTGCTTGATTGGTCAAGTATGAATAATTTTTTCTATTTTAAGACGTAGGTATTAAAAAGTGCAATGTACTCGTGTTCTTTTGCCTCAGTTGCTGAGAAACAGAATATGCAATTGATATCTTGCTATTTCTAATTGGTCATTCGACAGAGCTTTAAAAATAACCTGAGTGAAAGATCCCAAAATTTGTTTTTTGTGGAATAGAGAAATTTCGCTCTCAGGTGGCTATATGCTCGACTGGCTGCATTAGCTTCAAAATTAGTATTAACTTTGTTAATATTGTTTGTTTTCAAGACAACAGATAAGCTCATTGAATTTTCCGGTAACGTTGGATGTTTATTTGGAATATATTTTTTTCTTTTATTTTCAGGAAGTGCTGTTTTTCCCTGCAATGAAGCCCGAAGATAATAAACCAAAGGAACATTCTCAAGAGAACGGCCAACTGTAGGAAAAAAATCTCAATTCCTAATGTTTTGCTTATTGTCACGGGAATAAAGAGCTGATATTTCCATATTTACCTTTTTTTTAAAAAAAAATGATATATTTAAAAATTCAAGCTATTAAATTTTTTGAAATTTTTACTTGTGATTTACGAACTCATCAATTCGTGTGCTTCTATTTTCCTTCTTTTTATATTAATATATTTGCTTTTATACTTTTTATATACCTAACATCTGGTGACATTTGGAATGCTTTTAAGCTTTCCAATAAGAGCAGCTAAAGTAAATTGCATTGGCAAAATGTCCGAAATATATAAATTCCAAAATGAAGTAGGACCAAAAATGGGGTTAGAAAATAAGTAACAGTGAAAATCAAAACGTGTTGAAATGAAAATGATAGCGATGAGAATTAAAATGATGATTCTTTGGATTCACCTGAACTATCAAATAGGATACGATCAAGAGAACACCCCTAACAAATTAAATTTACAACGGACGAAAATCAGCAGCCTGGACAATCAAATGAGACAAGTTCCAGACAACGAAAATTTATAAGTATTAGAAATAATAATTCATTGGAAGAAAAACAAGTTTTTTGTCTCACCATCTGAACAATTAACAAAACTACAACCTGGACCGTCGTATAAAACTATACCAATAAGGGCAGCTAAAGTAAAGGGTATTGGCAAATTGTCTGAAGCAATGAAAATGAGTTTTCGTTAAAAACAAAGGTTCGGCATTTTTTTTTTTTATACTGGCAAAAGACAAGCGAAGGCATTAAAGGTCCAATAACACAAAAACATAATTTTGCAAAGGCGCTATTTCTAATTAAGGTTCTAATTAACATTTAAAATGTTGAAGGGGTTGATTGATGAAAATGAAGCACAGATAAATGTGATTAGAAAAATAGTGAAAGTGAGAATGGCAAGAGCTAAAGAGAAAGACATGGAATAAACGACAGCATTGTATCACATTGAAATATAAATGAAATTTTGAACTGTGATCTTCAGTGGGAAACTTGAAAAGATGCATTTATTGTCTATAACTCATTAAAAAATTAATTAAGATGACGTATGAATTTAAACTACTAAAAGATAAGGCGTGGAAAAAACTTTCTATGATAGAGATGAACAAAAATGAACAGTCAAATCTACAGTCGGAAAACAAGGAATAGCCATGACTGGCAATAAAGTCGATCTAATAGTTCATGAATTTAAGAAGAATATAGTATTTTTCACAGGGTTACTGTATCGAACCCATGGTGACGTCATGTCATCAAGAAAGGGATCAAAATGTCTGCGGTTGGAAGACAAGCGACAGTGATAATTCAGATATAAAAGCGTGCCGAGTGCTGGGGCCCGGTGGCGAACCAACCGTGCTCCCGGTGCTATATATATATATATATATATATATATATATATATATATATATATATATATATATATATATATATATATATATATATATAAGGTCATATATATATAAGACCAAAGCAATATCCAACTTACAGGACATGTAACAATGACGAGTAGAACCAATTGAAAATAAAAGTGAAGAACAAAGAGATAATGGTTTTAGATATACCAGAGCAAGAACAAAGAACTGCGGTTAGAAGATAAGCGGCAGCGAGAATCACAAGCGATGGCGAGAAAGTGAGTATCAGAATGTGTCGAAAATGAAGTAAGAACAAACAATTGAGCTGCTAGAAGACTAGCAACAAAGAAAATCATAATGAGTCAAAAATGAAAATGAAGAGACAAGAAATATTCCGTTACAAGAACAACGCCGTTTCAATCTTCAACGCCAACAAAATTGGGCAAAAAACGAACTGCAATCTTACTAAGATGCCAAGAACTATGCAGCCATTTATTTCGAGGTTGCTACTTATGTAAAAAACTACCACATGCCGAGTTCCGAGGCCCGGTGGCTTTATAGTTTTTGTTCTTAAAATAAGATATTGACATTTTTTCCACAAAAACAATCTAAAAAGTCACAACTTTAAGGAAGAATTTGTATTTTTCTAAGGGTGGTTCTTTTAAAACTATGGTGACGTCATAACATCAAGAAGATACTCACATTGTCTCTTGTTAGAGGACAAGTCTTTCGTGAGGTAGTGCCAAGGATCCGGCCTTGAAATCGACTACATAGTTTTGTTTTTCTTAAAACTGGTATTTTGACTTTGCTGTCCATGATAATAATTTAAATAGGTCAAAACTTTAAGGAAGAATTTTTATTTTTTCCCTGGGTGGCTTTTCAAACTTGCCGAGAGAACAAATGAATAGCTTATACCGTCACATGTGTCAAAACCAATTAGAGCAGATAAGGTAAAAAAGTCGAAGGATCGGGTAACAAAACCCCTAGGGTCAACACAACACCCCTTGGGGAAGTGTTGTATGACCCCTTGGGTCATACAAGGTTTTTTTGTGACGGTTTTTAGAATAGTTCAAAGATCAGATAAGCCCCCCCCCCCCGACCACTCAAAAACTTATTAACGATATTCTATTCCAATACCTAAGGGAGCTGAGCGCTGGTCTTTCTTACATGACCCCCCAAAATACAAAAAAAATCATTAACGATATTTTATTCCAAAAATTATGGGATCTCACCCCTGGTCGTCCTTGGCCCTCCCCCTCCCCCCCCAAAAAAAATAGCGATTTTTTATTCCAAAGCTTGTGGGAGCTGACCTCTCGTCCTCAAGGGTCCAATACCCCCCCCCCAGAAAAAAAATCTGTCAATAATAAATCATGGAAGCTGTCCCCGGGTCCTCCATCAATGGCCCGACAAATAACCTATTAACGATATTTTATTCCAAAGTCATGGGAATTCAATTTAATTTTATTAGTTCTTCCAAGACTTTTTAAGTCACCGATATTGCAGATATTGGTGTCTATCGATCTCTGCAACATCGATAGACTAATTTCGTGCCCAATTTCAGCATGATAAGTATTTAAGATGTTAAAATATTTCTAAATTGGAGGTACAGAGTGGTTTAAATTTAACACATCATCAGCCTAATTCAATACTGAAACATCAAGTCCCCGATAAATATAATTAGTGATCATATGTGACTCCGCCTCAAGGACACTATTATTATAAAATGGTGGAGAGATAAAAGCACCTTGTCAAATCCCTTGTCGTACAGGAATCAAACTCTGAGACAAAACAATGCCACCGTCAGCAGGTACCTTAATTTTAACATGAAGCTTTCTATACATAGTTCTAAAACACGCTAAAGTAGAATGATCGAGACCTGGAGCTAGAGCCGAAAGTAGGAAATGCAAGTGTATAGTAGAGTCGAAAGCTCGACGCATATCATGACAACCAGGAAATAGGGGCAAAATAGCAGAACATATTTTAGGTATTGACACTACAAAACTGATACCATGTGAAGTAGTGTGATTCGCATCCAGCCAAGGTTCATCTCGAAGCTCCAAATTTGTAATGGACAGAGAAAACTCGGTTGAGAAATGTGAGACCCACTCAGACTCACCGAATAGATTTTAAGTAACCATGTCACTTTTGATGCAACTTTTGATTTTTACAAATTTCTATGCAGCATTAATGTCATTACCAACTGACTTGCTAAACTTCTCTACTATATCATACTTATGTTTTTGAAGTAACTTAATGAACTTGTGCTTAGTAAATAGTCGTACATTGTTGACTGCAGAATTTTTAGGTCGGCTACACTCACTCCAAAGATTATGCCAGAAATTAGACCGATTACACGCTGCAGATAGTGCACTATGTTCAGGTCATTTAGGAATTTCAGTGCCAACTCGGACCTTACAATTCAGGTCTACCAAAAATTCAGCACAATACAGTGTATGAGTGATTTCTGCGCAATTAATGTTCAATAGAATCTGTTTTTCACTCACCGGTAGCGCTGATTTCTGAATGAGAAGTTGACAGGGAACTGTGATCTTCATAAGACTATCATCTAAGACAAATCATTAAGTAGACTCATCGATATCATTCCAAGTAGTCTTAACGGTCCCTTTCTTACGTGGTGGCTTAGAGAGAAAACAATTTAATTCAATACTGTTGATATCACTGGGGAATAAATAAAGTCGAGCTTTTAAGTGGAGCCTGAAGTGTGGACATACGTCAATCGTTTTGGATAACATGTAGATCACTGGAAGCGGCAAGAAATATATGGAACCTAGGAGAACCAGGGTTAAAGAAATCACAGTTAAAGTCATCCGTCAAAACACAGCCTAGACCTCCCAGCAACAGTATCAGAAAGTTTCGAATAAGCTGTAACAAACTTTTTCGGAAGTGCCATCTATAATTAGTCGTTATATAAACTGAAATGACAACTGTACTATCTATTTTCACTGCAACGAAAAAGTCAGTCTAGACTTTTTGCTACAATCCTACATTTTAGAATTGTAGTGTAAGGACACTACAAACAAAATTCTTGCTACTAACAAAAGTCTTGCTACTACCCGTATCCCTAACGGTAAAAGCATTAGGCCTACTGCGTATTTGGCTCTTTACTAAAACGAATTATATTACAACTGCTTTTTAACTTGTTACAACGTAAAAAATAAAATGAAAATTGCAGTTAAACCAGGCCAGGATTTACCAATAGGCTAACTAGGCTCTTTGATTGTTACAATCCAAAAAGTTTTGTGGACTTCCTCAAAATCTTGCAAAAACGGAGCGACAAAAACATTCTGGCCTTAAAGCAGCAAAGCTTTAAATATGGCCTTGAGGGAAACAGAATCTTGAGTGGGTCAGCTTTCAGCAATTAATATTATTATAAATAAAATATTCAGTTTAATATAATTGCTTCTTGCCGAAGCTGTTAATTTAATTGGAATAAAAAATACTTTGAATATATTTTCTAGGGGACAGAAAAACGAACAAAGAGGTTGCTACTTACAACGAGAATAAATATATACCTGTATGTTGCAAGCCTTGTGGTGGAGCCTGGTGTCAAAATTGTTTACTTCTTAAAACTGGCATATCGAGATTTCTGACCACGAAAACGATCTAATAGGTCACAACTTTAAGCAACAATTTGGATTTTCCCAGGGTAGTTTTATCGAACCTATGGTGACGCCGTGACATCAAGAAAAAGATCACATTGTCGTGGACTAGAAGAAAAGCGACAATGGGAATCAAAATATACAAGCTGAGACTCATCATTTATCCATGATCATTTCTGCTCGCTTGTGGTTTTGATATTAGTCTTATTTATTTGTAATTGAATGTACTCGAGAATTTCGATTGAGTTTGTTTTTAAGTTTAATAATCAATTTATATTATTTTATTCATTTACTTTTACAAAACTATTTCTTATTGTAAACAATAGGCAACAGAAGCTAAAACACATGAAACTGGTCAACCAATTAGCTTTGGTTTGGTTGCAAAATAAATTGCAGCTATATTTTATTTAAGTATTTAGTTTGTATTTTGGTTTGGTTTCGTTTATGCAAACAAATTTGGGCTATATATTTGCACATTAATGGGTGGGGGCGGGGGTAAAGCATAGCATATATTAAATACAGCAATGGTTAGTTTACATATTTAATATGTGATATGCTTTATCCTTCTCCCCCCCCCTAATGTGCTAATCCGTTGCCCAAATTTGTTTCTAAACTATTAGATATTCAGCATATTTTGTTTCATTTCATTAGCATTAATCGAACTTCACTTCCCAAGTGTCTATTATATAACCGATAAGAGTCCATCAATTTCATATTCCTTATATTTCAGCCTATTTTCATAGTTGCACTGAAATGTTACAAATAAGCAGAAAACCCCTATTGATAGCACAATAAGATGATTCTTTTTCTTCTTCATGATTAATAAAATCTTCGAAGTAATTGAAGATCCTCTATCATATGATAGTGTATTATACCGGATACACTACCCACGACAGAAGTTTTGTGTAGTTGTGTAGTTGAATCATTGTAATTGTTAGTAAATAAAACGAGTCAAGTAGAATTTAAGGAAGTCAAACAAGACAAGTCATGTTTTTTCAAAATAAGTTATGTCTTTTTTTTGTAATAAGGAGCTTCCTAGCTCAATAGTAACCAAAACTAAAAAAAACGGAATTTTGATACCGGGATTTTTATGGTTACATCAAAAGAATCAAATTTAAATGCTGATTTTAAATTTAGAAGTTTCATCAATTTTAGTCTTACCCATTGAAAGTTACGGGCCTGAGAAAATTTGCCTTATTATTGAGAATAGGGGAAAATACCCTCTAAAGGTCGTAGAATCTTAGCGAAAACCATCAGATTCAGCGTATCAGAGAACCCTACTGTAGAAGTTTCAAGCTCCTTTCTACAAAAACGTGGAATTTGTATTTTTTGCCAGAAGACACATCACGGATGCGTTTTTATTTGTTTTTATTTTTGCAGGGTTGAGCGTATCGACACAGTTGACCTAGAATGTTGCAAGGGGGCTCATTCTCACGGAAATTAAAAGTTCTAGTTCCCTTTTTAAGTGACCAAAAATTTGGAGGGCACCTAGGCCCCCTCCCACGCATATTTTCTCCTAAAACTCTCTGGATCATGATTTTGAGATAACTATTCTGTTCAGCTTCGTCGAAAACCTAATAACTATGTCTTTGGAGACGACTTAATCCCCCACAATACCCGGGAGAGGGGCTGGAAATTACAAACTTTGACCATTGTTTGCATATTGTAATGGTTATTATGAACTGTACAGGCGTTTTTAGGAGGACTTTTTGCGTTGGCTTGGGAGTGGGTCGGGGGATGGGGTTACGTGGAAGGATCTTTCCATGGAGGAATTTATCACGAGGGAAGAAAATTTCCATGAAGGGGGTGCAGGGTTTTCTAGCAATATTAAGAAAAATGAGAAAAAAAAAATCAAATGGAAGTAATGAGTATCATTAAAACTTAAAACGAACATAAAATATTACGTATATAAGGGCGTTCGTCTCCTCCCCAGTACCTTGTTCTCTACGCTCAAGTATTTTTAGTAATTTCAACTATTTATTCTACGGCCTATGTGATTCAGCGGTCATTATTAAAGACTTGGGATAAAGTTCGAGCTATAGTGTAAAAGTGAATTATTGACAACGGGGCAAACCCTCACATATGCGTAATAAAAATACACAAATATAGAAGTTCGTTATGTAAGTTAATTTGTAAGGTACGTATGTTTATTACTAATTGCATTTTTATGTAACCAAAAATTGGATGAAAACTAGGCCCCCTGCACCTCCTGCATATATATATATATATATATATATATATATATATATATATATATATATATATATATATATATATATATATATATATATATATATATATATACGTAAAATATTATATGTAAAACATGAAATATTACGTATATAAGGGGATTCGTCTCCTCCACAATACCTTGTTCTTTACGCTAAAGTATTGTTAGTAATTTCAACTATTTATTCTACGGTCTATGTGATTCCGCGGTCATTCTTAAAGATTTGGGATAAAGTTAGAGCTATAGTGTAAAGAGTGATGTATTGAAAAAGGGGCAAACCCCCACATATGTGTAATAAAAATACACAAATAAGACTGGGACACCGGGACACAAATGACGACTGGGACGTGTGTGCCGACTGACGTCATGTTTATGTGTCGACTGACGTCATGTTTGTCGACTATAAATGACGACTGGGACACAGGGACACAACTACAACGGGAACGCTGGGGGGCACAGGGGGATATATAAATGACGATGGGGACACAGGGAATGTTTGATTAGCAATCACCATCAACAAAGCTCAAGGGCAATCATTAGAATAATGAGGTATAGATCTGAATACGGATTGTTTTTCCCATAGACAATTATATGTTGCATGTTCAAGAGTCGGTACACCTGACAATCTATTTATATGTACAGACAATGGGACAGCGAAGAATGTTGTTTATTCGCCAGTTTTACGTAGTTAAAAACATATATATATATATATATATATATATATATATATATATATATATATATATATATATATATATATATATATATATATATATATATATATATATATATATATGAATATATATATATATATATATATATATATATATATATATATATATATATATATATATATATATATATATATATATATATATATATATATATATATATATATATATATATATATATATATATATATATATTCACAAGTGGGACACAGGGACACAACTACAATGGGGCGTAACTAATATGGCGCGTAACGACTTACGCGTGCACCCCCACCAACTAGGTGTTGGGGTGGCGCGAAGTGCCACCCCAACAGCTAGTATAGTAATAGTTATTTGGAAGTGTACAGACGTTTTCAGGGGGATTTTTAGGTTGCGGAGGGGTTGATAGGAGGAATATGAAAAAGTTTTTTCAACTGAAAGTAAAGAGAAGCATTGAAACTAAAAACGAACAGAAATTATTACGCATATGATGGGCTCACCTCCTAATACCTTGCTCTTTACGCTAAAGTATTTTTAGTAATTTGAACTATTTATTCTACGGCATTTGTGATTCAGGGGTCATTCTTAAGAAATTGGGACAAAATTTAAGCTTTAGTTTAAAGAGCGAGGTACTGACGAGGGAGTAAACCCCTTCATACAGTAATGTAAGTTACGTATATCTTTTACTAGTAGAAACATTCGTAAAAAATCAAAAGTTCTAGTTGCCTTTTTAAGTAGCCAAAAAATCGGAGAGCAGCTAGGCCTCCTCCCCCGCTCCTTTTTTTTCTCAAAATAATTCGATCATTATTATGAGAAAGCCATTTACCCAAAAAGATAAATATGCAAATTTCGTTTTAATTATTCATCTGCGGAGAGCCAAAATCAAAACATGCATTGATTTAAAAACATTCGGAAATTAAATAAAAAACAAGTTTTTTTTAACTGCAAGTAAGGAGCAACATTAAAACTTAAAACGAACAGAAATTATTCCCTATATGAAAGGGGTTGTCCCTCCTCAACACCTTGCTCTTTACGCTAAAGTTTTTTTTGTTTTAAAATGTAGAGCTGTGAGAAAGAGTCAAACTTTAGCGCAAAGACCAAATTTGATTTCCAAGGACTTGTTTTCATGTTGAATGTAGGGATGAAAAATATTGAAAATGTGCAATATTTGATGTTAAAATGATTTAAAATGTATTGAAAATGATGTAAATTGATGGGGTGATCTAGGTGGGGCAGAAACACCGTTTACTGTACTACCTAGAAGTTTATAGAATACGGCTTTTGTAACTGTTAATAATGCCTTTTTTAGAACTGAATGATTTTAGTTTACTCAAGTGGTTAAATCAAGAGAGATCTTAGGAGATAAGTGAACTCAGAAGGCGTGAGGATTGAACCCTGACAACAGGCTCATCTCTTAAAGAGGGAAATTGGCAACCCTAAATTGCATTGCTCTAGCTTTAAGCAGCTATTCTCTACTACTTGCGCTGAAACTAAGTTGCTATGAATTCGCTTCAGCCTCGATACTTAAAAACTGAACTGGAGGGTTGCAATTAACTTTACTAGAATTAATATTGTTAGAACTTCAATTGGGTCTTTGCTTTGTCAGTGAAAGGGTGAATTTTATTTACTAGGCTCCCACTGAAATTGTTTACATGTTCTGAACAAAATTTGACTTAACTTGAATATTCAAAGCCTTGAACAAAAAAGTTTTTTTTTCTCAGAATTACTCATCTACCTCATAGTACTGCAACTATAGTCTTCGGTTCTCTTATTGTATCTACTGGAAACATGAAAATGTTGAACATAACCGCTATGGAAAGACAATCTCTATTTCTAAACATTCAATTTCGTTGACACGAGTATGTAATTAATGGTATGTAATATTTGTAGCTGGGTGTGGACTTAAAGGTGAAGCTATTCGTTCAACAAATATGCCCACTCAACAGGAAAAGGTTTCAAAGGTCCAAAGGTCGTAACAGGTAATGAGAGTATTCTTTCTTCCTTAGCTTTCAAGCGAATTTTGAAAGATTATTCATTGTTTTGTACTTTTAAGAGATTCAAACATTGACAATCTTTTGAATGTCCATTGGATCTTATTCTTTAGCTCTTTAGCCAAAAAATAGTCTGCGAGTCCAAATAGGTAGGGAAGAAAGTCCTTAGAATTGGCTCTCTTTATTCATTAGAGAAATGTGAGTTTTAATTTCACAAACGAAACTGTTCCTAAAATATTGCTGAAATTCCCATTTGACATCCTGCATGTAGATGGCAGGTTACCATTCATACAACGGAAATCTTAAGAAATAATCTCTGAAAATGTCACCTATATACCCTTAGGTATAGTTGTAATAGTAGTCAAAACAATAGTATAACTACTCAGCTCAATAGAAATAGCCATTGCTATGAAATTGTTGATTTGGTCTTTAGATAACCCATATATTTATATAGTTCTTGAAATTTTTATCTTAATGCTCTTAACCTTACAAGTAGCTGTGATGGAAGTAGTAGCTAGATCAATAGTAATAACAGTAGTTAGAACTATTAAATGTTGCAGTAGCAGTAGTACTAGTGTAGTGTACACATATTGCCAATATATTTATGATTTGTCGGTCCACTGCTCAGTAGGGGCCTCCCCCAGGCCACTCAGTGTTTCCCAAGGTGACGATATGAGAATGAAAACTATTAAATGTTGCAGTAGCAGTAGTACTAGTGTAGTGTACACATATTGCCAATATATTTATGATTTGTCGGTCCACTGCTCAGTAGGGGCCTCCCCCAGGCCACTCAGTGTTTCCCAAGGTGACGATATGAGAATGAAAACTATTAAATGTTGCAGTAGCAGTAGTACTAGTGTAGTGTACACATATTGCCTATATATTTATGATTTGTCAGTCCACTGATCAGTAGGGGCCTCCCCCAGGCCACTCAGTGTTTACCAAGGTGATAATATGAGAATGACTTGCGCATGTGTAGGGTACTTCAACAGGAAGTACGGACCAAGGGTGGACCTTTTCCCTGGGGGTCCATGATAGAAACTAAGGCACCATCATTTGTGGCCATAAATACAGGTGGAAGAGGAAAAAGGCCCCTCAAATGTACACTCAACAGGTCCCACTGCCGTGCGCAGAGTTCCTGTGAGAACCTTTTCACAGTAACGGGTTAGGTTGCATGGTGACGCTGAACACCATCGTCAGAGGAGCCTCTATAGGAGGGAAATTGTGACTGGGTTTAAGATCTAGATCTATGGACAACAACCTCTGCAACGGGCTGCCTCGATCCTTCTGAGGCACCTGTAAGACTGGGGACCTTGTAGTCAACTCAATTCCCACTGGAGTAGTGGCAACCCTCAAGGAAATTATAGCCTTGTAAACGAAACAGCAGTCGCACAGGATTGTGATTAATGGACAACTCTTCTAGAATTACTGTGTTTTGGATGATGTTTTTGGACTGAAAAAACTCTTTCTAGCTAATTTATCTACTATGGGCTGCCTTCCTGTTGGAGTATAATATTTGTAGGGATGAATATATAATGAGTCGAAGATAAAAGGATTTTGACTGTATGGGCAACATTTTGACTCTTGTTGATAGAGGAGTATCACCAAGTACTGAAAACCGTGTTTTGAGCAAGATGTGTCCAGTATGGCACAAAGCCTCCATTGATACTGGAGTGTCCCAGTGAATTCTTGGTGTCAACTTCTAACCCGACTTAAGTGCTTCGGTGTAGAAGATACCATGGTCACCGTCTTGTACTAGTATCCGGGACCAGTGCTTTTCATGAGGCTGAAATATTTTCAATGATTTAAAGAACATTAAAATTGGAACTTAAAATTTTATAAGGTTAAAATATAACTATTGTATTGACATTTTGACGGACAAATTTAGACGATTCGAACTGGTCTTATTAGAAATTTCAGAAACTCATAGTCCAGGGGTAGGACGCATGAAATTAGGTTATATATAATTTGTTTACACAGGCAGGAAGGTTTGGGTACATAAAAAGGGAGTAGCATTCAAGACGAATGAGAAAGCTCCTTAGTGTTGTTTACGCTAGAATTCATTAATAAAAGAAAACTAATCGCTCATTTTACAACTAAAAAGTGTAGAATATCAGTTATAGTAGTATATGCCCCTGTGGGACTGACTGACAGATATACATACTATGGTGACTCAGATAAATTTTACTTACAGTTACAGGAGCAAATAGACAGAGTCCTAGGTAGATATATGGTGTTGTTATTTCAAGATTTTAATGCTCATGTCGGTAGCGATAGAAATGGATTGTATCATAGCATAAGTAAATTTGGTGTTTTAAAGGAAAACAGTAATGGCTACAGACTGTTGCAATTTTGTACGTATAAAAATCTAGTGGTAACCAATAAAATGTCCCATAGGTTGACATGGTATTTACGTGATTGTAAGAAAACAAATCTTTTTGATTATGTTGTTTTAGAATGACGACTGACAGGATCAATGCAAGATACTAGGGTTTATCGAATTGTGGTTATTGATGTTAAAAGTAAAAACCACCGTCTAGTAGTGTCTGCAATTAATTTACAGATGAAATTTTAGAAATATAACTTCCTCTCAGGAGTAATAGTGTTGGTAGACTCTAGGATGAGAATTTGAGAGAAACTTTCCAGGAACAGTTGAATACCAAACTGGAGAGTTTAAGATTTGACGATATGGAAGATGGATTGAATAATTTTAGTAAAACAATTTGTGAAGTTGCTGAGTATGTCTTAGGGAAGAAAATTACAACCACACCAAGGAATATTAGTGAAAAAGCTTTATATTTAGTAGAGACAAGAAGTGGCTTGTTCAAGGATTATCTGAGTGATAGATTAATCAAACAGTTCGTGGTAACGAACCCGTTAGTAAGGAGTGACCCGGCTCAATAGTAACCAAAACTCTAAAAAATGGAATTTTGATACCAATAGCTATATCAAAAGAATCGCATTTTAATGCTGGTTTTAAATATATAAGTTTCATCAAGTTTAGTCTTACCCATCAAAAGTTACGAGCCTGAGAAAATTTGCGTTATTTTAGAAAATAGGGGGAAACACACCCTAAAAGTCATAGAATCTTAACGAAAATCACACCATCAGATTCAGGGTATCAGAGAACCCTATTGTAGAAGTTTCGAGCTCCTATCTACAAAAATGTGGAATTTTGCATTTTTTGCCAGAAGGCAGATCACTGATGCGTGTTTATTTGTTTTTTTGTTTTTTTTTTTTTTTTCCAGGGGTGATCGTATCGACCCAGTTGTCCTAGAATGTTGCAAGAGGGCTCATTCTAACGGAAATGAAAAGTTCTAGTGCCCTTTTTAAGTGACCAAAAAAATTGGAGGGCACCTAGGCCCCTCCCACGCTAATTATTTTCCCAAAGTCAACGGATCAAAATTCTGAGATAGCCATTTTATTCAGCGTAGTCGAAAAACCTTATAACTATATCTTTGGGGACGACTTACTCCCCCACAGTCCCCGTGGGAGGGGCAACAAGTTACAAACTATGACCTGTGCTTACATATAGTAATGGTTATTGGGAAGTATACAGGCGTTTTCAGGAGGATTTTTTTGGTTGGGGGGAGGGGTTGAGAAGAGGGGGATATGCTGGGGGAACTTTCCATCGAGAATTTGTCATGGGAGAAGAAAACTTCCATGAAGGGAGCGCAGGATTTACTGGCATTATTTAAAAAAAAATTAAAAATAAATGTGAAAAAGCTTTTTCAGCTGGAAGTAAGGAACAGCAATAAAACTTAAAACAAACAGAAATTATTACCCATATAAGGGGCTCACCTCCTTATGATACCTAGCTCTTTACGCTAAAGTATTTTTAGTAATTTCAACTATTTATTCTACGGCTTTTGTGATTCAGAGGTCATTCTTAATGAATTGGGATAAAATTTAAGCTTTAGTGTAAAGAGCGAGGTACTGACGATGGGGCGAATCCCCTCATATATGTAATAAAAACATGAGAGTACAAAAGTTCTTTACGTAAGCTAATTTATAAGTTACGTAAATCTTTTACCAATAAAAAGATTCGTAAAAAATTAAAAGTTCTAGTTGCCTTTTTAATTAACCAAAAAATCGGAGGGCAACTAGGCTTCGCTCCCGCTCTTTTTTTCTCAAAATCATTCGATCAAAATTATGAGAAAGCCATTTAGCCCCCCCCCCCAAAAAAAATATGCAAAATTTCGTTTTGATTATTCCTCTGCGGAGAGCCAAAATCAAAACATGCATTGATTCAAAAACGTTCAGAAATTAAATAAAAAAAAAGAGTTTTTTTTAACTGAAAGTAAGGAGCGACATTAAAACTTAAAACGCACAGAAATTACTTAGTATATGAAAGAGGCTGCTTCCTCATCAACGCCCCGCTCTTTACGCTAAAGTTTTTTACTGTTTTAAAAAGAAGAATTGAGAGAAAGAGTCAAACTTTAGCGTAAAGAGCGGGGCGTTGATGAGGAAGCAGCCTCTTTCATATACTAAGTAATTTCTGTGCGTTTTAAGTTTTAATGTCGCTCCTTACTTTCAGTTAAAAAAACTCGTTTTTTTTTATTTAATTGAAAAAAAAATGAATGTAAAGAAAGTGGGAAAAGTATTAAAACGTGAACAGAACAGGTGGGAGTGGAGGCCATGGATAAAGATAGGAACGGGGCCATAATTAGTTATAAGGAAACAGTTGCAGATAGATAGGCAAAACATTTTGAGAATGTGCTAAACCGAGATATAGTTGCAGGGAAAGATATAGAGGAGGATGAAGAACCTTGTGATACCTTAGGTGTGAAGTAAGATTTTGTTTTGTAAGGAGGAATTAGTGACAGAACTAACAAGATGAAAAATAGTTAGGCTCCAGGTGCTGATAGTGTGGTAAATGAGTTTCTTAAATATGAGGGCTCTGAGGTTATAAATAAGCTACGGAAGATTATCAATGTAATTTTTGAAATAGGAAAGTACCTAGTGATTTTATAAGAACCTTAATATAAACCACTGTATAAGAGAAATGATAAGAATGAGTGTAGTAATTGTCGAGGCATTAGTCTGGTTTTTATAGGTAGCAAAATTACTGTTATAGGTATTTACCCTCTGGAAAATATCCCCCCGGAAATAAATCCCCTTCCATCCTTTCAAAAATTATTTTTCCAATTTTTTAAATTTTATTCGTTTTTTTTTTCTTTGTTGATAAGTGCTAAGGAATGAGAAGAAGAGGAATTTACGCACCACAAGTATCGTAGAAACTTAAACAAATCCGTAAATACATTTTGTTGAGAAGACTTATACAATTTTATAAAAATTTTGGCAGAAAATAGCGCCAAATTAAAAAAAAAAACTAAAGAAGAAAAAAAATGAAGGTGAACAATCATTAAAATTAAGCTAAAAACATATGGCACTAAAAAGTTTAAGAAGTTTTAGCTTTCCTTTGAAAGGATAGTTGGCTTTGGGAACCAACAAATTCTTATTGTTTAAGTTTTTTGGATGAAAGCGTTGTCAAATTCTACGAGTTTTTTTTTTTTTTTTGTTTTTTTTTTATCTTCCAGATGTAAAACTACCACAAATAACCAGGATAACCTAATCAAATTCAAAACTAGCAAAACTTAAAAGGAACAGGGCTGATAACACCCATGTCTTCTCAAGACCGGAACATAATTTGCACTAATAGTAACCGTGCATGGTCAGTTTAATATACATACTCTGATATTTATTCCTTATAGTCTTAATACTTCTTAATTTATTAAAGCCAAAAAGTGAAAATATTTAAAATTTATTTTGTTTCATAAAAGTGCAAATTATATTCCAGTCTTGAGAAGGAGGGGGAGGTTGTCAGCCCTAAACATGTTAATTTTTGCTTTTTCGAGTTTTAATAAGTTATTTACTGTAATTTCTGTTCGTTTTAGGTTTGATTAATTTATTGATAATGATTTGTGGTAGTTTTACGCTTGGAAAATTAGTTGCATTTATTTCTACTCATTTCTAGCTTGATGAGGATCTTTACTATTCTTTGACAAACTTGTTTTTCGGAAAAAATTTTAAATTTGTTTCTGTTAATTTTTTATTGACATGGTCTTTTTCATAGAAAAAATATTTTAAATCTTTTTGTTTTTCTATTAGACTCCATAGTTTTTATTTTGATTATCTGACTTTATTTCTGCTCATTTTTGGTTTTATGAAGCTCTTTAACTTTTCTTTTAAAAAACTTTTCCCGAATGTTTCCCATTAGTAAATACTATTTGCAAATAATTAAATAAAGAAACATAAGTTTTTTTCAACTGAAAATAAGTAGCAGCATCAAACCTTAAAACGAGCAGAAACTATTGAGTATATGAAAGGGTGCCTCCTCCTCAAGACCTTGCTCTTTACGCTAAAGCCTTTTCTTAGAATTTTAAAACAAAACTTATTATTCTCCTAAATGGTCATTGTGTCTCAGGATCTTTGTTAAGGAATTATGACAAAAAGTTAAAACTTTAGCGTGAAGAAAAAAGTCTTGTGGAAGGGTACACCTTTCATATACGTAATAATTTTAGTTCGTTTTAAGTTTTGACGTTGCTCAATACTTTCAGTTTAAAAAACATTTATTTTGTTTAATCTCTGATGGTATTTAAATAATACCGGGAAATCTGGCCCTCTCTCCATGAAAAAAATCTGGCACTTGTTTATTATACACCACTCTCTCAAGTTTACGCTATGTAAAACTTGAGAACAAAACACTTTGTTCGTCATTTTCTTGGTTACTTTAGAAGCAAATTTGGGCTATTCATTTACATCTTAGGGGGGGGGGTGGGAGGGGAGTAAAAGTAAAGTATTGCGGGTCTACATGCAAAATGTGTTTGGTACAGTTAATCTGCATATTATGAATTAAGAATTGTTTTTTGACTTCAAATAGTCCAAATACTTTACCTCCCCTCTCATGTGTAAATATTTAGGCCAAATTATATATTTTTCTTCTATTCTATCACTTTTCTTTGCCTTGTCTCACCCTAAGCCGGAAGAAACTAATGAAGAACCCCTTTTTCTCGAGTTTTACACAGTGTAAACTTGAGAGAGTGGCGTATAATACACAAGTACCGAAATTCCTTCCAGAAATACCAAAAATAAAGACAAAACTCGAACAAATTTATCAAATTTGGAAAATTTTACTTTTCAGGGGGATCATTTTTCACGGGGGTGGAGGGTCTTTTCAGGGGGGAGGGGGCCCACGGGTTGTATTTTATTCGGGGTGGTATTACCTGGGGAAAGGTGTTTTCGGGGGGAGGTTTTTTTGGGGGAATATTTTCCAGAGTTTTTTTGTTGGGGGTGGGGGTTACTCTCCGGGGGTATCTTTCAGGGGGAGGGGTAAATGCTGGGAACAAAAATTACTTAGTAAGATGATACTTTTTAGACTGAGAGATGCTGTAGACAAAGTTTTAAGAGAAGAACAGTGCGGTTTTAAAAAAAACGTAGAGGATATGTCGACCAAATTTTTACTGTTAGGTTAATAATTAAGAAGTGCCCGAGTTATCAAACATCTTTGGTCCTCAGTTTTATACATTAAACTGGTATTTATTGGAATTTATGTAGTATGTTGATGAAGCTCAGTTAGTTTCAGGTCAAGAAGTTTTTAGTGTTCATCTTTTGGTCACGTATTTTAGTTTTTCATCAAATTCCTGCAATTTTATTAGCCTGGAAAATTTCCTCACCTCAGAACACTTCATGACCTCACCTTTATTCCCTAGAATATAACCAGTTTCTGGTGACCTCACCAGTTTCTATTCCCAGAAATATAATAAACACGTGAGTATCCAGCCACTGATTTACTAAGAAAGGAAAGGATAGTTGAGAAAACGAGGGTTTTGTCAGCCAGTAGCAAAATCTGAAGACAAAAAACATGCAAATATTCCGGTAAGGACCTCCACCAAGTTGTCCTCAGTGCTAAGAAGAAACAAAAATCTAACCTTGCGAAGAGAATTGAACAAGAGGAGAAAATATACATGAAGACGAAAAACAGACAGACATTTTGATAAGGACCTCCACTACGTCGTCCTCAGTGTTAAAACACAAAACTATAACAAAATAAAAAAAGAAGAAAAAAAGCAACCAATAAAATCTGACCTTTCGAAGTGAATTGAATAAGAGGAGAGAAAATGTTCATAAAGACGAAAAGCAAGCAAATATTTTGAGAAGGACCTCCGCCAAGTTGTCCTCAGTGCTCCAAAAAAAAAGAAAGAAAAAAAAGAAGAAGACAAAACCAACAAACCAAATCTAACTTTTTGAAACAAATTGAACAAGAGGAGAAAAGATAGTCAACTATACTTTCCGGTTTTGGTTCCGTACGCCATGTATAGCCAGTGTGGTCTTAATATATATTTACTGATTAACTATTAGACTAGATATTTACACTCTCCTCCTCATCTCCTACTAACAACAAAGAAATAAATCTCCGGGATGAACAAACAAACGGGACTGAGGCTTTAAAGAAAAAATATAAATATAAATTTAAAGAAAAAATAAAAACTAAAACGACTCGGATATTTCACCTGTAAAAAAAATGAGGCGTCATAAAGACTGATAAAACAAGAATAAAAACTAAAATAACCTAAAATAAAATAAAATACCAAACCAAGAAATAAAAACAACCAGGATCAATATCTACAATTGTTGCAACTGAGACTATAGGTCACAGAAGCTAATAGAGTTGCTTCAATGAGAGCACCAAGGAAATGAATAAAATAAAATGAACATGAAGTTAACAATTTTGTTGCGAATCAATCCTATTGTTTGCTATTACTGCTAAAATTCTCCTAGGTCTTTTATTTAATCTAGTGCCCCGCTGATTTTTTCAAAACCTTATTGCCCTCATTAACAGTTGGTTCCCTTTTAATATATATATATCGGGTCAATATTCAAATTGCCTGCATGTCTAGTTTTTGTGTTATTGTCAAGAATATGTTTTTATTTCAATAGCCAACTGAATGTGCTTACTTTTTAATTATGGGGTTCAGTTTTGGTTTTACTTTGTTTGCTTTGTCAAGGATAAAGTAAAATAAAGTAAGACGGCACTAGACCCTTAAGGTCAAAACCGGCAGTGTTGATCTCCGTTTCATGGCCCTTCAGCCAGGAAGTACGATGGGGGGGAGGGGGTTGGGGGCCAACCATCCTGTGCTTTCACACACCCTTCCTGCTTGCATTTCCCAGATTTCTCCAGGTACCCATTTAGAGCTGGGTCGACTCTGGCTGAACTTACAGAGTCACGCCACTCACCCCCGTCCCAAATAACTGGTCACAACTGGGATTGAACCCGTGCCCCTTGGACACAGAATTTCCTGGCCAGCGCGCCAACCACTCAGCCAGGACGGATAACTAACCGTCCTAGATAAGTAACTGTCAAGGATAACTAAATTTCGGGCTCAATTTTTCTAGTTCTTTTGTTTTAGTTTTGGCCTTTATTTTGCTGAGCGTACTGATTGTGCTTATCTTTTAATTTTGGAGTTTATTTTTTGTTTATACTTCGCTTGCTTTATCAATTAGTTTTCTTGTACTTTACTTAGGTCGTATACTCTTATTGGTCATATAGTGAAAACAATTGTTTAGGTTTCATTTCAATTTTTTTTTTTTTTTTTTTTTTTTTTTTTGGATCGTTATGCTACTGAGTTGATTCATTTATGGCTTCACTCGTTTATTCCCATTGTTGCATAGTTGCGCAAACCTGTTAAAAGGGATTTTATAGAATCTTTTTATGGGGAGAAGGGACTTGCCTGCAGTGTAAGGGCACTGATGGGATATCCCCTATGAACGACATATTTCCTACGAACCTTGATTCAGGCAAGTATGCTGGATTTCAATTTGAATATTTTGGAACAGAGAAAGTAGGAAGGGCTAGTGATGATTTCCTTCCGGGAGCAAAAAAATCAATTAGTGTGACAATATATTGCCAATTACCGTGAAAATCGTGCCAACCCAGTACGAGGGGGAAACCCTATAGTTTTCCTGAAGTTGGAACTACGTCCTTATACATTTTGGGAAGCCGCTGAAGAGCGGCAATTTGTACGAAGGTGGATCTTCTTAGCTACTGTACACAAGAGAACTTTTCTTTTAAAAACCTGGACAAAGAAAGTAATATAATAATTTTTATTTGTAGTAAAAATAACCAAAAGAGTCGTTCTTCCTAGATATCAAAATATATAAGCAACCATAAATATGAATAAATAAAAGTTGAAGGGGCACAATATAATTCACCAAAAATGATACCTTCGAAATATCAAGACAAAAAAAAAGAAGTTAGGAAAGTAAAATGTATAGTAAGATATAAACAACAACCAAGGATTCCATTTTTGTTTAAACAATAGTAAATTCAACAAATACACGTTTTATATTAAACTTAGTTTAGATAATTTAATAAAAAACATTAAAATTTATTATCAGATTTAATATAATTCATACGTATAAATAAAATAAATGTATTCAAGTGAAAGTGAGAAGCAATTAAAAACTTAAGAGGAGCAAAAATTATTCCGTAAGAGAAGCAGGGCTGCTCCCTCCCCAGTCCCTTGGTTGTTAAAATAAGGTTTTGTAGGGCTTATAAAAAGCTTCTTATTCCAAATCAATGGAATTCATGGTTTAGCTATCATTGTTGAGGCAAAAAAGTCAATCTCTAGCGTAAAGAACGAGGGATTGAGGAGAGAATATTTTCCGTTAGTTTTAAGTTTTAAGTTTTAATTTTGTTCCCTACTTTCAATTAAAAAATCTTGTGTTTTCTATCCAGTTTCTGATGTTTTTCTTTCTAATCAGATCGACAAATCCTACATTCTACTGTGGAAAATTTCCCCCAAGAGATCCCCCTCCACAAAAATTACCTCCTCCCACTTTTCTGAAAAACCTCTTGAGTTTCTTGATAAAAAATACAATGTGTTAGCAATGAGGAAATTCCATAGCTAAAGCCCTCCCCCCGGGGCTTGGGAAGGGGGGCAGTTATTTCATCGTCAAAGGCATTATTATCGGACTTTTCAACTATGTTTAACAAAATGGCCGTCTCAAGATTTTGATCTGTTGTCTTCAGGGAAAAAGTAGGCATAGAAAGGGGACTACTTACCCTCCCATCTTTTTGGTCGCTTACAAAGGGCACAAGAACTTCCATTTTCTATTTGTGAGCCCTCTCCCAATCTTATAGTTTGAGATGATCACTTCTGGAAAAAAAACCCAAAGAAAGCTGTAATCTGTATTATGGAAAAAAAAAAATACAAATTCCAAATTTTCGTAGATAGGAGCTTGAAACCTCTACAGTATTTTACTCAAATATGCTGATTCTGTTGGTTGGATTTTCATAGGGATCTCTTGATTTTTTGCAGGCGTATTCCCCTTTTTCAATAATCAGGCAAGTTTTTTCAGGCTCATAGCTTTTGATGGGTAAGATTAAACTTTATGAATCTTTTATAATTTGAATCAATATAAAATTCAATTATTTTGATGTGTTAATTATTGTCAAAATCATTCTAATTTTATAGTTTTGGTTGCTATTAGATGAAGTTGCTCCTTACTTACAGTTCGTTACCACCTAAAGATTGATAGTTGACAATAAGATCATAGTAAAAGTGGCAGTGTTGAAGGGTGGAAAATTTTAGGGTACTCATCTAACCGAAAGTTAAGAGCTTTTGCGCGCTCATTGCTACTACTACTAATAGAAATAACTCCCCGCAGTACCAAGCCGCCTGAGGCCAACACAGCTACGCCCACTCCTTCTCCGACCCAATCTATTCAAGTCGTCCCTCTTTACACCCTCCCAGGAAGTTTTCAATTCCTTTAAATCTTTATTTATGACATCCTCCCACCCCAATTGAGGACGACCTGCTTTCCGCTTAGCCCCAGACAGTTAGCCAAAAAGGACAATCTTCGGCAATTTGTCATTATTCATCCGCAGAACGTGGCATAGACATCTCAACCTATCTTTCATTATAGCCCTAGAAAGCGGGATTGGACCACAATCTTCGTACAACCTACTGTTTGAAATACGGTCAGTCAGCCAGGTACACAGACCAATGCGTAGGCGTAGCCCTCCCTATTCCTTTCTTTGTCCTAGTCCATCATAGCATTAAGTGAAAACTTCCAGATAGACATTTTACTGAAAACACAATGAGAAAGTCTAATAAATATACAAGCAGAGATAATATAACTTAAGTAGCCTCTAGGGCAGGGGACCTAGATTATGTAAATAACCCATTGTTCCCAGAGACATTTTAAAATAAAAGAATGGCAGCAATGTTTTATCTAGGCTCTCTAGTTGTTTTTCCATCATTCCTTGATTCAAAGGGAACTCAAACTTTTTAAAAATAGAGCGGTACAAGTAATTTAAC
Organism: Artemia franciscana; assembly: GCF_032884065.1. NCBI lineage: Eukaryota > Metazoa > Arthropoda > Branchiopoda > Anostraca > Artemiidae > Artemia > Artemia franciscana. The sequence goes on along the minus strand of NW_027062717.1, from coordinate 197,307 downwards.
AGATAGACCGTAAAACTTATGTGTTTTATGTGTTGAACAACAGGGGTACAATTTTAAAATTAAAGTTTAGGCTGGCACACAATTGTGCAAGAAATAAGTCCTGAAAGGCCAAACATTTTCCGATTTGTTTCGAACTTAAATCCTTAACTCTCTGTCCCAGTTATGTAGATATGCAAGAACAACTGAAAAAATATTGATTGAGTTTAAAAGGGATAATAAAAAGTACTCAACGAAATATTCTCCATATAGTTTGAAACTTACATCCTTAAGCTTAAGGGGAAAAAGTCCACGATGTTATGAAAAAGGTTTGTGTTAGAGAGGCCCGTTGATAAAAGGAACTGAAAATAGAACAATTTGTTTTGCAGACTTTAAACTTATCTCTGTAAGGTCTTAGATAAGGTGTAGCCCAATAAAGAACAATAGTTTACCAGGAAATAGGTCTTGAAGAATGACCTTTTTCGAAACAGGTTAAGACTTACATTCGTAGCCTAAATAGCTTACCAAGTTACAAGCTTATATCCTTACTCAAGGTGCCACTCATACATAAAACAAGGTTATGGGTGCAGTTTAGTGAATATTTTTATGCCAAAGGGGGGGGGAGAACAAAATCCTGTTTAGGTAAATTTTCTGGTCAAATTTTTCCCATATTCTGTGAGAGATCTTTCATAATCATAAGGAGGAAGAGGGAAATCATCGTCTAAATAATTTTGGTTCGCAGGGCTAAATTGTTTTAATGGTTGTAAGCAATATTTCCCTGGTATTACTTAAAACGGGAATGCTGTTTAATCCTTACATCTTAGAGCAGGCATTGAGGGAAAAATATTGGAACGAATGTCTTCTTATAAGGTGAGTTGCATGTTAAAATCAATAAAATAATAGTCTTGTGCAAATAAAACTGATTTGTATCTAATCGATTTCTATCTACAGGCAGTTCTCATACACACATAAATTGCTTGAATTATCAGTACGAAATCATACAGTTCGTGGTAACAAACTGTAAGTAAGGAGCGACCCGGCTCAATAGTAACTGAAACTTTAAAAAACGAACTTTTTATACCAGATCCATTGGTCCTAGAATGTTGTGAAAGGGCTCATTCTAACTGAAATTAAAAGTTCTAGTGCCTCTTTTAAGTGACCAAAAAATTTGAGGAAAACTATTCCCACTCTCACGCTCATTTTTCCCCAAACTCATCGGGTCGAAACTTCAGTACTAGTACTTCAGTACTTCGTTCAACAAATATGCCCACTCAACTGAGGAAAGGTTTCAAAAGTCCACAGGTTGTAACTGGTAAGGAGAGTATTCTTTCTTCTTTAGCTTTCAAGCAAATTTTAAAGATTATTCATTGTTTTGTACTTTTAAGAGATTCAAACATTGACAATCTTTTGTCTGTTCATTGGATCTTATTCTTTAGCTCTTTAACCAAAAAATAGTCTGCGAGTCCAAATAGTTAGGGAAGAAAGCCCTTAGAATTGGCTCTCTTTATTCTTTAGCGAAAGGTGAGTGTTAATTTCACACAGGAAACTGTTCCTAAAATATTGCTGATATTCCCATTTGCCATCCTGCATATGGATGGCAGGTTACCATTCATACAACAGAAATCTTAAGAAATATTCTCTGAAAATGTCACCTACATACCCTCAGGTATAATTGTTGTAATAGTAGTCAAAACAATAGTATAACTGCTCAGCTCAATAGAAATGGCCATTGCTATGAAATTGTTGATTTGGTCTTTAGATAACCCATATATTTATATAGTTCTTGAAATGTTTATCTTAATGCTCTTAATTTTAAAAGTAGCTGCGATGGAAGTAGTAGCTACATCAATAGTAATAACAGTAGTTAGAACTATTAAATGTTGCAGTAGAAGTAGTACTAGTGTAGTGTACACATATTGCCAATATATTTATGATTTGTCGGTCCACTGCTCAGTAGGGGCCTCCCCCAGGCCACTCAGTGTTTCCCAAGGTGACGATATGAGAATGAGAACTATTAAATGTTGCAGTAGCAGTAGTACTAGTGTAGTGTACATATATTGCCTATATATTTATGATTTGTCGGTCCACTGATCAGTAGGGGCCTCCCCCAGGCCACTCAGTGTTTACCAAGGTGACGATATGAGAATGACCTGCGCATGTGTAGGGTACTTCAACAGGAAGTACGGACCAAGGGTGGACCTTTTCCCTGGGGGTCCATGATTGAAACGGAGGCACCATCGTTTGTGGCCATAAATACAATCGGAAGAGGAAAAAAGCCCCTCAAATGTACACTCAACAGGTCCCACTGCCGTGTGCAGAGTTTCTGTGAGAACATTTCCCAGTAACGGGTTTGGTTGCATGGTGACGCTGAACACCATCGTCAGAGGAGCCTCTATAGGAGGGCAATTGTGGCAGGGCTTAAGATCTATGGACAAAAACCTCTGCAACGGGCTGCCTCGATCCTTTTGACGCACCTGTAAGACTGGGGACCTTGTGGTCAACTCAATTACCACCGGAGTAGTGGCAACCCTCAAGGAAATTATAGCCTTGTGAACGAAACAGCAGTCACACGTGATTGTGATTAATGGACAACTCTTCTAGAATTAGTGTGTTTTGGATGATGTTTTCGGACTGAAAAAACTCTTTCTAGCTAATTTATCTACTATGGGCTGCCTTCCCGTTGTAGTATAATATTTGTAGGGGATGCATATACAATGAGTCGAAGATAATAGGATTTTGACTATATGGGCAACATTTAGACTCTTGTTGATAGAAGAGTATGGCCAAGTGCTGAAAACCGTGTTTTGAGCAAGATGTGTTCAGTAAGGCACAAAGCCTCCATTCATACTGGAGTGTCCCAGTGACTTCTTGTTGTCAACTTCTAACCCGACTTAAGCGCTTCGGTGTAGAAGATACATTGGTCACCGTCTTGTACTGGTATCCGGGACCAGTGCTTGTCAAGAGGCTGAAATATTTTCAATGATTTAAAGAACATGAAAATTGGAACTTGAAATTTTATAAGGTAAAAATATAACTATCGTATTGACATTTTGACCGACAAATTTAGACGATTCGAACTGGTCTTATTAGAAATTTTAGAAACTCATAGGGTAGGAAGCATGAAATTAGGTTATATATAATTTGTTTACTCAGGCACGAAGGTTTGGGTACATAGAAAGGGAGTAGCATTCAAGACGAATGAGAAAGCTTCATAGTGTTGTTTACGCTAGGAAGTTATTAATAAAAGAAAACTAATCGCTCATTTTACAACTAAAAGGTGTAGAGCATCATTTATAGTAGTATATGCCCCTGTAGGACTGACTGACAGATATACTAGTGACTCAGATAAATTTTACTTACAGTTACAGGAGCAAATAGACAGAGTCCCGGGTAGATATATGGTGTTATTATTTCAAGATTCTAATACCCAGTTGGTAGCGATAGAAATGAATTGTATCTTGGCCTAAGTAAATTTGCTGTTGGAAAGGAAAATAGTAATGGCTACAGACTTGCAATTTTGTATGTATAAGAATCTAGTTGTAACCAATAAAATGTCCCATAAGTTGAAATGGTATTTGCATGATAGTAAGAAAACAAATCTTTTTGATTATGTTGTCTTAGAATGACGACTGACAGGATCAATGCAAGATACTAGGGTTTATCGAAGTGTGGTTATTGACGTTAAAAGTAAAAACCACCGTCTAGTAGTATGTATAATTAATTTAAAGCTGAAATTTTGGAAACATAACTTCCTCTTAGGAAGCTATGGTGTTGGTAGACTCTAGGATAAGAATTTGAGAGTATATTACTCATGATGTGTTGTTACCTGCCTTTTAGACTGAGGGTATAAGAATTAATTAAAAAGAATTGATTAGTTTAATTAATTCATTAAAATCAATTAATTAATAAGAACAAATAATGACATCATTAATGATGATTGAGTTCTGAGACACCCCCATTACCTTGCTCCTCTTACAATTTTCGATTCAATAATGCAAATAATTTTTAAAATTTTCAAAAATCTAAGCAACATTAAAATTGTCATTAAAATAACTTCCATTGACCATGCATTTTCGACTTTTTTGGCTGTGTTTCATCTTGGCTAAACTCCAGAAGTTCCTCCTTATTTAATCAAAAAGTTTTATATCAGAAAATCAGGCTGCTGAGAAAAAAATTAATTTAATTTACAAATAAATTAGTAATTTTTATTTTATTTAATTATTAATGAATTCAATAATTTAAAATAATTTATACCTGATCACTTCCAGAAAGATGTTGGCCCATTATTTTATTCTTGTAGAAAATTAGCCATTTTTTGTACTCAGCAGTGGCTGTTGCAAGACGACGCTTCCAGTATTTCCCTTCAAGGACTATGGCTTCAGGTTTACAATAATTATCCACGTCCAAGGGGGAAGTAAACTGAACAATTGTGCCAGGATGTTTGAAAGTAACTAGCAATAAAGATCTATTCTAAGTGAAGGCATGTTAACTCCATATTTCAATAGACTATAGATTATATCTAGTCAATTAATTAATATGCCACTGAAATTAATTCATCAGTCTCTTTTCTTTCAATTTAGAAGTTATACAAAATAAAATTTTTAATACAAATTTAATCTTAATGAAATTTAATAATTTTAATTAGTTAATTAAAATTAATTAATTTTAAATTTAATAGATTACAATAGCAACAATATTTTATTCTAAGTAGTCAAGTTAACTCCACTTTTAAGAAAACTATAAATCATATCTAGTCGATTAATTACAATTAATTAATCGATAACAATACCGTTAAAATCAATTCAGTAATTTAGGTTTTTAGTTTAATATACTAACAATTATTAATATAACTAATAAACTAAATAATTAATTTAATTTTGAATAAAACTAAAAAAAATTAATTTATTGAATTAAAATTAATTAATTATAATAGCAATAAAGATTAACTCTATGGAAAGCCATATTAGCACCAGAGTCAAAGTACACATTGTATCTAGCTGAGAAAGATAAATCTTTTCTTGAGAGTTGCAGCCCCTGCAAACTTATCACTAATTTTAGGGTTAGTCTATACTAAGTCATAGAATTTGTAACAGCCATTTTTATACATCCCTGGAAAAGACTTATGCCAGCTGTGCCTTTCACTCTTATTATTATTATTATTAATTAATTGGCATTATTATTAATAATGACGACTTGATTCAGTCCTGTCTAATATACTTGACTCAAGTCCATTTAACATTGTCCATCATAAGTCAAACCAAAATCTCGATTGTCCCTAAATTTCTATGACTATCTACCTTAGTTTTGTTAATAGCAATTAAGTTATGGGGAAGAATCTTGAAGGTTTTTTCCAGGCCTTTGATCTTCTTAAATGAAAAAAAATTCTTCACAGTCGAGGTTCTTGTTTATAAAATAATTCATTTGATATAATTTTAATTTTCCACAAGTTACTCAGAAGCTAAGAGGAGGTCTTTGTCTTTGGCAGTCACACATTTGAAAACTACTAAATACTTATTTATCATTAATAGCAATTATGCTCTTGGGCATAACCTTGATGAGTTCTTAAAGGACGCCAATCCTCTTAAACGAAATAATTGTAGTTTTCATCACAACCCAGGCTGTTATTTTTGAAATAGTTCATGGGACATAATTCTCATTTTTTTTAGCTTAAATTGTTTTTACTGAAAAGCTTATATTAGGTGTTTCACATCCCTAAATATTCAAATTGGTTAAAACGGCCACAACAAGGGTGACAAATACAGCAAGTTATATTATTACTTCAGTAAAAATCGTACAAAAGATCAATACCAAATGATATTAATTTTCGCTAAAAAATATAGTTAACCATGTTGATTGTTGCATGAGGTTTCTAAGCAGATTAGGGATATATTTTGACGTCTCCATATAATGGGAAAGTAAAGTTCGTGAAAATGGTATGCTATTCAATTAGTTTTCATTTTAAAAGGAGTTTTAGCAACAAGTCACGTTATATAGCCCATTCAAGCGTATGGGGAATTACTTAAAACCTATTGGTACCATAAGAAAACTGATTCCGTTTTCCCATAGTACTGACCGGTTTTGAGGCTAAGATTTTTTTTTTAGTTTTCCTGTGGTATCGATCGGTTTTTCGTGTGTCGTCGAGGAAATATGATTAAATGTTTTTGAAACTGTTGAGCATGTATAAGCCCAAGGTTTGGTGGTTTTTATCCAGAAAAATCAGTTGTTGTCCGACACAAGTAATGCTTTGTATAAAGCTAACACGAAAGAGGAAGATACTTGGCAAGAAATAAACCTGGCTTAGAGGCTCAGTTGTGAATAGCAAGTGAAAAAGCACCCTTATATTGTTATAAATATTTTTGTTAATAACTAGTTACAGTCATTAGCTTACAAGTTTTCCAAAGAAGCCGGTTTATTTCTTGAAATAACTGATAAGAACACCAAGACAAAAGTCAAAATCGCAAGTTTTGTTAAAGCTCTGAATGTAACACCTGAATTTAGCACCAAAAAGCACTAGCAAGAGATATTTTCCGTGTCTGCTTTCCAATTCTAGTCAATTCTTGTCTTTTAGCAGAAAGCGGCCTGACAGGTTGCTGCTAGTCAGAGGCGAAGGACATAAACTGTGGAAACCTAAGCCGGCTCCACTTTCCAGCTCTGGAAAAGAAGGTTTTTAAACGGTGCTGTACCTAGAAAGAGCATTTCCAGTCAAAAACTGAATAGCTTCGTTATTTTTGACTTGCAAAAACACTCAAAGATACATAGAACAACGTTGCATCAACAAGTGTGTCTTCAATGAACCTTTATTACTGAGGTATACACGGTAAATTAATATAAAACATTTCTTAGCCAAACTTTTATGCGGAACCCGTTAGTGAGTTTTATTTGCCCTTGAACATTAAATTAAAGAATTCCAAAATAGAGCTCAGTGCTTGTTAAATCTCCCTATTTCTGTAAAACCGCACTATCTTGCATGAATTTTAGCATTACTTTTTTTTTTAACTTCATCGCTATGTCATTGAGAAGAAAGATGCCCCTTTCTTCAATTAGTTAAATTTAGTTTCTTCAATGAAAATGCCCCTATGTCAATTCAATTAGTTATAATAGATAAGTCTTTTGTCTCTTCTGCAAAGTTGATAATTCAAAAATCACAAAAAGATTATCAACTTGGTGGAAGTGATTACCCCTGGCCAATTAGAGTAAAGCCAATGCAGATACTGAGTAGCAATATAGTTCTATTTTGTGCAATTCAACTCGAATTAAGAACCTTTATCTTAATACTCTTTTCTTCGCCGCTTGATTAGCGCTCGCCATTGATTTTTTTTGGCCTTTGCCCTTCACTATATAATGGTAATGTAAATAAAAAGACTGCTTGTTTGTCCATTAAGGGGGGGGGGGAGATGAAGCGAAGAAATGTGCCTTAGGAATGACATAAGTAAGTATTTCTGAGTTTTTAAAATTATTTTTCAGAATTTGTTTTGAGTTTTCTTCAATTGGTTTCATGGTCTTAAGCAACATCTTTATAATATAATATAACCTTAACTTGAGTAAAGAATATTGAGTTTGTATCAATAGCATATTGAATTGTTTAGCTATAACGAGATTCCTGAAAAAATTTGAGCAACAGAATCGTCTGTTGATTTTACTGCAGGTTTTTTTAGTCCAATTAATACGATACTTTTAAGCAAACCTCGGTTATTGATGCTTGAAATGTGTGTATACAGTCTAACAAGCCAAATTAAGAATCTAAATTGTCAATTAAGTGGCCTCCTCACTAAATAAGGAATATACTACTTCAGAGGCTGAGTCTCTTTTGGTTAATTGAGATTATGCTTAATTTCTTATTAAATGTGTGAATTAAAAGAATTTTGCGCTTTGTTTTTAGTTTTGAATTGAAATACCTAGTCATCGCTGTTCTAACAGTTAGCTTTAAGAAGAAAATTTTTTTCATTTATTTTCTTAATTTTTTGTCTTGAAGTAGAATCCTTGACCCTGACTATTTGCCCTGACATATTCAAGTGGATTAGCAAAAAGAAAATAATTGGATTTATCACACTAAGAATTTATGCAAATACTTTGTCTCCAATATTTCTCTCCTCTTTACCTTATTCTAGTGTCTAATTAATTTTTTCCCATTTTGTTAATTACAAATGAATGAACCCAAAGTTATATGACTACCCCATCTGTAGGAAGTGCTGTAAAAAAATCAATATATTAATGGCACTTGGCTTTCTATTTTTCCCGTTATACCTTGTTCAGATTAAGGAACTTTTCCAACTACGATTCTCGCTGATAAAACAAGAGTGTCAAGTCTCAAAAAAGATTAGAAAACCCAGTTTAGATAAACTTTCGTCTTGTACATTTTTTGCCTACATGAATTAATTATCACTGTTCCTGCTAACGTAGAAAAATGTAATGGCAATCTACAAATTTTAGGCTGGTCCGTAAAATTGAGCTCTTATATTCGTTGGTGAAGTTTTGTTTGGTCTCAATTGTTTGTGTCTGAGGTAGGCTGCTGCCTCATGCCCCTTTTTTGCGTTTTACTAGTTCAAAGACAGTTTTTTGTGCTGTGTTCTATTTAAACTTGTAATTGTGTTGCGACAGCAACACTTTGGTTTTGTCCCGTTTTTTTTCCCATGCCGCCGATGTCGGCTTATTCCTGGAAACTGGTAAGGGTCTAACCTGTGCAGTTTTTACGGAAAGTGTGGACCTCAGACCGGATTGATGAATATGGCATTACATTTTGGAAAGCTCCGCCGAACTCTTGCCTGGGGTCGAAATCGACGACAACAGTAGATACAACCACACAGTTTCATGAGTACAATGATTTATCTTTGATAACAGCAATACTGATTCCGGTTTTGGTCTTTTTTATTTTAACGTTCATTATTCTTATTGTTTTTAATATTGTTCTTAGTTTTGCGTCAAAAAAGAAAAAGAAATCAGAAAATTCGGTTGAAATGAAGAAAGTTAGATCAAATGAAATGGAAGAGCCTCAAGATAACAGTTCTGAAAGAATGGTTGATACATTTGTTAGAAATTACTGGGCAAAAGCTACATGGCCTTTGACACATAGAATGAAAGAACTAGATAGAGGTTCAGCTCCAAATTTAAATCTTGTTAACTCTACTGACACTGGCTCTGAAACTGGAGGGTTGCATGAATGGCTCTCAGCGATGGACTATCTCAGGCTTTTCTCGGCATTATTTTGGTCCTGTTCAGGCAACAAACGTTATCTTGTAAATAGGAGAAATCGGCATTAACTTCATTGCAATGTCTCTTGTTACTTAAAACGGGTATTTGACGGTAGTCATCATCAGACTCCTTTTAAATGGTGTTTTCCCCGTTTTTATATAAATATCCTGCAGGTTTTATTGCTATAATGTCTTTTGATGGTTAACTTTGAACCTGGTGAATTTTACAAATTACGAACCATAACGAATAACAGATTCTTTAAATAGTTGAGTTGTTTTCAATTTATAAAATTTAGATTAACATTGCAAGTGTTGCTCTCTACTGATCGTTCATCATCAAGAACAATTTGATTGATGAATTCGAAAACAAATTACTCCCAGATCCTCTTATAAAAGTTTCTATAAACATATTTACTGTTTTGTGATTTTAGTTGCGTAATTAGGTATTTCTTCGGCTTTGGACTAATGAGATGGCTGATCTAAAGATGATGTAAAAAGTAGCCTAGGCGCATGATGTTTGTATTTGGCAGTTTTAAATATTATGAGAAAGGTCATAAGAAAAAATCTAAACAATATATGAACTTCATGGGAGGGCGTAAACAGCAAAGACTTCACCAGATGGAACTTCAGCCAAGTGCATAAACTACATAATACAGAGTTTACGAATTTTTGAACACCATTTGCCGATAAAATGGGGCATAAGAGGCTATTTTTAGTAAATAATCCCTGTTTTCCTTCATAACTTTCTCACTGCCAAAATAAGACTTTTTTTTTCAAAATTAAGGTTCTTGACAAATTTTCTCAAACTCGTGACCTATGTAGATGTTTTTTTTTTTAAACCAGTAAATCCCATGATGACAATTTTTCCCCAAAAAATATGTAGCAGTTTTCAAGAAAAAAAATGCATACATAAATGAATATACACTTAGTGCTCGTTTAAAGATATAATATATCTTATTATATCTTATTATATATATATATTATTATATATATATAATATATATATATATATATATATATATATATATATATATATATATATATATATATATATATATACTGATTACTGACTACAGCAATACTTATTCCCGTTTTGGTCTTTTTTATTTTAACGTTCATTATTCTTATTGTTTTTAATATTGTTCTTAGTTTTGTTGTCGTCGAGTGATTAGGTGAAAAGTAATCTTCTGTGGAATAAACAGATGTTTCTGTCGGAGTGAGTTTATCTATCAGATGAAATTTGGTGGATATCCACGAAGAGTCCTTCCTGAGCTTTTGGGTTTCAAGGGCAAGTCTTGACTTTGTGGAAGTGCTCATAAATTTAAATTCCATGATATCTACCGAACCTCAACTAAAGTATGTCGGATGTTACAATTTGCGCTCTTTTTAGGAGCTGTTCCTAATTTGACTTCCTTTAGGAGAGGTGATAGGTGTTGATTTTCTTATTTTCATCAGTCTAATTACTGATTAATTAAAAGACCAAAACGAGAATCAGTATTGCTGATATAGATATATATATATATATATATATATATATATATATATATATATATATATATATATATATATATATATATATATATATATATATATATATATATATATATATATATATATATATATATATATATATATAACAGCAATACTGATTCCCGTTTTGGTCTTTTTATTTTAATGTTCATTATTCTTATTGTTTTTAATATTGTTCTTAGTTTTGCGTCAAAAAAGAAAAATTTCAGAAAATTCGTTTAAAATGAAAAAAGTTAGATCAAATGAAAAGGAACAGCCTGAAGATAACAGTTCTAAAAGAAAGATTTTTATACATTTGCTAGAAATTACGTGGCGAATGCTACATGGCCTTTAACATATAAAATGAAAGAACTAGATAGAAGTTCAGCTCCAAATTTAAATATTGTTAACTCTACTGACACAGTCACGAAAGATGCACTAAGTGAATGTTAACCAAAATGGACAGTTTTGACACTCTTACGTCTGAAGGTAGTATCTGATATTTTCACACTTCTGAGGTAATTTGATTTTTGAATTCAGATTGATGAACTATTTTTGGCAAAAATTTCAGAGGTTTGAAATATCAGATACGACTTTTTGACGCAACAGCGAGGATTTATTTAATTTAGATTTCAGTGTATTTTTTGTATATATCTCAATCCTGATCACTTTATCCCCAGTTGTAACCTTTGTATTTGTTTTTGACGTTGTCTATGAGATGGGTATGCTGGTTGTCGTTTTTGGGGTCCCTGTGGTTGTTGCTACTGTTGTCGTCGAGTGATTAGGTGAAAAGTAATCTTTCGTGGAATAAACAGATGTTTCCGTCGGCGTGAGTTTATCTATCAAATAAATTTTGGTAGGTATCTACGAAGAGTCCTTCTTGAGCTTTTGGGTTTCAAGGACAAGTCTTAACTTCGTTGAAGTTCATAAATTTAAATACCATGATATCTACCAAACCTCAACTAAACTATGTCGGATGTTACAATTTGCGTTCTTTCTGGGAGCTGTTCCTAATTTGACCTCCTTTAGGAGGGGAGATAGGTGTTGATTTTTTTTATGTTCATCAGTCTAATTACTATGGGTCTTGGCAAAATTCAGCCAAACCTTGCTAAAAGTTACATTAAAGGATTTAGGTGTCCTTGCTTGGTTTAGTTATTCTGAAGAAAGGGGTATATTGCTAACATTCGTATTCATTTCATCATAGTGGTTTTAACTATTCCTTTAGGTGGTTTGAATCCAATATGATAATGTACAGAGTATTTTCCCCCTAGCATCAAGCACCATATATGTCTTTAAGTTAGTGTAATTTCGTAAAGATTAAGGCCTCGTTCAAGTATTTAGCTATATCAATTACTAAAGTAGGAGAACAGTCTGCCTCTCTCCTTCTTCTTTCTCTTTTGTTTTTATATTTTCTTATATTTTATGTATTATTTATCAAATTTTGTACATAATTTGTTATACATTATTTATTATATATTATCTATTATTTAATATTTATTATTACTTATAGTTCACATTTTTTTTTATTCGGTTGTGTGGTGTGCGTTAGTTTCCGTGTTTCTGTTGTTGCATTGGTGATTTCAATTTTCACTACAGTACTTCAATCTTCAAATCAACTGGTTATTGTACAGGAAATTAAGGCTGTTACACACTAATGAGAAAATACTATTACTTAACAGACGTAGTTGTGAGTGATTTTATGCTGCTCTAGCCCTTTGCCTCTTCAGGTGTTTGTACCTAAAGCGTGGTTTTGAAAGTTTATTAAATGTAAATATGTTGTTCTTGTTCTCTTAACAAATTATTCTCCTTTAGGAACAAGTTGATCATTCTTGTAGTGATTATTTAGAATAAAAATAATCTTTTTTCTGCCTTGAAATGGAGGTTAGTTCCTACTGATTCTTGTTCAGATTACAGCCTTAGTGACTTTTTTCCTCTTACTGTGAATCGGCACACCCAAAACATATAATTCTTGGAAATGTAAACTCTACAGAGATATAAAGAAAAGGAGAAAATTTTTCCTATTGTTTAAGCACGTTTAAACCGTTCCCTAAAAAATTGTGAGTAATGTCATAATTTTGGCTCAGAGAATGGATGGATCTCAATCCAATAAATCAAAGGATTGTGTATCTTGTCCTTTTGTGAAATTTGTAGGTTTAGACATGCCGCAAATTCTTATGTTTTAAAAGGAGCAAAACAAAAAATCAGAAAAAAATAGTTGAACGAGTTTTTCAGTATTTTCGCTCTCGTGTAGAATTTATTCCTTTTAAAAATACTACCTTTTCAATTATACATAATAATATTCTTCTTCTAAAGCAGAACAGCCACTTTGGTCAAACATGAAGTACGCTTAAAGTGTGAATATTACAGTGTTTTTCAGCCCCTTGTTCCTAAAGTATGGTTTTGAAAGTTTATTAAATACATATTTTTTTCTTGTTCTCTTAAACAAACTACTTTCCCTTTGGAACAAGTTGCTCATTCTTTTAGTAATTATTTAGAATAACAATAAGATCTCAAGTTCTATTCATTTGCTAAAAATATTCTTTGTGCTTCGCTAAGGTAAATCCTACTAATTCTTGTTCTGATTACAATCTCACTGACTATCTTCCTTTTATTATGAATTGACACGTCCAAAACATATAATTTTTGCAAACATAAATGCTACAGAAATATAAACAAAGGAGACAATTTTCCTGTTGTTTAAGGGCGTTAACACCGTTCTCTAACAAGTAATATCATAGTTCTTGCTCAAAGAATGGATAGACCGAAATTCAATGAACTAATGTATGTTGGTATCTTGTCCTTTCTGCGGAGTTTATAGCCGTAGATTTGACGCAAAATAGCATGTTTTAAGGGATCAGCAAATAAGTCAACCTCAAGATCAAGTGGGTTTTTCAGTATTTTCAATCTCGTGTAAAACTTGTATCTTCCAATAACGTCTTTTCAATTACATATCATAGTACACTTCGGTCAAACATGAAGAAAACTTCTGAGCTGTCTTCCAAGGCTGTCAACAGCTGTCTTCCAAAAAAAAATAAAAAAATGAGGGACTGCCATTGAAATTAATATCATTTTAAGAGCTACAAGATTGTATTTCTGAGCTCTTCCTGGTGCTCCACAGTTTTTGGTTTTGATCCAACAAGTCTCCAGAGGTTTTTGGTTTCTGATTATTTTTGTTCAATTTCAACTTTTAAAGCTAAACGAACGATATTTAAAAGTATTATTGATGTTTTAAGGTTAAAGCCAATACGAATCAAAATAGATATGATAAAACATATAATTTTTTTTTGTCTTTTTATTAGAATTTACGATGGACGGGGAAAGGTTCATGAGCAAAAATTCAAAGGAGGTCCATGGTTAATGAGGAAGAATAAAGAGTGAAGCTATGAAAGATAAGGTTGAATGAGGAGCGTACACAACTTTGTTAGGCTTAGGTGGATTGGTGCTACAATGAGCAGTCGTTGATAGTCGTATAAATAGTTTAAAGTTTCAAGTACCGTATGCAGAAGCTAAATTTATTTACATAATATTTATTTTTAATCTTTGCGAGTCAACCAATCTGTATAAATTTTGCCCAGATTGGTTTTATCAGCGTAAAGAAAATTTCTGAATAAAATGTTTTCAACTGATCTGGTTTTCACTCAGATTGAGTAAACTTTGGCATTACTATACTAAGTCTGTGAATTCGCGCTAGAGAGTGATATTGCAACTTTTAAGAACCACAACTGGCAATTTTAGAAGAATCCGTCTTTAACTTACTTATTATGTCCCAAAAACAAATAACTTGATAAATCGGTATATTCATTTTCTCTATTTTAAGTCGTATGTTAATTTCGCTGCAAAAGGTAAATTAGAAATTTGACTGATCGTTAAAGTATTTTGCTTCGTCTTTCAATATACTCCCTAAAAAAAGACACCAAACTATTAGCCAAATGTCACCACAGCTATGGAATGTTTAAACAATTGTCAACGATGTAAAAATATTTATTAAAAAAAAAAAAATACCACAAAGCATGCAACTAAAACGCCAATATACTTGCACCAAACAGTTGATTTACTGAACAATGTTGATATGTTGATATGATATAGCTGATTTATTATGGTTTATGATATAGTTAATTATAGCATGATATAGTTGAGATAGTTGATTTATATAGATATGATATATGTTGATATGATATACTTGATATGATGAACAATCGGTAATACCAAAACAGAATGACTATATTAGCAACACTGGAATTAAGTAAAGGGTGATGAGTACTTCCTAGCTTCTCAAAAGCTCAATCCAATAGCTGGGGAACAAATACAAACCCGATATGGAATGTGGCTATGATTATTATTTATGACCACCGTAAATTTCAAAATTTTTCCTTATTTCTTTACACTATTTTTCTATATGACAACTCTCTAAGGACACTGCTCATTCCGTATAATTTGCTGAGTTGCTTTACTAGGAACGACCCTCTTCAGCAAGACTTGCTGCCTCACTTCCAGTGTTCTGTCTAAGTCATTTATCGCTTCAACTCACCAGTTGTGAGTGTTATTGTTGACCTGCCATCTGCGAAAGTAACATCAGCAGGGGCAAACACTCGGAGTCTGCGGGCTAGACGGACTGGATCTGATACTAAAGTTGCTTTGTTATATTGGAGTGAACGTTTCTTACGGCCAAACTGAAAAAAAAAAAAAATTTATACAAATTTACTTATTACCGGCAAATTTTTGTGCTTTCAAAGTCTAAATTGGGGCGATTTCACTCTTTTTTCTTTCTTTTTTTTCGATTAAAATACCAAAAAAATTTATTCTTCACGGAAAATATAAAAATAAGTTATTTTTTCAAAACCTACGGTGAGGGGGGGGGGAATCCAGGGAGATATGTGCTCCATCCGTCTTCTTTATTGAAACTACTGTCAGAGCACATGCACAGGTCTAAAGTTTTTCTAAGCGTTTGAGTTTTGAGCAGCTTTTCGGAGCGCTGGTGGGTGATTTGCTGACGACTTCTACTTAGTAAGAACAAATGATCAAATAGAAATATTGTTTCAATGGCAGTTGTATCAAATTTAGAATCTTAAAAATGTCCTCCCATTTATTACACTTTCAGTTTTCAAAATGGAATCTATTGTCCCCAATGCTTGTACTATTGTAAAAGTAAAATCCGGTAAATTGAAAGTTTTAAATGACTATAATATCTACGTCAGCATACCAAATGTTAGGCTTCATACTATTTTGAAATGATTTAGCCTATTACCTGTTTCTTGACGTTTACATCCATCTCAACTAAAGGATTGCTATAAAAAAAAATGGGTAACAGCTCTATTAGAGGGGGGGGGGTACACCCAAAAGCTTCAGATTTGTTCTATATATGGTTTCCAAAGTGGAAGCAATTCTCTCTAAAGCAGTTTCCATGATTTCAAAGCAAAATCAGGTAAAAGAAAAATTGTTGAAAAACTATACTATCTACATCAGTACATCAATTGTTTTGAGGTGTCACACTATTTAAGACGATTGGGACAGTTTCCTGTTTTTCACCTTTAAGTACATCTCAACTTAGGAAATGCGAAAAAAATATCACAGGGATGGAATTAATTAAAGGGAGAAGTCCAAGGGATCCCACCTAGGGACTAATGAGTCATGAGTCCGGTACAAAGAACAAGAACAAATTTGATAAAGCTGTAAATTTGCTTTTTCTCATAGGGATCTGACTTGAATCAAATAATGGAGCCCTAGTCCCTAGTAGACGAATTAGCAGTAGGCACCAATGAGCGTAAGGAGATATAAAACATGTCGCAGATTTTTTAGAAGGATAGAAAACAGGCAAAATAAGATCAGCTAGCAATACAGGGGAGTTTGATTATATTCATTAATTAAAAAATGAAAACTAAAACTAAGGGGTAAATCACCTTTGTTAATGCTCTGAGAGAAGAGAAAGAGGAGGATTTCTAAGAAGAATATCTGCAATTAGTAGGTAAGTCTTTTCGGACTTTGCAATCAAAGAAGGCATCTCCATTTTCAAAATATACTATTTGGTATTTTCAGACTACTTACCACAGAAAATTCAGCAATTGGGTTCCGTAAAAGGAATGACATCACAGAGAAATAGAGGGACTACTTGCGAAAATTCTTGTGACAACAAAACCTTTGGTATTTTTATCAACTTTAAATTACTCGCAAGAGAGCCAATCAGGTAAGAGCTGAATTTTTATTCTGTTTTACTAGCTAAAACGTCATACAGGAAAACTAATCAGTTTTTTGAAAAAAGGCAGGTAATTTTGGTCATCTTTCTGACTTAACTTTAAGTAATAATGAGGCTGGCTTCCAAAAATGTGACACAGACCGAAATTAATAGAATTAAAGCACACTTTATGCAGTGGCAATGTAGGAAAATAACCCCTCGTTGTTTAAACTAACGGAATCCAAGTTTCAAACTCATATCTCTCCTTTTTTTACATCCCTTTTCAAACACTGTTTTAACAGCCTGTTTTCTCTTTTCTTCTTTTTCTCTTTTTTCTGTTTTGATTTTTTTTTTATATAATTTAAAGCCCTCACTGTATGTTGTAAACTTACACATTTGAATTTCGGAAAAAAGTTTAGAATTTTCGGAAAAACGATTTTTGGAAACTTTCATCTTCAAATATTTGATCTCCATTACCTTATTAGAATTATCAGATCATGGTCAGCAAACTTTATGTTTTTTCATTAAGTAGAATTTTCAAATGATTTTCTCAAGGGTTTTTAATAGAGAAGAAATCCCAATGATCCTGGGTGATATGTAAAAAAACGCTATGTCCCCACTGCTGTCAGCACTGTTTTGGCAGTGCTTCTGGCTGAGTAAAAAAAAAAAAAAAAAAAAAAAAAATACTTACCACGGCTTGGTCCCCAGGGCAAAATCCACATTTACTTTTGCAAAGTTGAATATTACATTCGAGGAATACTTCAACTTGATCGGGGAATTTGAAGGCCTGAAAGTAGAAAATGTCGATTATGAGGTATCAAAGTCATAGGCACCAGTAGAAAAGGGCTATAAGGGCTATGCTGTCCAAGAAACAAAACGGTAGTTTTGGTTCCTACTATGAACTAGAATCGTAGCAGTAGTAGTATAATCTACTGCTACTACTTATCAAAATACCAAGCCGCCAGAGGTCAACACAGCTACGGAAGCTCAACTTCAATCCCAAACTATTCAAAGCCTACCTTTTTATACCCCCCCCAGGAAATTCCCATTTCCCTTGAATCTTTCTCTATGACATCCTCCCACCCTAGGCACGGACGACCTCCTTCCAATTTAGCCCTTGAAAACATACAACTAACATAAATTATTTCCTACATGAGCCTGATCGTCTCTCCTCAGCCCTCGCTCTTGAGTTAGAATTAAATAAAAAAAACGAGTTTTTTTAACTGAAAGCAAGGAGTGACATTAAAACTTAAAACGCACAGAAATTACTTCGTATATGAAAGAGGCTGCTTCCTCATCAACGCCCCGCTCTTTACGCTAAAGTTTGACTCTTTCTCTCAATTCTTCTTTTTAAAACAGTAAAAAACTTTAGCGTAAAGAGCGGGGCGTTGATGAGGAAGCAGCCTCTTTCATATACGAAGTAATTTCTGTGCGTTTTAAGTTTTAATGTCGCTCCTTGCTTTCAGTTAAAAAAACTCGTTTTTTTTATTTAATTTCTGAACGTTTTTGAATCAATGCATGTTTTGATTTTGGCTCTCCGCAGAGGAATAATCAAAACGAAATTTGCATATTTTTTGGGGGGGGGGGGCTAAATGGCTTTCTTATAATTTTGATCGAATGATTTTGAGAAAAAAAGAGCGGGGGCGAAGCCTAGTTGCCCTCCGATTTTTTGGTTAATTAAAAAGGCAACTAGAACTTTTAATTTTTTACGAATCTTTTTATTGGTAAAAGGTTTACGTAACTTATAAATTAGCTTACGTAAAGAACTTTTGTATTCTCATGTTTTTATTACATATATGAGGGGATTCGCCCCATCGTCAGTACCTCGCTCTTTACACTAAAGCTTAAATTTTATCCCAATTCATTAAGAATGACCCCTGAATCACAAAAGCCGTAGAATAAATAGTTGAAATTACTAAAAATACTTTAGTGTAAAGAGCTAGGTATCATAAGGAGGTGAGCCCCTTATATGGGTAATAATTTCTGTTTGTTTTAAGTTTTATTGCTATTCCTTACTTCCAGCTGAAAAAGCTTTTTCACATTTATTTTTTAATTTTTTTTTAAATAATGCTAGTAAATCCTGATCTCCCTTCATGGAAGTTTTCTTCTCCCATGACAAATTCTCGATGGAAACTTCCCCCAGCATATCCCCCTCTTCTCAACCCCTCCCCCCAACCAAAAAATCCTCCTGAAAACGCCTGTATACTTCCCAATAACCAATACTATATGTAAGCACAGGTCAAAGTTTGTAACTTGTTGCCCCTCCCACGGGGACTGTGGGGGAGTAAGTCGTCCCCAAAGACATACTTATAAGGTTTTTCGACTACGCTGAATAAAATGGCTATCTCAGAATTTGATCCGTTGACTTTGGGAAAATAATTAGCGTGGGAGGGGGCCTAGGTGCCTTCCAATTTTTTTGATCACTTAAAAAGGGCACTAGAACTTTTCATTTCCGTTAGAATAAGCCCTCTTGCAACATTCTAGGACAACTGTGTCGATACGATCACCCCTGGGGAAAAAAAAAAAAAAAAAACAAAAAAACAAAAAAACAAAAAAACAAATAAACACGCATCCGTGATCTGCCTTCTGGCAAAAAATGCAAAATTCCACATTTTTGTAGATGGGAGCTCGAAACTTCTACAATAGGGTTCTCTGATACGCTGAATCTGATGGTGTGATTTTCGTTAAGATTCTATGACTTTTAGGGGGTGTTTCCCCCTATTTTCTAAAATAACGCAAATTTTCTCAGGCTCGTAACTTTTGATGGGTAAGACTAAACTTGATGAAACTTATATTTAAAACCAGCATTAAAATGCAATTCTTTTGATATAGCTATTGGTATCAAAATTCCATTTTTTAGAGTTTTGGTTACTATTGAGCCGGGTCGCTCCTTACTACAGTTCGTTACCACGAACTGTTTGATAAGAGGTTTCTTAAAGAAATAAACTCTAGCGTAGAGAAAGGGGGGTTGATAAGGGGGCTGTCTTCTTTACATAGAGAGTAATTTCTCTTCGTTCTAACTTTTAAAGCCCCTCTTTACTTTCATTTGCACAAAGCTTCTTATTTTAATTAATCACATATTTGGAAGGGGGCGTAATTTGCTAAAGGGCAGGGGAAGAGAAACTACCCCTCCAAGGCCCAAGTTTGCCCCCTCTTCTTATCTAAAATTTAGAGTCTTCAAAATTCTTGTCAAAACTAAGATAGGCCTACATTTTTCAAGCACCCACAGAAACAGAGCAGTTTTCCTTAGTATACCTTTGCCTTATGTACTATTTGCCTCAAGTTTCATTTTTCACTGTTATTTTCATTTGACTTGAGAAAAGAGAG